>NC_134172.1:3581633-3908425 GCF_964188355.1 Buteo buteo | reverse complement strand
ATGCTAGAAATACAAGTGGAGCTGATCACTTCTCTACCAGCTTCAAA
Organism: Buteo buteo; assembly: GCF_964188355.1. Taxonomy (NCBI): domain Eukaryota; kingdom Metazoa; phylum Chordata; class Aves; order Accipitriformes; family Accipitridae; genus Buteo; species Buteo buteo. The sequence continues at coordinate 3,908,378 of NC_134172.1, read as the reverse complement.
TTGGTATTCAAACCACCCCCCTGAGCACTTAGCGAGGGCAGACACATCCTTTCCCGGAGCGTGCAGGGGCAGATAAATGCCCTGTTCTGTGGGAATGAAACTGGTTTCAAATCTCTGCTTATAAAACAGACTTTGAAGCACACACGTCTAAGTACAGACCAAGCAAAGGCTTGTTAATGCCTACTGCTCTGCCTCTTTGGGGCAGAGAACAGCAGTCTTTGGGTGTTTCTGTCTCCTGTGAGCAGAACAGAATGGTGCCTTTTAATAAAGGTCATGACCTTACATGGGTCAGAGCCCATTGTCCAAAAATAATCAGTTATTAAGCCTGATATCCATCAGGGTGGGCCATTCAGTGCCACATTGGAATATTTTCAAAACAAACATTCCTGTTCAAAGCCATTCCTGGTAAGACATCAGTGAATGTTGCTGAACCTCCAACCAATGGGCAAGAGCAGAAGGAAAAACTCTTGCTCCCCTGTACAGGTCTCACATGAGCATCAACTAAGATCAGTCCCCGATAACATAATATCCCCATTACGGCTTCCATCTCCGGGAGGTTCAATTACAATAAAAGAAGCAGCTGGAGAGAGTCAGCTCAGAGCCTCAGGGTACAGCTTGAGACAGTCCCAGTGGTCCCAGTATCTAGATGCAGAGTTTGAGCCCTGTCTCCAAAACCTTTCAGCCCCTAGAGAGCTGGAGTTGTTTTGCAAGGCAGCTGCTTCACCTTCTCCTGTAAACCACCTCCTGCCCCACACTCGCACGCGAACACTTACAGTCGGTCGTAGCACAGGACTGAATCCAGGGTCTTCTCTCCCTCTTTCAGTTCTTTCCCTCCGACCACAAAAATAGAGTTTTCTGCCTCTCCCAGGCCAAAGAGGCAGCGAGGGGAGGGCAGGGGGGGCATCCCCAGCCAGTCTGCGTCCAGATGGTCATACTGAAAGGAAACATATGGTCATTAGTGTGTGTTCACCCGGCCCATTTGCTTTGCAAAAATCGGGGTCCAGAGGCTGAGGGCAAAGTCCATTCCCACGTGCAGCTTGGTCACCCCAGTAGGCACTTTCTGCAATGCCAGTTTCTGCCTATGCCTTACCATCTGCTGCAGGATGGGACATCTTAGTACAAATCCGTGTCACACATCATGTGACATATGCTTTATGACAAGGCATAAAAGCAGAGATGTGACAACGTGAACATGTTCTGCTCTGTGCACCAAAGCTGTGGCTTGGAACATGTTGGGTCGTCTTCAAATGAGGGAGTCCCATGTTGGACCTCTAATGGATAGTTCCTGGGACTGCAGGAGCTGAAACACTTCAATCTTAGAAATTTTGCCTGAACCTCTCCAGATGCAGCACACATCACAATATTTCATCATGATATTTTCCAGCTCGGCCAGGTAACAGTGTGGTGTCAGCTATGTTGGCTACACAGCTCGCTCCCGAGTCCCTTCTTTTTCCATCAATTCTTCTTTCTGGCAAATGATCAGTTACCGTGTTTCTCCTCTGCTTCTTAAGATACCGGAGTCCTGTATCACCTCAGTGTGTGTGAGAGTTCGTGAGATGAAATGTATGTGTGTCCATCTGCACAAAGGCTATTTACACAATACCTATCTACCCAATATGGCACAACACAACTGAGACGGTACTGCGAAGACCAGAGCTCTTCTCACCAACCAAAGTGTGCCAGGCCCATCTGATAGATGGGGAAACTGATGCGTACAGCGTTACTAGATCAGATGGCCAAATTCTTGCAGATCCTTGGACACCCGTAGATCAAGGCGTCGCGTCATCTCCCACCAGAAAAAAGATCTGAAAGATTATGAGGCTGGGGGCTCTCTGGCTACGACAGCTTGATGGGAAATGTAATCTGGGGCAAAAATTTTTAATGTAGCTTGGCAGCAGAGGAGGGAGTGACATCTTGCAGCCAGTTTGGTGGGACTCTGCAAGACAAAGCTGTGATGCAGCATTGCCTGAAGCACTGTTTGCTATGGGCTTGGGCCAAAGAGCTTCAGCTTGCTGGGCTGCCTCCCAAGACTCGGCCTCAGCTGGGTGCCTGTGGTTATTGTCTCTTTGTAAGCTGTGGTCCACATATGTGTTATTTATAGCGCAAGCCCGAGCAGCTCAGTCACCAGGATAGTTCCTGCTTCTTGATGGATTCAGCATTGTTTTCAAGTCATGAATCTTAGAATCGACAAATAAAGGATACCCTTTTCCATCTGAAATGTCAATGGAATAATTTTGTTCCTGACAAAATTTGCAAGGCCTCTGGGATTTATCAGCATTTTTGCATTTTGGTTCCTGTCCTTAAGTCTAAACTATCCCTGACCTAACTCTCCTGGCTTCAGCGGGAGGAATGTGAAATCAGGGAGGCCAAAAACAGAGTCAGAAGGTGTAAGATGCTGCTGCACTGACACAGGGATTCAAGGGTCCATCATACAGCTGCCTGTCAACATCTGTGTGAAGTTTCAGCTGAAAAAAAGGCTCAAAAGACTCTCTTACCCATACAGAAACTGTGAGCTATGTAATGGCACTGACGGCAATAAATTACACCTTTGCAAACTGACGGCACCTTCCAGCCCTAGGACTTGTCTGCACCTCCCATGCACGAGTGCCACAGTGAGCTCTGAAGGGACCACTGTCCCCTTCTTGTGGGGAAGGAGCTAAAAACGGCCACACGAAGCCCAAGGCATTTGCTATTAAGTCAGTGGCAAAGTGGGAGCTGAATATAGAAATCTTGCTCTTTGCAGCTTAGAATCACAGAATAATTTAGCTTGAAGGGACCTCCAAAGGTCTTTTATCCAGCCCCCATGCTCAAGCAGGTGCAGCTTTGGAGTTAGAGCAGGTTGCCAGGGCTTTGTGCAGTCAAATATTAAATGTCTCCAAGGATGGATGTGTTGTGACCTCTCTGGACCCCTGCTCCAGTACTCTGTCCCCTCTGTTGGGAAGGTTTTCCTCACAGCTAACTGAAATTTCCTTTACTGCAACTCCTGGCCTTTGCTTCTTGTCCCATCTTTGTGCAAAACCAAGAAGAGTCTGGATGCCCTTTCTGTGTCCCCTCCTATTAGGGAGCTGCAGACACCAGTGAGATCTTCCCTTCTCCTTCTCCAGGTTGATCACACCCAGCTCAGCCTCTCCTTGTACCTCCCATTCTCCAGCCCTGACCATCTTGGTGGCCTCTGCTAGACTCATTCCAGTACCTCAATGTCTCCCTTGTACCGGGGAGCCCCAGACTGGACACAGCATCCAGACATGGTCTCACAAGTGTATAATCAAAGGGAAAAAAAAAAAAACAAATCACTGCCCTTGACCTGCTTGCTGCAGTCGTGCTGAAACAGCTCAGGACACAGCAGACCTTTGCTGCCGCTCAAGGAATTACCTTGCCTGGCCAGCAACAAGACGGGTGGAGCATTGATCTTTAGACATAGGTTTCGGCACCTTGCGTTAGCTGTCTACGGGGAAGGTGCTCTTGGGTTACAGCCCAGGCTGGGGCTCAGATTGCCTGCACAGAGCTCAATTTTATCACAGCTTTGGTTACTGCTGAGTTAGAACAGCCACTTTTCCTGTGGAGTATCCCAAAAGACATCACACTGTGGTTTCCCCTGCACGTGATGGAAATGGCCAAGGGGGAGACTCCGAGCTGGAACTAGCACACCTCCAGGGGCAAGAAGAGCACTAGAAATGGGGCACATATTGGGAGGTAGGAACATGCCCTGGGTCCTTGGGGTGTTTGCTCTGTGGCTGTAGCTGCTGCTGGTCCTTTGTTGGCACCTGGCAGAGTCACCCTTGGGTTTTGCTGGGGGTTCATAACCAGGGAATATAAAGGATGCAAAGCAGAACCCAGGCCTGATGCCACTAACCTTCTAGTTACTGTGCCCTGTGGCAGCCAGTGCTGGGCCAAATGCACTGTTCAGAGTGATCCCCTATTCAGGATTTGGATCAGGAAGGCTTATTCCTATTACCTACTCCATCAAGCCTCCTTCCTCAATTACCAGACCCCCCCCTTCAGTGGGATCTGCCTTAAAAATGCAGGGAGAAGAATCTCTAGTAAAGCAACTCAGATATTTTACCTTCATTTACAACTTTCATTTTAACTTCACATGACAATGAATATTACTGGCATCACATGGAAGCTAAAGACTGGTGATGCTCCAAAGTGGTCAAAGAAACAAAAGAAAGATACAGCTAGTACCTGTAGGAAGTAGGAACTCATGGGATCCTCCTTGTTGTCCTCATTGTAGTATAGTCCTCCAACAATGAAGATCTGATTCTCTTTGGTCACCAGACTGATGTGGTTCTTTGGGATTTGAGTAGAGAGGGAGGCAAAATAGCACTCATTGGCAGTGGGATCGTAGGCCACTGCTCCACTGTCGCTCACCATGAAAATAAGGTCCTGGAGGAACATCCCAAAGCGCATTGTGTCATTTAAGATCCCTGGGAGAGTGTCCTCCTCTGTATCTTCCTTCTCATCTACTGCTCCATTGACGACATTGTCTTTCACTTGCTTTTCACTGCTTTTCTTCACTTTCTTCTTCTTCACCACAGTGAATTTGCCTTTCTGGGCATCCTTCACCATCTGCAGTTTCTTGAGCAGCTCTGGGCTGGACTTCACCATGGCGTGCTTCTCCACGTGGTCCTTGATGTAGTCGTTGGGCATGAGGCGGAAGCGGATGCTCTCGAAGACGACAGGCAAGGCCTTCTGCCGGCTCTCATGGTCCTTGGTCCCCACCCACTTCATCACTACTTCGAAGACGGTCTCCTCTTTCTCGATGTTGAGGGAGTCACTGGAGATGATCGCGATAAGCTCATCAGGGGAGAGCTGGTAGAACTCCTCGTCCCGAGAGATCAGCGCAAAGCGATCGCAAATGAAATCCCGAGCCGCCACGGCCAGCCGGGCACAGTCCAGCATCAAGCCCAGCCTGAAGATAGCCAAGCAGTTGCTGAGGCAGAGCCGCTTCTGCAAGAAGGACACGCAGACGGTAAAGATGGAGGGGATCTGGAACATGTTGGCCACGGAGAAGATGTCCTGCACATTCTGCTCTGTGATCTCCAGCTCGGACGTGTAGATATAATGGAGGATCTTGCCCATGACATCTGGATCAACGTCTTCCAAACTGACCTCCCTCTTCTTGCTCTCTTCCATGTCCGAGAGGAACATTGCTCGAAAATACGGGCTGCAAGCTGCCAGCACCAGCCGATGGCAGGGAAACTCCTTCCCTTTGACTTTCAAGACACAGTCCAGAAACTTATTGTGGTCCAACATGTCTTTGAGTCCATCCTGCAGGAGAGTTTGCTGGTAGAGACGCAATTCTTCCACTTGATCAAAAGGCAAACCCATGGTGAAGAGTAACTGCTCCTTTTTTCCCCAGTCCTTCTTTTCTATATGTATATATTTATGAATATATCTGTACCTGAGCCCCGGTAAAGAAATTTACTCAAAGCAGGGCTCCCGGGTCTCCTTTGCTTCCAGACTGCCAGCACACTGGGAATGTGAAACGCTTGCTACTATCGCAGCTGTCTGCGTACTTCAGTTTCCAGCGTAGGGCTTTATATATAGCCACAGCGTTACAAAGCTTAAGGAATCCATACTGGAGCATGTGTAAGCCGATCACCCTTTAATATGACACATGGGACAAGGAGGAAGGGAGGGGGCTGGGGGAACAGCTGTAATTCCAGCCTCGATGCTTCAGGAAGGGTCTGTCAGCCCGTGAGTCACGGCGGGGGGAGCAGGAGTTTTTTGCTGCCGTCCCACGACGGGAGACGCGTGCGACCCGTCGGCTCAGCCGCTGAGCTTGGGAAACGGCTTCCAGATGAATCAAACATCCCAATCTGACTTCTGGGTCATGAATGGCAAGGCTGAGACCTTCTCCCTACACCGCTAAACGGACTGCTCCGAAACTGCTAAACCTTTTGCTGTGCTAAAAATAGACTGTGAAGTCAAAGCTGGAAAGATGCAATAAGGGAGCGTCTTATGTGGGCTTTGTGGCATCCCCGACTCCAGACAGCTCACTCCCAGGGCTGCTTTTCTGCAGAAGTTTGTCCTTTATTTTCCTCCGGAGTCACTTTTCAGGGGTCTGGAAGGGAGTGGGAAATGAAGATAGAGCTATTTATTTACACCCCAGTGTGGGATATGAGACCTATGCTGGAAGTTACTTAGAAGTCTCACTAAAGGAGGAGACTCGAGGAGCCTGGGAGAGGGATGGCTCTGCTTTTGCCTGCAATACATGCATGGCCCGACTGGCACAGTCTCCAGCCACCTCATCATTAATTAATCCATCTGTTCCACATCTTGGTGACAGAGGGAGGGTCTGAGGCCGAACAGAAATAAAGAGAGGGCAACGGTGGGCTTCAACTCACAGATTAGGACATCTCAACACAGGTATCTTCCTGTAAATTGAGGGTCTCCTGCTAAGGTCTACTGAGATTCAACACTCCCGTGTTGAAGTCTAGAGCCACAGCAGGACAACCTGCCTGGCTTTGAGCTGATGCTCCAGAAAGGCTGAGGTCTCCAGCAGGTCTTGTGTCCTGCTTGCACGCCCATGGATGTCTAGGAAGCCCCACGGGTCCTCAAATGGCCGGTCCAGGTCCAGCTATTCCCATGGAGCTCACAAAGAAAAAAATTAGTTTTGGCAGACATGGGTGAGCAGGGTAGCTATAATTATTTATACCTACAGTAAAACTTATACATGAATCTGTTTTATCTCCGTTACTATGGACCCTCTGGGCTGGCTGACACTCAGTGATGGCACAGATTTAATTAACGATTTAATTAAGTCTATGCAAAGATATTAGGCACTCTGCTTGGTGTATTTAAAGCCAGATAACCCCTTACTCTGGCATGGATGTATTTATAAAAGTGCTTTGTGCCATGATGGTTATCTACATAAGTGGGAAAAGGGAGGGAGCTATACTGGTATGAAGCCCTTTCGTACTGGTGAGATTCCAGAAGCATCTGGGAGGTAACAATATAGCAGGGAAATAATCACAAGCTTTTTTTGGAGCTCACAACATAAGCTCTTCTGCTGTGTTGCTCATCTGTGACAGGATCAGACAACGAGCGCTGATCTTTGAAGTGGGTCAAACTTCAGAAACGTTTCTCTGCTCCCAGACATCTGGGGCTGGACAACCCCATCCTCCCCTCTCCCCTCCCTCTGCATTAGCTCTGCACTTTCCCAAGTTTAATCCTGTGTTATTGTGCTACCAGCTGGGATTTTTGCCCCCCCCCCCCCCCCCCCGCCTTTAATCTCCCTTGAGCCCTGACTTGTTTTCCTTTTGGCTGTGCTGCTCGGCGTGCGCTGCCATCCGAGGTTTGCTTCCATATTCCCCGTGCCACGAGGTGCCGCTGCTAAAATGCAGCTACAGCCCATCCCTTCCCAGAGGAGCTTCCAACCGATCAGTGGGTCTGTGGCTTCTCCCAGGTTTGTGGTCCACCCAAGGGAAGAGCACCCTGCCAGTCCCAAACCTCCTCTGGGGTCTCCGTTGGCTTCAGTGGCTTCGCACAGCGGCTGGACCAGCTCCAAGGCTTGGCGAAGCAGCCCTGGTTTTTCAAGAGCACCGTCTCCTCGGTGCACGGTGTCATTTAGGCTCCCTGCAAGCATGGGGAGAGACAGGTATCTCTGGGAGCTGGTTCACTGCACCCGAGTTAGACACTTGCCTGAGATGAGAGGATGGTGATGTCCGTCTGTCCCCATTCATTCTACAGGCAGTTTAAATCGTGCATTCAGACTAGACACCCTTAACGCTTCCCAGTGCCTCCTAACGCCAGCAGTGCTGGAACACCATCCTCATAACGGCTTGGGTCAACAATCACACATCTGATCCCCTGCCTTACGTTTCCACCATTTTTTGCTCTCAGTTCAATACAGCAGTATTCATCCCAAGCCCTGCCAGCAAAATAGGTGTAGATTGCATATATTGCCCAGGCTGGACATGCAGTCTGTGCTCTATATGTTCACCCTGACCTCAGATGGTCTGTAAACCTCCCTGGCTCCTGAGCACAGATGCTTTCAGCTCAGATAAGGGTAGTTCATCCCTAAACAAGTTTCTACCACAGCCTGGTGGGACAGAGGGTTGTTCTGGTGGACCCAAACCCTCTGAGCAGCTCAAACAGTGCTAATGGGGATGCTCTCAGCGCCACCATGCAATTCTCTCGAACCGTCCTGGGGCTGGGAGTGAAAAGCCAGCAGTGCTTAATGCAGCTCAGATCCACAAGCTTCAGATCCACCCACCCAACGAGTATTTGGTGCCCAGATTATTTTCATTCTTACACTTTAGGTTACACTTTTCCGGTCTGGATCTCAAGCACAGTATTTCTTTCTTACTTGTGTGTTTACTCTTTCCTCATTTCTGGCTTTCATTCGGTCACACTAGTTGATCATTACCATTTTATAATCTATTTACGCACAGGGAAGTCAACAGGATTTTGGTCTGAGCCTTGCTGCCCTGGAGAGCCAAGGCCACATCTGATTGCTACGGGAGACTTTTCTCTGATGATGGCAGTGGAATTTGAGGCAGCCATCAATTCTGAGCCCTCTGCAACCATTATCTCCTGTAGAGGCTTTGATCACGGTAGACTTGTCCCATCTATCTTCCATTTGCTGGGTCCAACGTGTCACCACAAAGGTAAGCTGGTCTCCAAGCAAGTACCAGCCAAGCCCAGAGGAATTTAGCATCTAAAAGCAGAGGAGATGGCACACGTGGATGCGACAAGGGTGAACAGTGATCATAGTTACCACTTGGTTATCTTTATGCACACATGAATAGATGAATCGACTCTCCCCAGGGTATACCCCCGAGAGTGCTGGCTGCTGTATAATAGACAACACAGCCCTGAACGGAGGTGGGCTGTTCTGAGATAGCCCTCAGCTAACTGGCCACAGATCTAACAGGACTACAGCTACTGATTTCCAATGACCGACAGACTAAGTCAGTTATTAAGTGTGTCTCTAAGTGGGCAATAGTCCCCCCCCCATGACATGGGAGTGGGTGAGGATACATGGAAAGCATCCTAAGGGGATGCAGTGTAGCAGGATCACTCCCTCCTGTATGAGATTTTAGAACAAGAAAGGCGAATGCAGGAATTATATCTATGTCAGGCTGAACAAGAAAGTGTCCAGTGTAGGGCTATTAATTAGGATTTGTAGTTGCAATAAAGAATTGCTTTTCTTGGCTTCTCAGGCGAGTTTTACTAACAGGCAGGCAATAACCAGATCAGATGAGATACTCTCCTCCAGGAGAGAGATGAGCAGTCGATAAATCCCATTCTACAGAGGCATATGCTGAGAATAAGGGTCTCCAGCGCAAGGCTGAGCTGGTTGAGATAGCACACTTAGGTTCCTCTGGCTCACCAGTCCTCCTGGGCTTGTAACAGCAGTGATAGCAGAGGGAATAACATGAGGCAAAGAGGGGCAAAGCCCAAGTTCTCCTATGAACTGTGCCTCTAACAAATCACTTGCTCAGCTGGTGTCTAAGATTAGCTCCTTCTGGCAGCTCCAGCAGATGCAGCTGCTGGCTAAATTTAGATCCTTAGTGAATGGGTTATTTTCTCTCCCGGAGTATCCAAGTCAGGAGGGCAGTGCAGAGTCACTGGGCTTTGCCATGTGAGTCACCCACTTTGACACTGGGAGGTGGCCAACTCTGTTTGTCCTCCCGGGCAGCCAGGGACCTGAGCTGAGCCACCCACGGAGACAGAGCCTGTGGTCCGACAGCTCAGGGTGGCTTCAGCTGTGGCGGAGAAAAGCTGGATTTTACCCTGGAAGGAAGCACATCATGTCATAGCTGGTTTGGTGGTAAAGAGTAAATCTGAAATAATGGAGGTGCCAAGAAACATCTACCAAAGGTCCATCAGTAGACCTGTGTTAAAAAGAGATATGCCTGGCAGCTGAAGGAGTTTTTTGGGATGTGACTAGAGATGCCACCGAGGCACAATACCTGCCCTTACTTCCAACATTTTTGGTCAGGCTCCCAGAAATAAAACCAACATGGCTTCTAACTCAAAAACTACAAGTTTGATGGCGGTAGGCTCGTGATATTTCAGCAGTACAAAGGTGGAGTCAAAGTAAAGGTGAATATGAATCGAGCTGCAGCCAAACCTCCAATCTGGTGATGCCACTAAGGTGGGTTTCTGTTAAACTCAACCATGTCTTGTGTCACTGTTAGGTGTGGGAGGTGAGGACCTGCAAACAGATGCTTGTGTCTCTCAGCTCTGATGGCAGGGCATTGCCCAGGGTGTCACCTTCATTACAGCAGCATAACAGTGATAAGTGGCAGGCACCATAGATGTCCAACATTTATTTACTACATATATAAATGACATTTATCAGGGACTTCACAAATTACTTTGGCAGAGCTGAAAGCTGGCCAGGAACCAATCCTGTTTCATCCACAAAGAAGCCAGAATACACCAGCACCAAGCATCTCGACTCACACTGCGAAGTGGTCCAGATTCTGCCCTCACCAGACATCGACATAACTCAGACGTAAGGCCACTGAAAGTTATTCTAAAGTGCAAGAGAGCCAGAGCTATTTTTCAGTTATTAACCCACCTTTTCCCCAAGGCACCGTGTTTCACACATGTACATTTATTCAATGCACTCCCTAGGCAGTGTCCCAAAGTCTGCTTCTCCGAGGAGGCTATCATGGGCTTTCCCTCCACCACCCAGCCCCAAGTCACTGCCCTTCATTCAGGGTCTTTCTCCTTTGGTTGTATATATGTGTGTGTACTCATTCAGCCATGCAGTCACGGGCTTAGGCTGTGCGCACCAAAAAGTCAGTTGAATAAAGAGATGGATGGCTGGAGATGAGAAAGAGTTGGCTACAGCATCTTCTGTTTCTCAGCCGTGGGCAGGAATGTGAGCTTAAACCTTTGTCCATGGTGTGCAAAAAACATGAGCGGGATTTGGTTTGAGTCCTAGGACATATATCAGTCACAGCAGGATAATCATGGTGGCCACATCGGTCTCAGACCCAACAGCAGAGGGCCCTTTGGGTATGAGTTGGGGCCTGGGGACCAAGCAGTTGTGAGCCATTTGTTGTAGTTCTTCAGCGTGCCCGCTCCCCAGGCGACCTGTACACGATGCGCGATGGCTGTGAAGCAGGTATGGCTCCCACACTCTCATTAACTATGCCTGATGTTGGCACTAAATCATTTTTTTCCCAGACATATAACGCTGAAGGGACCTGTTTTGCAGAGATTGTAACAGCTATCACTCTGCACCGCTGACAGTGGTAGGGAGATAATTACCCTTCAATTTGCCATTCCTGGTCCTCCTTCCCTTTGCTATAAAGACTGTACTATTTATTTATTAGCCTCTTGGTAGGTATAGATCGTGCTGAGCCATTTCACGGTCCTTACTGCACAACCATAAATGCTGAACACTTGACAGTGGATGCTGACTGTCTCTTCTAGTGAAAGAAACATGGGATGCTTGAGCTGGAAGCAACCTGGAGATAGTCTGCTCAGAGCAGGCTCAGCACCAGCTAATCCCTTTCTCACAGCTGTGTGTCTGATCGACCCTAAAACCTCCAACCGTTGGAGAGTCTCCTCTGGGAGACATGGGCTACAGGTCCTGCAGGAGAGCTGAGTGCTGGCGGACCAAGTGTTACGGGAAGCAGAGGGTGAAATCTCTAGACCTGCACAATGTCAAAGGGTCAGCAAAATGATGGGGATGGCTCTTTCTGGCATTAAAGAAATGTCCTGGGAGCCTACCTCAGCAGTCTGCCATGCATGGGGAGCCTGTGAAATGCCCACTGTGTCTTACAGAAAATCTTCCCTGCAGCAAGGGGGTGACCTGTGCTTTTCGAGTGACTTCTACATGGGTGAGCTACAGCAGTCCGATTGTCAGGAGTGCTTGGAGAGCCCCGGCCAGTGGCTGGAAGGGAGACGAGGCTTTGGGACAATCCTGCCGATGCCTCTCTCTAGTCCGCCTTTGCTTTGTCACACTTCTCCTCCTCGATGGCCAGGATGCGCTCACGCTCTTTGATCAGCTGCACTCCGCAGTATGTGATGAACCAGATGGACAAGGTGCTGACAGGGAAACCTAGAAGATGGAGGGAGACGTGGTCATTTTGTTGTTGCTGCTTGCCTAACAGGGCTAGCTCTTCTCCAGCACTGCTGCCTTTCAGGTGGTTTTGGGAGGTCCCACGGGTTCATGATGGCCAACGACATTTTGCGTTGTGGATCCAGCCCTACAGCTTCACTGAGAGAAGAGAGAAATTTCCAGCATCATGTTTTAGATGAAGCAGTGCCTGAGCTCACCAAAGCATCATGGACTGCGGCTTTTCTGGAGAAAAGGAAGCTGAAGGGAGACCTTATCTCTCTCTACAACTACCTGAAAGGAGGGTGTAGTGAGGTGGGGGTCAGGCTCTTCTCCCAAGTAACAAGCTATAGGATGAGAGGACATGGCCTCAAGTTGCGGCAGGGGAGGTTTAGATTGGATATTAGGAAAAAATTCTTTACTGAAAGGGTTGTCAAGCATTGGAACAGGCTGCCCAGGGAAGCGGTTGAGTCACCATCCCTGGAGGTATTCAAAAAGCGCGTAGACAAGGCACTTCAGGACGTGGTTTAGTGGGCATAGTTGACAGTTGGACTCGATGATCTCAAAGGTCTTTTTCAACCTAAATGATTCTATGATTCTAATGTGGAAACATGCTGGAGTGGCTTTGAGCACTGTCTTACCCTCAAAACTCCTTCTGCCCCCCAAGTTCAGACTTGGTGGTTGACTTTCTGCCCATTCAACCTGCCCATGTCCATCGTTGTTCAGCACTGTGACCTTCTGGAAGCTTTGTGCCCCGCTGATGCTAAGGATCAACCCCAGCCTTGTCCCGTCCCTAGTGGGTACACAGTGTACGCTCAGGGAAAAACATGTTTTTGTCAACTAGGTACGCGACTGAGAGCTCTCCCTCCACTTAGGAAAGGTCTGACGCCATTCGTAACCATGAGTCTGGTATCCACAGCAGAGGGGAGACACAGGCTTTGTACCTACTAAAACAGGACCTCTGAAATGAATAATGCAACCAGCAAAAGCCAGCTAGCTCAGCGGGCAGGCACTTCTGGCACACTGAGCCCAGCGCATCATATTATCCGTTTCCTATGCCAGCCCCCTCCCTCCCTGAGAGGGCCAGAGGACGTGGGCTCCCGATGGCTATTTATACCCTGGGCTGCTCAAGAAGACTTCAAAATAGTGCCACCATCTCCTGATTAGAAACGTACAGATAAGACTGTAGCAGGAGGGTTTGTACCTGTCACCTTCAGGTTGACGCAGGAGTAACTGCTGAAGGAGACGAGGTCGGACAAGTAAATCCCTTTCTCCAGCAAGGGGACCATATCGCAGCCAGGGACTCGGCCCACCTCGGTGGGTTGAATGTGACCTTAGCGTTGCGAGGAGTCCAGTTCACAGCGTCAGGCTGTGCTAGGAGCTCTACAAGAACCCCTGGAAGGCAGCTCGCACCCCGGAGAGCTCACACGAGAAGGGCAGGAGCTAAGAAACCACCGCCTGCGCCTTTTGAACAAGAATTAAGCACGTTGGGAGCAGTCACATAACAAGCCAATGGCCAGGCTACTTTGGACCCAAGAGGACTCGCCAGTCCCATTCCTCAGCTCTCCTACCAGTGGCCCCCCCATCAAGCCAAGGGTCCCTCGGTGGGGAAGGCTGGTAGCATCTTACCTGTCAGGAGGAGTCTCTTGGTCACCAGCAGTGCAAACTCCAGGCTGTTGAGGGCTAGGATGTTGTAGAGGACGATGGCCCAGAAATTTGCCGCCCCGAAAGCTGCCCTAATCCGCCGAGACATGGCCTCTGACATTTTGGCCTGCGGAGGGGAGAGGAGCAGAGAGTGAGGGAAAATGGGGCTGTAAGGAAAGGGGATGCACCGGTCCAACTCCGGCCAAACTCCAGCTGGGATCCCAGAGGGGTAGGCAAAAATTAGAGCAGCCTTTAGTGTCTCTGGGATGAAGAAACATAAGGACAAGGCAAAACTTCTGCTCTGCTGCTGGACTCAGATGCATGTGGGACTCCGGACTGGTGTTTCAAGGTCCCATGGGTAGGGTCAAGATGTTATACAGGGTTTCATGCTAATTATAATGCCTGTATATTGCTTTCTTCAACTATTGCCTGGGGTAAGCCATTCCTCAAGGCAGATGAATGCTGTTGTATACCAGGATTATTATTAGCCCTACGTGCAAATCACTCCCAGCTCCTGGTAGAAATTGTTTCTTAGGAATTAAAAAAAAAAAAAAAAAAAAAAAAGGAGCTGAAAACTAGTGACAGCAGCAGAGTGAAATTGTCACTGGCACATAATCCTCAGGAGCAGCTGCTGCGAGCGGAGCGGGGAAGTGGTTTATAGCAATCTTCAAAGAGCACGGTGAATCCCCAGGCCACTTAGTGCTGAGAACTGCAGTGCCGCAGGGAAGGAGATTTCCCTGCCTGCAAGTGCTGTAATCTGATTAGAAGTTCAACGAGGAGAGCAAACGGAAGGATTGCTCTCCAAAGTTTTTATTCAAAAGGGGTCTTTACTGAACCGGTTTAGGACCTCCAGACTTTAGGTTAAGCAAAACAAATAAAGAACATAATTGTTTCCAGAACGGAGTTTCGTAAGTTTTTCTTCCAATGTGTCCCCAAGGAACCTTCGTCCCAAACAGAGACAGGGCACTAAGCTTTGGACTGTTTGGAAAATAATTCATTCTAGTACCTAAACATTTGCTTTTATCAGAAATCAGATCAAAAACACTCAGAATGCCAAGATGTTTTGCAGAACAAGAAGAACAAATGATTTCCATATGGAAATGTATAAACATTTCCCCATGGACAGACCTCAGATTTTGTGTGCGTCTGTGGTACTTTGATGCCTCGTTGGGGCTGCATTCCTCGTTCATTTGGACCTCTGTTTTCCCTCTGAAAGCTCCAGACCCAACCTAAACTTCCCATGAAGCATCACAGGGGCAGGTGGGAATTTGCTCTGGGTGGGTGACACAGTGCATAAAATGAAAGGCTACAGAGCACCGGGACTGTGCTTCTCTTGCACAGCTAAGTAGCTGATCACAAGGATGCTAAAGGCCACAGGAGAGAGCTTCAGGTCTCCACACAGGAGGCCTGGACGTGTTGCTGCATGGCATCATCAGAGATGTTGCTCTTCAGTCTCAGCTGAAAGTGGATCCGACTTGTATGAACAAATTTGAGCTCCCTACAGCCATGGACATTTTCCAGCACCAGAGTTTGGTCCCGGACCCATTGACCTTCCCCTATCCACATGTAGCCCAGTTCCTCACCTCCAGTTTGGCAAAGGGCTCCTGCTGGAAGAACTTCTGCACCCAGAGCTCAAAGTTGAGGCCAAAGCAGTTGAAGACAGACCAGATGTAAACAATCTCGCAGGGCCCCAGCCACAGGGTGGTGACGGCAAAGGTGGCGATGGTGGCCACGAGCTCCTTCATGATGTTGTCGTGGTTCTCTCCAATGTGATCGTACACGTACCTAATGGCCAAGGAAAATGGTCGGTGCTCCCTGTAGCTAAGGAGACCCCTCCAGAGTCCCTTATCCCACGCTCACCCACCACAAGCTCCTCCCAGGCAGGTCAATCTAGAGCACCTCAGTGAGAAAAGGAGGAGGTTTTGGCTGAGACCTTCTAGCAATAAACCGATTTTTGCTGCAGTCCAGCTGCTCGTGGCTTGTGTTCCTCCCAAACCTATAGCTCCTTAAGGACAAAATACCACCCTTTGCCCCTCTTGCAGGTAAAAGGTTGATAAAACATGGGGATCTGTAAAGCTGCAGGCTATCATCTCAGACGTGCTGGTGCACAGGATTTCATCACAGAGCAGCCACCACCTTCAGTACAGGTTTGCTGGTGTGTACTCATGGCTGGAGACAGCTGAAGGGCTGAGGGAGATGTAGATGGAGCTCAGGCCACCCTTGTTACCCAGGATATGGGAGATCTGGGCTCAATTCCCCTTTCCTCCCGGTGGAATATGATCCTGATTCTTCTTCCCTTGAGGGAATGCTAAACCCACCAGACTTAAAGGGATTTCTGGGATAGGACTCTCTTATTCCCAACTTTGGGGGGTGGGGGTATGTGTTGCACATTGTGGTGATCAGTTCAATGGTCTTAGGGATAAACAGGCCAAATATGACTTTATGACTTCATGTTTCACCCAGAGGAGAGGACACCTCAGCTTTGGGATAAGCAGCATTTAATGCTTCATTGCTATGTGATGAAAGAGAAGACCCTGAACCAGACTAGAGACGGTTGATTAGACACTTACTTGCATAGCCAATCATTAATCCCTCTGTCAAAATGCCTACAACGCAGATGATAAAAAGCATGTTAAAACACACAACGTAATGACACTCTTCCATGCAGCAGTCAGCCAGAGAAGGCACCCAGACCCCGGGCGAGGTCCACCTACAACCTTTTTCACAGCAGTTCTCCATTCTCCTTCCTTGAACAGGTCCCACTATCGATGTGCCAGGTTACAACACCTCTCTCCTTATCTATTCCTTCCTGCCCAAGAACATTTCCCTGGGCTACGGCCAAGTCTAGACTATAGGTTCAGTATAGACTGTTCAGTGTAGGTAGTCTCCAATTCATAGGCCAGCTGCCCAGAAGCAGAGCCCAGACATCTTCCCCCCCCTTGCACATTTTGTGCAGGTCAAACATGCTGTCTCTCTCTCTCTGTTGATGCACGTGGGCTACTCACGTTTCTGCAAAGACGTAGAGCATGGTGATGCATTTTGGGGGCTGGGGTGGGTCCAAGTGGTCCAGTCTGGCAATGGTGTTGATGACCCCAAACATGACAGCAGCTTTCACCCAGTCGTACACCAAATTGGAGTAGGCCAGGCCAGCTGGAGCAAAAATGAGAGTCAAACAGGTGAAGAGGAACACGGAACGTATCACCTTCAGGGCTTTGGGGGACATCATGTCCCATGGGAGCATGTAGTCTATTGCAAGAAACATAACATCAAGAGGACAGTCTAATGCTGTCTTGGACCAGCAAAGCTTTTAAAACTAAATAGCTTTTTAAGAAGCTTGAACCAAAGGACAGTATCTTCTTGGGGTATTCAAGAGCAAACTGTTTATTGGTCTTGGTAGTCCAAGAAAGTCATACAGATCTCATTTCTTCCAGTGCAAGGTTGTTCCTTCCCTCTAAGGCTTGTTAATCTATGACAAACTCATCACAGTTCTCAACTCTGACCTCTGAGGTTTTACTGACAACTCCATCAAAATGCCCCCTTCCCCAACTCCTTGTGACCATAGATGTAATGTTGATGCTACAGCAGAGCCAGGGCCAGAAACTCTGTCTTGGAGAGGTGTCTGACACTGGAAGGCAAACCCTGCAGGAACAAACACCCAAAATTTCAAATTCCTATGGAAAGAGAAGCTAAAATGCCCCTGTCTTGGTGGGACTGAGCTCACAGATTAAGGACCACACGGTGCCTTGATGTGAGCAGTGCCTGAGCTCCTGCCGTAGACCAGGCAGATCTGGTCAATACAGTCAGCAGAGCCTGCAGAAGAGCTCAGCTCCCTCTGGAGTAACACATACGCTTGGTCAGTCCACCCAGGTCTCTTAGGACACCCTAAATCAATGCTAGTGCCATTCTAGCTGCATTAGGATTTTCTCCTGGCCTCCAGCTGCCACTCTGGAGAGACATGGGGCTCCTCCAGCCCCTGCCCGTGTGGATGTCAGATACCCTATGGCAACTCAAATGCTGCCATCAGACATGTATTTGGCCGGCTGAAATACTCCATCCAGATGCCGGCTGAATGCCAGGACTGCTACCGTTACTCATCCTGGGAGTTTGGTTTCTGGAGGTCTCTAGTCCAGCCCTGCTCAGAGAACGGCCAGCTTGAAATGGAGATCAGGTTGCTCTGGACATCATTGTGCATTTAAGCGTTGAATATGTCTAATTTTGGAGAATCTATAACCCCTCTGGGCCCCTGTTCCAGTGTTTGACCACTCTAGGAAAAAAATTCCTTACATGCAATCAGACTTTGCCTTGCTGCACCTTGTTTGCTGCGTCCTGCTTCTTCCCTGCCAGCCTCTGGAAGAGTTCACCTTCTCTACAACCCTCCCTTAGGCAGCTGAAGACAACAGCTACAACTGCCCTGTACAACCTACGCCCTGGGGCCATTTCAGTGGCTCACAACCACCCATAATGGGTAGCCACCTGTGAAGGCATCTGAGATACCAGGTGTACATCTTGCAACAGCATGGGGCTGATTTTTTGGAGGTGCTGAGCTCCCTTCCAGTCCAAAGGCAATGGGAATGGCTTGGTGCTCAGCCTCTTAAACCCCGAGCTAAACAATTTACACCGGGACCCTGTGAGAACGTCAGACCAACACCATCTGCTTTCCAGGGCTGTCAGCTCTATGCATTGTCAATGGGAAGAAGAGGGGCTTTACTCAAACCTGTCCAACGTGAGCACTGCCAAAGCCTGTCAATGGAGAAGGATGGAGATCTGAACCCCTCACCACTGCTCGGAAGCCGAGTACAGGTGTGAACGCGTCCAAGCACAGGCACTCACCCAAGGACCAGTCCGAGAGGCGGTTCATGAACTTCAGGTCGGAAGGGAGGGTGAGGATGTAGAAGAAGTGGAAGAAGATGTCCACAGCAATGATGGCCCCCACGTGGAGGAGGGCATGGACCCGGATATTCCTCAACTCGTCGTCTTTGCGTCTTAGCTCTCGGGTGCTCACCTGCCGGGATGGCAAACCAGGAAAGGGCTGAGCTGAGAGACAGGATGGGCAGCATGTCCCTGCATCCACAGAAACAGTCAAGGTCCAAACGAGGACTCAGCGTTCTCCTTTAGAAATCACACCATGGACTACACGGCCGAAATCGCCATTGATTAAGGAAGACCCAAGGGATTAGCTCAGGCAAACACATCCATGGGGAGCAGGACAACCACAACATCCCTCCAAGACCTCCACCTCAGCACTGAGCACGGCAGAAACGTGCCTCCTGGATCACCCTCCTAGCAAAGGCTGTTCCCATCGCTGGGGTTTCCAGCAGAGCAGGCACATGGTGTGACACAGCGGTGACAGGTCTGGCTGTATCTGAGGGACCCTAGGTGAAAACCATACCAACCAGGGAGCTGGGGTTTATGCTCTTTCTGCAGAGACGTGTTCAGAAAGACAAATTTCCTTAAGGGTGGCCCCTTGCACAGGTCACTGAGTGGGAGCAAATACCCACACGCAGAACATCGACAGGATGCCACAGCCTGTAGGAAAGGACATCTACATGCCCAGGAGAGGTTGGGAGCAGGGCTGGAATCCCACCTGACCGCTCTGCCAGGGCCAGATGCATATTTTTGGCCAGGGTCATTTGGGAGGAGGAGGACGAGGATGCCTGATGGTCCCTGGAGCTTCTGCTGCAGACACCAGCTGTAAACGAGAGGGAGAGCTGCTCAAGGGGCCATCCTGATTCGGCTGGGACCCGATCGATGGGGATTTCGTCTCTGCTGCGTCTTGTACAAACAGGGGCCGGGCTTTGCCTCCAGGAGCTGTCATGTCTCTGACCGTTGTAATACAAAAATCATCAGAGCAAGCTTTCAGGATTACACTGGGCAGACTGATGTCCTCGCTTCCCCGCATCGCCGTAAAAATTGCTGCTGTATTCAAAATCCTCTTATGTTTATTACTTTCCCTTTATTCTCTGCGAGAGGTGGGAGCTCTCCCAACATAATCCGCAGGCTGCCGCACCAGCCCCGTCATCAAATCCAGATGATTCCTGAGAATTAAAGCCTTTGCCAGATTTTTTTGTGTCTGTTATATGCCAAATGCTTCAAGGATACAAAGAGGCCACTGGACCCTGAGCTGGAGGAGAAGTTGAGGGAGGACAGGCTCAGGCATGGAGACGTGTGGGAAGACATGGAGCCCCTCCTTTCATAGAATCATTTAGGGTGGAAAAGACCTTTAAGATCATCGAGTCAAACCATAAGAAGTCTAACACTGCCAAGTCCACCACTAAACGATGTCCCTAAGTGCCACATCTACACGTCTTTTAAATACCCCCAGGGACGGTGACTCAACCCCTTCCCTGGGTAGCCTGTTCCAATGCTTGCCAACCCTTTTGGTGAGGAATTTTTTCCTAATATCCGATTTAAACCTCCCCGGTGCAATTAGAGAACGTGTCCTCTCGTCCTCATGTCTGCATGCGGTGGCAGCACTCCGCCACCATCCCCTTGAGGTCAGGGCTGTGTCCCCCACACTTCCAGCCCTAGAGAATTGAATTTGTTCCTTTCATCCTAGTAAGGAAGATGCTTTTCAGCTCAAATGGGGCTGGCCAAGCCCTGGCATAGATGAGTTCCCATCACGCGTGGGGGTACAAGGGCTCCACCAATACACAGCACCAGTAGGAGCCGAAGAGACAGATCCATTCCCTAACTGGGCCAGACTCCATCTGCCCGCTCCCATAACTGCTGTTGGGCAATTAGGAATTCACCTCTACAATTAGCTGCAGCTCCAGCAGTGCAGGGGGGCATCTAACCAGGAGGTGGCAGTGGTGGCCAGGCCAAGACAGGACCCCTGGCATGGGAAAGGGGTTGGGGACTTACTCCTTGTGCCTTTGGGGTGAGCATTTTAAGCAGCAGAGGGGGGAGAATTGCTCATTAAGTGGCTACAGACATCCTGGTTTGGGGCTGTGCAAAGGAGCAGGAAATAAACCCCCCTCCAGATCAAGCCTTGTAGGAGTGGTGGGAATTCAGGTCTTGGAGACGTGAGGACTTTAATGCCCTGATTTACAGTGTTAGGAGAAGCCAGGGCTGCCCGTGTCATAGGAAACACTGATGGAAACTGGAGAAGGAAGAGGAACATGGGGTGAGGAGGGCACCCCAGGGCCCTGTACCCCCTCTGGAGGGGCTTGGACAGCGGGGGCTGCTGGGGCCGTGCGTGCCTGGGCTTCAGCCCAGCAGGTAAGACACGACTGGAAAGATGAAGCCTTAGGATGAAACATTTCTTCCAGCAGCCTGGGGAGAAGAGCCCACCAGCAGCCTGGCCATCCCTGGTGCCTGTCCACTGAGAACGGGCTGCCGGTAGACTCAATGCACCACGAACATCCCTTATGGGTGATGCCAGCGCTGACCTTATGATCTTCAGTGTCAAATGCTCTAAAAGTCCTTTTAAACAGAACCTGCAAGACCCAAGGGATCTTGTTCCTTTCAACATGCAGCACGAGGTTGTTAAATCCCCAGGTGAATGAACCAGCAAGGAGCAGGACTCAGATCAGGGCTTATCCTGCTCACTGGAAGAAACAAGACCAGTGCAGACCTTTTATTAGGCAACCAGTACCAGCCCAAAGTTGGAGAGAAGGTGCTGGGCTGGGTGGGTCTTTGGTCTCCTCTGCACCAGGGAGGTTCTGGCTGCTCTCCCCTGCCCTGGGCTGGTTTTTCTTCTGAATTCACAAATGTTTTTCCATAATGCTCTTGCACCCAGATGTCAACTGGGGTCCAAAAATTCAGTGTAGCTGTTCTTCTTTAAAAGAAAACGGAGGGGTGATGGTGATCCTTACAGCACTGTTGTTGACCAAGCAAGAGGTCCCTCTCTTAGCGAGCACTACCAGTTTGCTTTGATGACCAAGGTCGATTACTGGTGTAAAAGGACATTGAGATGGGAAGAGTGAGGAGGCAGAGAGCGCTGCTGTTTTGCTTGATCTTTGGCCGTGAAACAGGCCCAGAGGTCAGCTGGTACCAGCCCAGGCTTCTGCTGATGTTTTCCAGTGCTGTTTAGACTCTTCTCTTCAAAAAGCTCCCTTGGTTGTACGTGATACAGGCAAAGACTTGGGGGGGCACCAGGGTATTTCACGGAGAGCAGAGGAATCCCTTTGCCAAAACACAGCCTTCCACTCAACCTTACTTATTTCTACAGAAATAACTTCATCTTAAGACACACAGACCATCCTGGAAATTCATGCTCCTTGGGTGAACCAGCCGGATGGAAATGGGAGACTGCCCTTGCTGTCACAGCCACCAGCACGTAGAGGTCCCATAGATGGGCACCACATGTCTGGCTCTCACCGTGGCCTCCCGGCTCCGCACAGTGGAGCGGCACGGAGCTGCTGGGGTGACAGCACGTGGAAACTGAGTCATGGAGCAGTGCAGTTGCCCGGTGAGGAAGGACATGAGCTGAACCCTCCCCTCCTCATCCCAGCGTGATGCTTTCACCACAGCAACGTCTTCTCTTCTGAACTGATCAGTGGAAATGGCCAAAAACCCAAAAGGGAAGATTAAAACCCCATCAGTTTATACCCCTCCCCACAAAAATCACAGCATCATTGCGCAGCCCAGACTATGGCCACAGACTCTAGATGACCGCGAGAAGCTCTACAACCATTTGCACCTTCACTGTGGGAAAAGGTGGGGGTTTATAGGGATTAAACCCAAGCAAAAAAATGCAGGGAGAGGTCTTCCTCCAGCCTGGCCTCAGGAGCACTCACCTGGGCATGGAACTGGTCAAACGTCATGACAGGCCCAAAAAAGAAGAACGGGAGGTAGAAGTTGTACTTGAGGAGGTCGAAGATGGAGTAGATGCCCTCTTTCCTCTCGGCGCTCTCGAGTGCAAAGCTCATGCAGCGCATGATGGTGAAGCCGCTTCCTCCATAGAAGAGGACATCTTGAAGATCAAAAGCTCCCGTTACAAACCCGCTCTGGATGAGAAACGAAGAGTTACCACCAGGAACGCGGTGTCATTTCTGTGCTCCCTCGCTTTGTGGAGGACATCACTCCTGGGGCAGCAGGCAAAGCCTCTAATGACTCTCTGACACCAATTGTCCCTGGAGCTAATAAGCCTTGCTGTTGGAAAGAAAAAAACTGGGGCTCGATTTCCCAGCTGGCTCCTGCATCTTGGAAAAGCCAGGAAGTGGTAGATCCTCTTGGCCATGTCTTCATCAAGCAGCTACGGGCCATGCAGGCTTTGGTCTGGGGTGGGAAGGTCACCCTGTCACGGGGACATAACCCTCCCCAGGGAGTGAAGAAAAGCCAGCACAAGGCTGATGGAGGCAGGGGAAATGCATTTTGGGAGGTAAGCAGCAGGCAGGGAGAGGCGGCACTGTCCTTTAGAGGGACTGAAGAGCTTTATAAGGCCCTTCCTGGGCTTCCCTCCACCCACCAGCGAGAGAAAGTCTTAACTGGGCAGAGACCTGAGATAGGCACGGGCATCACTGAACCCATCCCAGCACTGTGCTACAGATGGGGAAACTGAGGCACGAGGCAGGAACACGTCTTGCCTGGCTGACAAGCTGTTGCCTAAGCGGCAAGGACTTGGGTGTCCTGAGCTCTGGCCCAGCATGAAGCCACCAAAATCCCAGTGGGATTATTCCCAAACTCAGGGACGCAACAGTCCCCTCCCTCTCAAACCCTGTGGGAGCTCTGGCATAGCCAGGAGAAGCGCCCAGTGTTTGGGGGTTCCCCAGGAGCCCTCCTTGGGGGCAAACCCAAGGAGACAGACACAAGCGGGCTGGAAATGAGGCAGAGAGATGGTTCGAGACAGCACCTACCTGCCACGAACTGAATGGCTCCACCTTGAAGGAGGCGAGACAGCAGAGCCCGGCCACGTAGCAGAGCCACTTCTGCTTGGCCAGCGCGACCGAGTAGAGGACAAGGCAGTGGGAGAGGATGATCATCAGGTAGACGAGCCCCATGCTGCCCAGCACGGCCAAGATCCCGTAGAGCATGTACATCACAGCCCGGTGCTGCGAGAAGAGAATGGTCCAGACCCGTGGTCAGCTTGGTGAAAGCCCCAAGCCTGCTCGCCCTAATCTAGAACATCTCCCCATCCTAGAACAGCCCTCAAGCCCCCCTCCACAGAACCCAGGTCAACCTGGTGCTTTCAAACCCATCCCACCACATCCCTGCCTCACCTGCGGTACCGTCATGGAGCAGATCTTGCCGAAGAGGACGTGTCCCGAGAGGGCAAAGATGATGACGTTCCTGAACGAGGTGAACCACATCACCCACTCGAAATCGGCCACGTCCTGCGGGAGCAGCACCGGGCGCCTTACTGTCCCCAGCCATTGCACCCCTGACCCAACACCCGTCTGGAGGGGAAACCACACAACTTTCAAAGCCTTTTCTTCCCATTTTCCACCCAAGGGCTCCCGAGCACTTTAGCTTGGTCATAAAACCCCAGGAGAGACGTGCAGAGGTTTCTCGTCTCGGTGCACACAAAGCAGAGCATCCACGGCGCTGCGGGGCTGGTATTTTCCCGACTAGTTTGTTAGAGAGAAAAATACAAGTCACATGGACTTTGCAAAAGCGTGTCAGCAGCAGAAAAACCAGCTCTGCTTCTCCAGCAGTCAGCACCGACCATGTCGCCGGTAGCTAGAAAAGACCGAGTCCTTCCTCCGCTTACCATCTTCCTGCCGAAGTAGTGCCAGCCCGGCTTTATGCCGTCCCGAAAGGCCTTTCTGTTCATGCTGTCTGCAAAAAAAACAGAGTTATGGGGAAAGAAACAGCTCTGGGAAATTGGGTCCGGGTTTTGGCAAGGCAGGGAGCCTTCCTCAACGTGATGATGAGCCATCAGGGCTCAAACACCCTGTCCCAAAACTGCCTAATTCCCATAGACAATCATAGGAGTCAGAAACCTCAACTGTTTCTGCAAGAATTTCCAGCAAAGTCTTTTTGCAGCGCACATCCCAGAGACCTGTCGGCTGATCCCATGAAATTTTCAGGTTTTTGGGCTTCCAGACAAAAAATTTGGGAACCAGCCCTGTGTAGGCAGGGTGGTTGCCTGTTTTGGGGACTGGCTGGAGACCTGTGACGTACCACAGCCTATTGCCCTGAGCCATGGAAATGGGGAGAAGGAGGCAACCAGGCAAAAAAAAATCCTTTTGAACCTTGCAAAGGATTCCCAAGCTGTTCTCTGCAAAAATTAAAGCCAGGGATCTGCTGCTGGTATGGACAGCTGTAAAAGCAGCCACCTTCCATCCCTCCATCCTCATCATCCAGGGGATGCGATGGGGAGCGTTACCTCTGGATGCTTCGAAGATCCCGCTGCCGCTGTATACCACGGCGCACGTCACGATGAGAGCGTAAAACCCCAGTTCGTAGCTGGGGAGCATCGTTTTAACCCCCATGGCGGCAGGTTACTGCCCCAGCCGGTGCGGGGGATCCAGACCTGGGAAAAGGGAAGGAGAAGAGAGGAAAAAAAATCAGGGGTGAGAGCTCACCTTCCCTCCTACCCCTCCAGCACCCCAAATAATTGCTGCTGGTCCTCAGCAGCTCTGCTTTGCGGGTTTCTTTGAAGGCTGGTAGCTGAAGAGAAGAAGACCGTGACACCCAGGGCTGAACCCTGGGGCAAAATTCAGGCGCAGGCAGAGATTGCTGCTGAGCCCTGCTGCAAACCCCCGCCAGGAGCAAAGATTTGGGGGCAGCTCAGCCAGGTGCTCCTCAAAAAGGGCTCTTCCCAGAAAGTTGCATCCATCCCAACGTTCAGAGATGCTCCGGGGATGCCAGCTGCCCAGGATGGGGTCCCCTCCAACGTGGCTCTGATGTCCCGTCCCCCCCCAATTTCCTAATTGGATCCTTGGAGGGGATCCAGGAGAGAGCACGAAGACGCCTGTGCTGGGATGGCGATATTCCCCTGCCCTGGGCTGCTGCTCACCTTCTGCTGGGATTTTACCCAACCTTGAGCTCTCGGGGGGGGAATTTCCTAAAACCCCGTGGTCCCAAACTTTTCCCAGCCACAAGCCTTAAGACCCCGTAGGCACGGTTAAACCCCCCCCCCCCCCAGCCGCTCTGCCCAACATCAGTAGGGCTCGGGGGATGCTGACACCCAGCCCCGCAATTAACCCTGGGCTAATTACACCTGCTGAGGCTAATTAACCCCGACGCGACGTTGCCTTTCAGCCCTCCCCGAGCTCTGCAGCCTCCCGACTGGGTGTCCAGTTGCTAAAAACGCAATTTAGGGCTGGAAGAAGCTGTATACGGGGGGGGGGAAGGCATCCTCCTCCGGCACTGCCACCCACTCGTGAACATCCCCCGCGGGTGGGGGCACCCCGCGAACGGCGGAGCGCTTTGAAGGGAATAAGTAAGCGTAAATCTGGCTTTTAGGCAGCAATAAAAGGCGAGCCGGTCCCCTTCTGCTTTTGCATCTGCATCGCAAAGCTTTTGCCGTGGGTGCTTAGTTAATTTTTTTTCTTTTTTTTTTTTTTTTTAGGGGGGTTTATTGAGGTTTTTTAAGAGCTGGGGGGGGTCGTTGGCGCGCTGCCACCACCCTGCGGTCCCCTGCGGCGGGAGGGCACTCACAGAGGTGGCTTTAAAGAGCTTTTTTTTTTTTTTTTTTTCCTCCTTTCCACGCTTTTCAAGGCTTTATTTTTTTTTTTTTTTTTTTTTTGAGGGGGGGGGTTAGTTAAGGGTCCCTGGTTGACTCTGGGGACCCTGCGGTGGGTGAAGGGTGCTGGTGGGAAACCCCCTCGGATAATTTGAACTCCTGATCGCTCCCCAGTTGCCAAAGCAGGTGCATGGGGGGGGGTCCCCAGCCTCCCCCCCCAGGGGCAGCAGCATCCTCATCCCCCCCTATTTCTCCCTCCCACCGGACCCCCGGGCCGGGCGGTGGGAGCAAGGCAGAGGTGACAAAAAAAAAAAACCCTGGAGCAGTGGGAGCAGCGTGTCACCATCCCCGGTGTGACCCCCCCCTCCAGCCCCCCATCGCTCCCCGCTACTGACCTTGAGCCCCGGGACCACGGGTGGAGGTGGGCGAGGGTGCCGGGGGGGGGGATCCAGCGTCCAGCACCGCGATGGGGAGTGGTAGGAGAGGGGGGGGAAAAAAGAAAGGAAGGATTTTGGGAGCCGTTGGCTTGTCCTACAGCATCTCTCAGGCCAGCTTGGGGCAGGGGGGGGTGGGTGTATTTATTTTTTTTTTTTCCCCCCCACCTTGCCCCTGGAGGAAGTTTGGCCGGGAGTGGAGCGGAGCAGGCGGGAGGTATTTTTATTTTAGAGCAGCACTGCAGAGGGGGGCTGGTTCAGGAGCTGTCTGTCACGGCAGCTGCTGGAGAGGACCCACGCTGCCTGCCAAAACTCACCCCGGACCAGGGAGCACGACCCAGGGCTGCCCACGGGAGCTCCGGGGGGTTCAGCAGCCCCCACGCAGGGACCGACTCCATCTCGGGGTTGTTTCGGTCCCCCACTTTGAGCCCCGCAAAGGAGGGGGTTAGCCCCCATCACCTTGTGCGAGAGGGGAAACGGCTGTCGTTGCGTGGGGATGGGGAAACTGAGGCACAGAGCCAAAAAGGTGCGATCCCTCCCCGGCTCGGGGAAGTGTTTAAATCGGCGCCGGGCTCGGAGGGTGCAACATCTCTACAAACTGTCTTCGGGGTCTCCTTCTCAGTTTTTGGCATCTGCAGCCAAAAATGGGGAGAGGAAGGGGCTGGGTTGGGTCGCTGCCTCTGTTATTACGGAATATGTAAATACAAGTCGGCCAAGAAAAAGTCAACGCGGCATCAAGCCCGTCTCCGTGTCCCGCACCGAGCTCCTTCTACCAAACCCCTACCAGATTTGGGGAGAGCTCACCCTGGGACCGATGACCCCGAGCATCTCCTGAGCTGCCTGTAGGCTCAGGGGAGAGAACCAAGGCAGACGACCCCGGATTTTATAAATACCTCCACGGGTTGTCCTCTTTGGGGTGAAGAAAATCGTGTTTGGGGCTCCGGAGGGAGGATTTCCAGGATGGGCACCCCTCAGGTCAGCCCAGCTTTGCCCCGAACAAAAAAAGCTTTTTTTTTTAGCAGCGTTTTGAACTTGGTGTGCACAGAGGCTTTCCACAGAGAGCCTTGGCCGATGGCTGTACGGCCAACGGTTTCAGCACCTAATGAGCCACTTTTTAATTTGCAGCAGACGAGGCAGGATTTGGCTGCCTGCCCCTCGGATGCCCCAGAGCCCCAGGCTTCGTCCTGCTGCCGCAGCTCGGTCCCTGCCCAGGGACTTCAGCTTTTTAGACCTTGACATAATTGACTGGGTGCTTAGAGGCGAAGTAATTAAGAGATCGGTGCAGATAAGCGCAGCGACACAATTTGTCACGCTCCGAGCGCCTGTGGAGGGCAGAGGTTTATGGCCAGCCACGGCCATACGTCAAGGAGCCGCAGCAGGAGGGAAAATTGTGTCTGTCCCCCCCCCGCCAGCGGGTACAGACGGATGCATTGTATAGGAAGGTAATGTATAGATGGTATAGGAAGATAATGACCAAAGGGGTACCAGGGGGCTGACAAGTCCCCGTCACCCTCCCTGGCTCCCAAACCCGCTCACCCCTCCCCATCCTATTCCACGCAGCAACCAAAACCAACCCCAAAATCCTTTTCTCTGAGCGTTCACCATGTTGGAGGCACGATGGACCCCGTTGAGCGGCCACGGGGCTGGAGGCGATGGGGATTTTGTTTTCGGGTACGCGAGGGATGCTGGGGGGGGTCCAGGGAGTGGGTCCTGGAAGGCAGGAGGGTCACGGCCCCATGGTGCTGCTCTCCCAGGGCATTGGCACCCAGAAAGTTTTGGGCTGCTGATAGATTTTTATTTTATTGAATTTTTTTAATCCCGAGCAATTTGTGATCTTGCTGGATTGAAAGTGCAACATGGAGGGCTGGGCGGCGTTTTTTCATGAGGCTCTGGGAACTGTGGTGATAAAAATCATTTAGCTTTAATTTATGGATATTATTAAAATTAAAAAAAAAAAAATCCAACCCGCTCTTGATTTCTAATATAATAAGATTTATTTTTAATGTGACCAGCGTGCCTTCCTCAGCACAGGGGACGCCTCCGTGTTTTATTGCCCCAGTGCTGCTGCTTTATGACGAAGGGCTGTTTATAGCTTCGAGCTGATTTAAATGATAGTTTGTTTTTCAAACATTTGGCAGGTTGCTGGAAGTTGTGGCACACGAGCTGAGGCCGAGAAAGTGAGCGGGAAGGCGGTGGGGTTCAACGAAAGGCGCTCGGCTCCGTCCCAGCGAGACACGGCACAACCTGGAGATGTTTGATGGGGACACCAAAGGAGCCTCCTCCTGCCTGCTTGCTCCTGCCTTACGCTGCTGTCTCCCCGCTGCGGGAACAGCTCTTTATGGGATGAACTGGAAGGAGAGAGCGTTATAATAACCCGCATGGGTTGTTTTATACCGCCTTAGGTTACCTCATCGGGTTCCCCATGCAAACGTGTCATTGGGAACATGCCAACCCCACCAGGACCTCAGCAGGACGGCTCAGGAGAGGAGGGTGCGTGCCCCATCCATCCATCCATCCATCCATCCACGGTCACCCCCAGGACCCCTCTCAACACCCCCAGAACGGCTCTGCCCGTCCCCCACAGCAGCCATCAACCCCATCAAAGGTCCCAGGACCTCCTGCTGCCCTGGGGAAGGACTCTGAAGAAGGCTCCCACCACCTGGCAGGGACAACCCCGCGTCAGCTCAAAGCCCACTGCCTTCAGCTCCTCTCCTCGTGATCCTCTCCCGTTCCTGAAAAAAATGCCCCGATTAGGTCAACGTGGTGGAATGACCCCCCCGCCTCGCTGCCACGCAGCACCCCACGGATAAATATTCTCGCTGACGAACGAGCTGCTCTTAAAGCCCGGGACTTCACCCCCTGCCTGCAGATGGGTTTTGGAGCTGAAAGCGGAGACGCGTGGGGATTGAGGTGGCATTTGTTGAGCGAGGCCGCCCTGTCCCGCGGGAGCAGCCGGCTCCCGAGCAGGGCTCGGAGGGGAGAGGATGAGGGGAGAAACCCAATACCCCTCTTGGCTCAGTCGTGGCTTAATTTAGAGCACGGGGGCTCTGCTAAAGTGTTTTTCCATTTAAAGCTGAACCTCATTCCTTTTGTCATGCACGGGGCGAGGGCCCTGCAGCTTGCAGGGCAGTAGCAGCTGCTGGCTGCCGCTGCCGGAGGGGTTGGCAAAGCAATTTCCAATTTAGTTCCCCTTTGCCACTGGGTTCCTCCCCACTTCACCCATGGGAAGGACTGAAATCTGTCTCCTCCTCGCACCTCCATCCTGCTTTGGAGCCTCGGGGAGGGCACGAGCCACCCACGGCCCCAATCTACCGCTCTAAATCGGAGTCGTTACAGTGGGATCGGCTTTGACCTGCTGGTTGATCCTCTGCCACTTGGCCGAGCGGAGCCCAGGGCAGGGAGAGCTCGCCTGTGTCGATACTGTCTATATTTAACCATGCTAATGCAACTTAATTCACGTTACGGCCAGTTTGGAAAGCTGCACTCTTGCGATGCCTGATCGTCGCAGGTAGATGACTCGCGACAGGCCGAAAGGAAAACCGTGACAATTCATCAAAGGTCATTTATTCCCAGTGGTTCAGTTGTACTTTTAAAATCGGATGCATCTGTCAGGCACTTCATGGCTGCTTCGTGGAAGTGCTCTGCCCAGCTCCGGAGTAGAAGACAACATTTGGCTCAGCCCAAGTGTTTGGAGGACTCATATTCTTAGCATACATTAGCTAGAAGCTGGCCAAATCCTAAAAAGGAGTGTCTATAGCCTCAAATACTTGCAGCAAAATTAACCTTATGCTGTTCTTCACAGCTTAACTGTATCCACCAGCCTGTGCCAGCGGTGCTGAGCGTTGTCACCACCAGCCTGTCACCACCATTAGCTACAATGAGACTGAAAAAACTCAGAGCTTATCAAAAAGCAGCCTGTGATATGACTTTACACTGGATGAAGGCTCTGCCAGTGAGGAAATGCTGGGTACTTACACCCCTTTTATCTAGCAAAGAAAGGCATAACAATGACTGGCTGCAAACTGAAGCCAGAGAAATTCAAATGAGGATTGAAGCACGGGATTTTAATGGGCTGGTAATTATCCATGAGGACAAACTTCCAAGGAAAGCAGGGGGTTGTGGAGGTTTCAAATCAAGCCCAGCTACATCACTAAAAGATACGTTGTAGCTCAAACAGCACATCAAACGTGCTGAAGAGATTCCGTGGCTGAGGACCAGTGGTACGGGTTTTTGCAGGCAGTGAGAAAAATATTTTCACTATTTTTATTCCCTGAGTGATGGGTTGGAGGACATGGGGCTGCTGCAGCCAGATGAACTAGGGCTCCCGCTTCCAAGATCTGTCAGGGTTTCTTACATTCAGCAATGAAATGACATACACTGCAAGAAAATCGGTCTCATACCTTGAAAACTGGGAAGCAATTCCACAGGGAGAATTTGAAGGCAGGTCACTCTGTGGAAGTGCAGAGGGAATTTATTTCAAAACTAAGGTGAAAACAGAAGATCTGGACAATTTGGCCTGTATTCAGCGCCCCCCCCAACCTCCCGCTCTGTGATGGGAGACAGATTGCATGTTTCCATGAGAAACAGTTACTTACAGGTATGGGTTCTGTAAATAAACTATTTTATAGTGTCTTAGTTCCTTCTTTGTCAAGGCGTCTGGTGTTGCTCTGTGTGTGTTTGTGCAGAAAAAAAAATAAAACACTTCTGTGCAACCCCAAACAAGCATATGTTTAAAGAAATAAGTGTTACAGCACTTGAGGTTTGCACCATGTGCTAGCGACCCATATGAGCTCTGTAACATATAACACTCCCAGTTACTTATCTGTGTTTCATGGGTTGATTCATAGCCATTTTGCTGGAGAGTGGTATGATCTTCACTGCTTTGTCACGGGACAGGGGACAAACGCTGACGCTGTATTAGAAAGGATGGCAGATTGCCTCTCCCGTACTTAAGTGAAAATATTATTGATTCACACTTCTGTGTAAGCGAAATCAGAATCGCCAGCAGCAAGCTACCAGCCTGAATTTAGCAGCCACCACATAGCAAAATCTCCACACCTCTTGCCACAGCTCAGGCAGCTTTTCAGAGTGATGCCCTCACTACTTCAGGTCCTTAAAATATCTGTTGGAGGTGGGCTGATTTCTCCTCTTCTGTCTGCTCACTCTACCCCATGCTACATAATCATCAGGACAGAGTTGAACAGAAACAAACCGCAGCTCACTTGAACGAGACTGTGTCTCTCTCTCGACCCAGGATTTACAATTCCCCAAGTGTCGGGAGGAAAGGATTACGGGTTGCAAGATGCCTTTTCCTCTGACGCTACTGGCAGGGTGAGCAGGAGGAATTTGGCAGTGAACTGTTTTGGTCCTGCTTTTTTGCAGGAAAGTACCTGACAGCTTTGCTGAGATACAGGCCAGCGCTGGGGGAGCGGAGCAGGGCTCTTGGGTACAGGGAGGCTTAACCCTCAGCTCCGTGACCTCCTCCATCAGGGACTCGTGAACTGTTTGAAGACAGACATCTGAACCTAATCAGGAAAAAGACAGGGACGACACTACCCTCACCGCATCTGGACTAACTCCCACTCTGCTCTCTTTTTCACTCTGCCTTATCGCAGCGCAAGTGGAGTCGGGATGCAAGCCCCGTGCTGGGGAAGGGAGCAGCGGCTCGCCTGTCCACAAATCCACTTTGCACTGGTGGTGGCTGGGGTTAAAGTCTGACAAACTTCACGCTCACAAAAAGCAAAGCAGAAAAAGAAGAGCTTTCAAGACTTTCAACCGAGAAACAAAGCAGCACTATACAAAAATTACTAGCTCTCCATTTGCTTGTAATCCCCAAGGCTAGCTCTCTGCTGGCAGGCTGCATGTTAATGCCTTATTAGCTTGCACTTGGTGTTCTCACCATGCTGCAAGAGAAAAGGACAGAGATGCAAGTGTTTTCAGCATCTCCAGAAGTCCCACCACTACTGCGGTGAGGACCTGCCTGCGTTTTGTTAGCATTTCTTCCTAGCGAGAACAAGACCTGCTTGGTGGATGAATGCAGAGACCCAGAAATAGGAAATTCATCACCTGGATGGCAAGTATCTTATGGAATAAGCTGAATTTAAGGTAGGTCTGACTGATTGCAGGTGTAATCAGCACAGTCCACCTTTTCAGTGGAAACTCCACTGAGTATCAGAAAACTCTGCTGTTAATATGTTCAAGCAAAGAAACAGGTTGGAATGGTGCGTGGAGCCCCCCCAAAGTTCACTTGCAGCTATTCAGAGGCCAGGCTAATCCGCATGACAGAAAGCCTGAGGCAGACAGGTATCAGTGAGCCGATAAAAACAGAACTTTGTTCCTGGCACGGCTTTGGAAGGGAGCTGGCAAAACTTTTGTATAGCAAATTCCTTTATGAGCTGATAAAGGCAGCAGCATATTGAATATCGAGCCCTCTTGAGGAAAATTCTGTTGAAACTAGGGAGGTTTTGCCCAAAATCACACTGTGGAATTGCAGCTTCCTAAACTGCACCAACCTACAGCATGTGCAGTCTGTGAGCCAGCTGCTTCCTAACTCTTACTGACAGAATTTGCTGACATGCAAAACCTTCACTCTTTTTGTATTTCACCTCCATTTCTCATCCTCTTCTGCGAATGCTAAAGAAATGACACGATCTGAGGCTGCAAAACTACGCTGCCACTGCATTTCAATTCATGGGCACGATGCCTGGGCTCTCTCCCTGCTTTGCAGTCCAAAGGACTCTGAATATCTTGCTTAACTCGTCTCTTGTTTCTGCTGTCGAATGGCCTGTAAAAAGATATCCTTCACTTGGTCCATTGTGTCCTGATACAGTTTAAAGTCTTCCTCTTTCTTTCTCACAGTAGTCTCCAAAGCGGCTTTCAGAGCTTCGTTCTCATCCAGCTGGATCACAAGCCTACGAGGAAACAAAAGGAAAACTTTCATGTGAGTCGTGGAGCTTCAAAGCAAATTAGAACAGTGCTTCAGCTCTGGGGAAGAAAACACTGAAACACATGCTCTCTGGTAATTTTATGACAGGCATGAGAACGAGCAGACTTAACACTTGTTCCTTCTCTCTTTGAGGTAGAAAAGAGTATTAGATGACCAAGATACTTTTCAGATCTGTTTTGTTAAAGATTATAATTTTATTTTCACTAATAAGCTTGCAATCAACGCATAAGGAAAGAAAAAGGAAAAAAAAGGTGTCTTCCTTGCACGTGTTTTGTGCTGGTTAACATTTGCATTAGCTTGATATTTCTGGGTATCTGTATAGTTATTAGGAAATTTGTGTAGAATGGCATAGACAAGCTCAGACCAGAGGATCTGTGATTTCTACAGAGTTTGCTAGGTTTTATCTTCTGAGGAGCGGATGCAGGTAATATCACTCCTAAAAGGACAGCAATGAGTTTTAGCTGTTGTGAGTAACACTGCATGGAGGAAGGGAAACCATACCTTGTGCTCAGCTCCTCTATCTGTGATTCTAGAGGCAACTTGGAGAGCTGGGCTGCAGAGAGCTCCTTCCTATCGCTCACATTCAAGGTGAGTCTTGAGTGACTCGCAGACTGGCCTGTACATTTAATCACAAAATGGGGTTTTAGTAAAACAAGCAACCATTTTCACTTGGTAGCACACTGAGTGAATCTCAGGAAATAGTGAATAAATACTAAGGAATCTGTTCAGTTCTAGGCATATCCATGAAGATACTGTAACTATATAGGACAAGCTTTTATTTTAATCTCCTTTCAGCAAAATTAAAACATGATGAGTTTGCACTTCTGGGTTAAATGCAGTAATATGCTTACCTATTTAGAGAAGAAAAAAAAAACATCCAAAATATTTAAGTGGCCAAAACAATAGGTGATAGAAACAGTTGAAAACGATTATTTTAATGTTAATCTTGTCATTGTGTTTCACTTAAGATTATGGCAACTGTTGCTACCTGAATGCCTGTGATGATGTTTGTGTGTGGCACACACCACAACAGCTTTTGTAAAGCACTTTGATCCCCAGCATAAACACAACATTGGTTAAACGCAATAAAGCACTCAAAGAGGTTCTTCAAACTACGATTCTAAATCAGGAATTCTTTCCTAAATAAAGGCCTACCCAAAACATGCAGCATTGCTCCTGTCATTTCAAAGGGACACAAAAACTTTTTTCAGGGTTATAAATAAAATATAATTCAAATTTACTACTGGGATTGGAAAAGCAAAAAACTGTGAGTGACCAGTCGATCCCTACAATGGAAGAAGGCCCAGAGAAGACAGGCAAGGATGATGTACCCATGAAGCTCAGAAAGGAATGTAGAAAGTGACCATAGCTACCATAGAGGATGCTGAACTTATCCCAACACCAAGCAGAATGGAGGGTGGTCTTTGCTGTGGATAAACGGCTGAATCAGTTGAGTAAATGTAAATGGCCTTCTCTAAAATAATCATTGGAAAGTACTACCTACCTTGAGCCTGCTAGACCAACATGAGGGAAATGTGTATGTGGTTCAGGCCAACATAGGGTATAAAAATCAAAAAAACAGCCAAATGATCTTTGAAGAAAATAAAGACTTGAGATGGCTTCAACCCACATATTCCTTCCCAGCAAAACTGGGGACACACAGCATCGTGACAGCGAGCATCTAGGCTGGTAATGGGAATCATACCTGTGTTGCGATTCAACTGTACATTGCAATTCCTATATTGTGCTTGTGTTGTGATTTCAGTACATTGCTGTATCACTTTTCCAAATTTAAATCCCACATATTGTCAAATATCTTCAAATAAGTAAATTTGGTATTAAAACACTAAATCCTTCTCATGTGGAATATCTAAAAGAACCTGGTCAGAGAGTATTGGACTCTAACAAAAACATATGAGAAGAAAAGGCTATGTTGTATAACAAAGAAATGCTTTTGATCTTGAGGTTGTGTTTTACAGGGCTGAGGAAAACCTGCTGTTACTTACCTATTCTCCTCTGGGATTATTCTTTGCTAATTTGAAATTTGGATAAGATAGAAAAAAACCCGAAAACTGAAAAGCATGAATAATTTTAAAACACAACTGGGTTGTTTCTAGCTACTCAGTATCATTATCTACTTCCCTTGAATTGAAGAGACTAGAAACATTAGATTAGCAATTAGATCAGCTCTCTCCAATTTTGCACTTCCAGAAAGAAAAGAAAATATTATGTTAATTAGCGGGTTCTCTAGTCTCTATTTTATATTCAAGCTTTTCATTCCTTCTTATTTCCTCAACTATCTGGCATGAAAACATTTAGATAACCTACAGGCTCTGCTGAAGAGGTATATTACAGACTTGTAGACTCATTTCTTGTACAAACTCCAGAGTTTTGGCACATCACAAGGGGCTGAGCCCTCTTCAAAGAAGGGTGGTGAAATAGATCGTTACCTACTCATCCTACAGACTTAGAGATGATTTCTTCTTATTAGTCTTACTGCCAATCCTTTTCTACATTTGCTTTTAGTCCTTAAGCAGACAAGACTAATGAACTAAATATTTAGTAAGAAGGAACCTGTCACACTGGTAAGAACAGCCTGCTTCCTCTGGCTATGCAATGCCAATCTCCCAGAGGGGAGTTACCAAACTTACTACAGCACAACAACTTGACCAAAATGGCTCAGGACCTGCAGAGTTTACCACTGTATCTCTCTGGGGTTGCAAGGGAAATCTAAGTGGAGCACATGTATGATAACAGAACAACACATCAACACTTTACACTACCAGGTTGTATGAAAGTCTGGGCACTCAAAAATTCAGTTAAATTCTCCTCTAGAAGACAGCACCAAAATGCTCCCATGCTATTTAAGGCATGGAGTCAGTAAAAAGTGTACCATTGAGAGCTGTATTCCCACAACTCTCACCTGACTACTACCTCCCCCTCCACACACCCTGATTTCTTCCTCTGGGCATCTGCAGAACCATATGAGGGCTCCAAAGCCTCTCACCTCCAGACCCTCCTGGGAATCACAAAGAGCATGCCATGATACCACTTCTGTGAGGCCCAGCACCGCTCTCTTATCAAGATGAGAGTTCTGCTCTAAGGAACGGATCCATATTTTACAGAGACGAGTAGGTTCAAAGCAATCATTCAGTCCCCATTCAGGATAAAGGCTCCTTTGAATCCTGTTCCATACACCTAATTCTCTCTATGCGCTGGATGGGCGAACGGCAGTGCTTCCCTTGAGGTCCTGAACACCATGTAGATGTTACACTGGAGACCCTAGCTCTCTGGTATGAATTGAGATCATGGAGAACAACATGTGATTTCTTGCATCACGGTCCTGCAGCAGAGAGAACTTATTGTCAAACATGCATATGACCAAGAGCACTATGTTGGGAGATGCAAAGAAATGCAATGCAGTTACAGTAGTGTTTCTTACCTCAGTCTGACCCACGCCCAAGAAGAAACAAGACACCATTGCAGGTGGAAGAGGGGGTGACTGCTTATGCAGGTCATAGCGCTCAATACAGATCAGCCCTAAGAAGCTGATGAGGTAGCATTAGTACACAGCACAGCGCTGGATAGAGTCATGATGGAAAGCCACACCATGCATCTGCTGAGCTGCAGGGTAGTCCCCCTACGGCCCAAGATCATGCACTTCAGTGTGGGGCAGGCCAAGAGCTTGTACAAGGTCTCTGATGAGGCTTGTGACCTCTCTAATCACTGTAACTCAGCCTGATGGCATCCTAGTATTTGCCAAATTGAAATTCCTATTCCTACTGTTCATATCCTGGCATTTAAAGTCTTTTTACTTTATGAAAATACATATAAAAAGGGAAACCACTGGAAAAGTTTCCTTAAGAATATGTGCCATTTTATTGGTTTAGACACTTTACAGAACCAGAGTCTTTAAGCAATAAAAGGATCTGATCAGGGAAATAAAAATTTAACATCCACCATGAATTCTTCTCCTTTAACTATGCTAGTGAGGCTTTCATATTTATAGCAGGAGATTATCATGTTCATGGGATAATAAATTACACCAGATCTAATTACTTCATCACCAGCAATAGTTTTTCATAGACACTGACAGGCCTTAAATTGGGATGCGTCCTTTAATTCTGCTCTTAACCTTCAGATGAATCCCTCAGGCAGAAGTGCAAAGGGAACACAGCAGTGGGCATGGTGGCAACACAGAGCAGTGTCAAGTTTTTTCCATAGACTGTCATCCCATAAAAACAACATATTGCAAAAGTCCTGGTCACACTTAAATCTGTGGCAAAATCCTCTTGAATTAAGTGGGGCCAGGATTTCAGCTTCCGTATTGTTTCACTGGTCTGAGTAGGTCCAAATCACCGTGTGTAAGGTCAAGCACTTGTGTAGGTTTGATAGATTAGAGTCCAAATGTCGTTTCTGTCTATTAACCACAGAGGTGGGACAGGGGAAATAGTTGTAGATAAGTGCTCCACCTCACCTGTTTTGCTCCTGAGGGGACGTTTCTGTGCACTTGTGGTCCTCCCTGGATCCATTTGCAGTTTTTCAAGCTGCTGTTCCAAAATGACACATCGCCGCCGTTCTTCCTGAAGCCTCTTCTCAGCTTCCAAGGCTTTATTGCTGCCTTCCTCCACCCTGATAGGCAAAAAAAGGTAGTTAAGCTTATTTATGTCATGACTATTAAGGATCAGTCAGTCTTGATACTGAATCCTGCTTCATGCTGCACAGCTCCCAACAGAGGGAAAAGGAGAATTTTCCATGCATCCAAAGAAAGAAATCCCAGTAAAATTGTTCCAGATGACATCCTCCAAATTTGCAAACCAGAATTAACTAATGAGTATAGTTGGAAAAAATGGGTTCATTAATGGAGGTTGCCTAGATCCCTTAACACTGGCTACTTGTGTGAATTTACCACTCAGATGGGCAGGCAAGCTGCAGATTGCTGAGGAGAGATCTTTTATTACAAGAATAATAAAATGCATTTTTTAAACACACTGGGAAAATTTGGAAGGAAAATAGTTTATAAAAACATTGTCTAGCATTTAGCTGTTTTACGTCAGTTATCTGCAAGTAAGAAAAGAAACTTGACGTTGCTTTTAATAAACTTAGCCATTAGACAGTGAGTGGAAGAGAAAGTGAAGGCTCACCCTGCAGTACAGAATGGAAGAGCAAAGTGCCTCTCTGTTCACCCCGCACAACATCTTAGAAAATTAGCTACAAAAATTTGATGTGCGCCCACAGATGCAGATAGTGGTGCATCTCGTGTGGGGCAGCACCTGATACAAAATGATTCAAAGAATCTTAAAGCTAGAGAGAAACTTGATTTGACTCACTGCATTGTACAGTGCAGAATAAAAGAATTTCCTTCTTGATCCCACAGGTGATAGCTGATTATTCCCTGAATCAAGAGACTTGATTAGTCTTATTTCCCCCCTAGCTGGCGTAACTAAAAAAAATATTACAACTGTAATAAAATTATATCACTGTCCTAAAAATCTAGCTACAGGCAAGACTCTGACCTCCTGTGGCAGTGAATTACCAGGCTGGTGACACTCTATGAGAAATTATATTTCTCTCAGTGGTTCTGAATTCACTAAACTTTCATTTGACCAGGTGTTCCTCTAGCATCCACGTTAGACAAACAGTGGAGGAAAAATGACAAGACTAGCCAGATTTTACTAAATCTTCTG
Source organism: Buteo buteo (assembly GCF_964188355.1). Lineage (NCBI taxonomy): Eukaryota > Metazoa > Chordata > Aves > Accipitriformes > Accipitridae > Buteo > Buteo buteo. Next base: position 3,869,068 of record NC_134172.1, on the reverse strand, counting down.
CCAATATGAATAACTTACTTACTTAAACTAAATGTTCCTCTACCTCTTCCCCTTCCCCCAGCAGGGCCCAATCCTACAAACCGTTCACAACGGTGTATCTTTTGACAGCATATTCTGCTCCACAGTAAGTGACTGTGAAACACAGTCCTAAATTCTGTCAGCTGCCGTAGAAAAATCCCACTCATGTAACCATTCCCAGTGCTCTTCTCTCGACTTAGGCATTATATGTGTTACTTGAGCTTTGCTGACCCACACTCCAACAGGGGAAGGGAAGAGGAGGAATGCCTGATATTTTTACACATAGTCATGTTGAAATATGACTGGATGGTATATTATCCTGAGGTCTTCCAAGAGTTATTGCACACAATCTCACAAAATTTACTTTACCTGCTCTTGATAAATGTGTGATAACCGTGGAGCTGCTGAATCATCAGTCTATGGTACATTTTACAAGCAACTGTGCATTTCATTGACTCCGTGTTCTTCATTATCCCATATTTGTGATGGCCCCATTTCAGCTATCACTCACACCTCCATCCTTATCTAATTGCATAGCTCTATTAAAGTCACTGGGCTTACAAACATGAATAAAATTCTCCCAGTGTGTATTTCCAGGATTTAGCCCTTAAAAACACAGGGGATGATACCTTTACCACAATTACAAAAAAATTTATTTTTCTGACTGCAATTAATTGTACGGGACAAAAGTTAGGCAAGTGTGAAATGATAACTAGTGTGAAATACAGCAAGCAAGCAAATAATGCCTATTGTATTCAAAAGCAGACAGACAACAAGTATATCTTTCCACAAACTGGAATATAGATTTCGGAATCAAATAATAGACTGGTAAAAAAAGCAGTAGTTAAAAGGTATCTAAAGAGAAAAGACTTTGCTTCCCCTGCCCTCCTAAAACACAGCTGGCTTTTAACATCACCTTAAATTGAACTGAATAATAGAAAAAAAAAATCACTGTTATGCTTCAGTTAAACCAGAAGAAATTCATTTAAAAGCGGATACAGGAAAACTTAAAAGAATGTGAAAAGCTTTTGGAACAGAAGTCAGATTCTAACTATAATTACAGTATTTACTAGTGATTAATAATATTGCTGCCTAAATAACACCACACATATATAAACACACGAATTCTAGTTCCATCTAGGTGCAGCAAGCTTGAAGATGACTCCATTTTTCCTGTCCTTTGTTCTAAAAGAATAATAAAAAAAATGAATCATCAACTAGGCAGGGAAATTGAGCAGAAAAAATTTAAAAAGCCCCTATTTAAGGAAAGGATCACACTGGCAGCGTATGGTGTACTGTACTGCATGCTATAGACTCTCACATGTCTCAAGATCTCCTTAATCGCAGCATCCCACAAAGGATACTGGTAGAATCAGCCGCTACCTTTTCTGCAGCACAGTGACCAGTTCCAGGAGCCTGTCTCTTTCCACTTCAGCAGCCTGGCAGAGAGCCTTGTGCTCTGTGATCTGTGTCTGCAGCACTTTCAAATCCGGGCTGTCAGTGCCAGCAAGCCTAAAAGCAGCAGAAGCATAGAGAGTCTGTTTCCCATTTCACAAATGAAAGAAATGAAACAAAGACAGGATTTGAAAAACATAACAAAATACACTTGTCTGAAGACTAAGCCAGAATGCAGAGGTAGGCTCACTACCTCCCCCCAGCATCAATCCCTATACTGCAGTAAATGGGATAGAAATATTTGGAAATAAAGCCACCGTGAGTTTCATTGGAAAGGTCTTTTCCTTCACAAGTATGCTTTCCCTTCCCATCACCCCCAAAAACAAACTTCCACCTCTGATCAATTCACTATTGCTGACTCTCCTCCCATTGCTGCTGCCAAAGTAAAAGAATCCTATATATGAATTCTCCACAGTGTTACGCTAAGCTATTAAATGGCATGCTATTGATTTTCTCCCACTGAAAGGCTTCAGGCAGCATTAGTACAATGGCCGTTCTTGTGCCTAATATGTGATGAAAGGAAGGGACAGTTTTCCCATGTATCCCATTATTATGTACTTCATTACTTCTCCGACCTCTCCGCACAGGAGTATTCAGGTGTATCTCCTTTAGAACAAAAAGCAGGAGAAATCTTGGTGATTGGGGGTGAAAAGGGAAAAATGGGTTTTAGGAATCAATTAGAAAATTAAGATAGCAAGAAGACACTAGAGCTTGTGACAGAGCTCTTTGGCAGTATCAGGTAGAAAGGATGGTAAAAGCAGCTCTTCGTTACAGAAACAAGGCAGACAAGGATAAGGCTTGCCAGCAGCTTGTGGAGCGTGGCAGGAAACCTCCCTTGTTTATGATGAAGTTTATATACATACCTTCCAGGTGGGATGTTATTACTGAGAAGGAAAGGCTTAGTAGCTGCTGACTCTACAAGTGTATGGCCCATCTTGGACACTGTGCTGGGAGGAAGAAACCTTTGTTAAGCACTGAGCTCTATGGAGGGCAGTCCTCCAAGAATTCCGGTCATTTTCCAATGTCTGTGTTTATTGCTGCCTTGTAGGGAAAAGGCTCCCAGAGCCCTCTCAGTGGGTATCACACAGGCACTACATACACAATAGCTCAGCTTGCTCCCTGACTCCAAAACACGCTGCAAAAACACCTTGTGTCTCCACTGTACAAAACCCATAGCTCAGTGTTTGATCTCTGTGCTCCTGGGGATACTTTGCTGGCACTCCAGACCAGCATTGTGGAGCTCCATGTCACCGAGTAGCCACACAGCAACTCGTGAGCAGGAACAGCTCTCGACTGTGCTTGGCTCAAGCTGAGCACGCAGCCACACAAGCTGCCACTGCTGCCCTGTTTCCTCGCAGGCATTGCCTTAGACCCTTGCAGAGAGCACTTTCATCTTACACCTTCACCCACTAGGGTGAGAGACAAGCACAGGTTACTGTGCTTGTTTGATAGTGTTTGCATGTTGTATGCTTTCATAACCAAATGAACCCCTGTTCTGCAACAAGGTGCACAATTTTATTTCCAAATGCCCTTTAAAAATATACTTTATATTGTTTTCTGAACCCTTCTACTTTGTGGACACCCTCAGGAAGATCTGTCAGGCTTAGTGTTGTAAGAGGAGGAGTCAACCGATAACACTAGAGTACCACTTCCAGTCTGGATGAGTTTTACACGTAATGATGTGTGTGCCTGGGACATAAAAATCTAGTGTGTGTTTGTTTTCCAAACTTGAGCTCAGCTGCCTAGAGGCAAGTCCCCGTAGACTTCGCCCATGTTTCCTTGCCTTTAGGCTGCAGTTAACAGAGGATAAAACCTTAACATTGTGGAACAGGCACAGCTGCCTTCTAGGCCAGGAGTAGTTAATCCTAAAATCAAGTTAAGGTTGCTAATGACAGAATTGGCCCAGTCTAACAATGCAGATTTTTACTTTGACATCTCCAAGGGGCTTTAGTTCCTATTTATAGCATTTTTCATTTCATCTTTCCTGATAGGAAAAGATGATTCACTAAAGTAAAACGGAATAGAGAGTTCATCAGCATATTAAAGTTAATGGAATGATTGAGCCCTGCTGACCAAGTTATTAATGGCTCTTGCAGTTTTCAGACTCATTCACTGCCCACCTGACATGTCAGCTATTTTCATGACAGAGATATGTTAGCCACGTATACAAGCAATAATTTATGCATTGCACTTAGCAGCTCCTACAAACCCATTACCCAACCTTGTTTTCCTGCTTGCCTTCCTGCTTACCATCAGCAGACATATGAAGTAAAAAAGTGGATAAAATATAGATTTGCTCCATGAGAGCACAACTTCTGCCGAGTTAGAGGTGGGAGAATAAAGTCAGTCAGAAGGGTATAACTGGAGACGTGGACACCTTCAAATTAAGGACGTTTTAACTCTAACTCGAAAACACTGAAAAGAACTTTTCTTAAATTTTGTAGTAATGCTCTACTTAGGGATACATCTGACAATTTTAAAGCCAAATTCAGTGTGTAAAGTAATGTGGTAGGCGAGTTAAAATTACATAGAAGAAATCAGTTGCAACTTTAACTTGATGAAAAATTTCCTCCTTCCTCAGAAGACCAGTCTCAAATCCTCATTGTCAATTAGACCATGAACTCTTTAGCAACAAAACCAGTATTTTAACAGGAAAGGATAAAACTTGCTCTGGTATTATGGTCCCTTTACACCACCAGAGTGACACAGAGTCACATCAGTGTAAACAAGAATCAGATTTACCACTGTATTAAGATTAGTGTAATTTACGTGGTCCTCTGTGAGGCTTTATAGAGTGTTTGTTAAGAACAAATGATGTGGTGTGTTTTCAACATTTCTGCAAGGAAATCCTACTCAAAGCACATTTATTGATTTAAATAATGTGCCAGTGATTTAGTGCATACCTAAAATGGCATTTTGTATTAATTCGCCACCCATCTTTCAGAAGTCTGCTCATTAGAAGCCCCGTTTCTCATAAGAGAGAAGAATCACAAGCACTTAAGCTAACCACATAAACATTATCTGAGCTGGAGAAAGAGAATTAGCTGCACTACCATCATGCCAAATGTAGTAATGTCTGCAAGTCTGTATATCTTTCTCTGTTCCAGGACGAAAGTCCAAAAGATAATGTGATTAGAGATTCCCATATACTGTAAACAGGCTGCCACAGCTGTTGGTACATAGCACTTGTGGTTTGATAAAATTGTCTGTGAAAACCATGCTTCTGAATAACTCACAACAATTTTAAACATTGACATTAGGGTCTTCTTACCGAGCAGATCCAATCCTTCCAACCTGATTGCTGCCTGATGCCAGAGGCTTAAGCAGAGTAAAACCTGGATCTTCTGAGTGCTCAGAGGGTGGTGTAGCAGCAGCTCCTGAACCATCCCCTTGATGGGCGGATTTCTTCTGTTAATGTTGGAGCAGGTTATAAAACCAATTACACAGTTCAGAGGAAAATAGCTGCATCACTGCCTAAGCAGCAGCTCATGATTTTTGCTACAAGCATACCAGAACTTTTGATTTACAAGACCTCCTCAGAAACTTTTCTTTAGTTTCTATGGATTTCAGGATGGAAACAAAGCAAAAGTCAGTAAAGCGCAGTTTCATATGAAATCATAGGGTGCACAGTGTCACTAGAGAACCCACAGTGCAGGACCACCACTACCAGTGCCAGCATGGGTGGCTTGTGTCCCTAACCCAAGTTTTATCTTGGGTTCAATGCTTATCCCCCATTACTGAGGGATATGACAGATTCACAATCTCACCATAACCCTATGAGGGTTTTATATCAATGGGAATTAGACGTCTAAATACTCTGACAAAACCTGACTGTAAGATACCACACCACAGGAGAAGTCTTTAGCAGGTTAATGGACTGCCTCTCAACTTCTATGCCTGTGCTCTGGCAATAGTACCACCTTGCCTCTGTTAGTTTGCAACACTAGACCATAAAAGTTGAAAACATTTTTAATATACTAGTCTACAAGGGGCTAACCTTCCCAATTCTTTGATCTGTTCAATGAAATTTCCATATGCCTGAGACCCACCAGACTCATATCAATAGCTTGGACATCTGAGGGAGAGGAAGTTTTTGAAGTGGTTTACAGGGGGAGATGAGAATAACTTACTAGGGGTCCCATCACTCCATGAGGGGAAGCAGCTGGGTACCATGGCAGCTTGCTGATGTTGGCCTCACCTACGTTTGTTTGCTTGCTTCCTTCAGCAGCCAAAGATGCTGAATACTAAAAAGTCCTCATTGCAGCCCAACCCTTGCTGTCAAGTCATGTGACAGCCTTGACATGGAGCCACGTGTGGATGCGATTGATATTTCTATGTTTTCTACTCTTTAAACAGCTTGAAGAAAAGTTATGTACAAACAGGAAAGAAACTTAAGAGTTACAAGAGAGAATCCCTGCTTTATCATTCCATCAGGAGAGACTGTCAGTAGGACAGGTATTAGTGTCTCAAGCTAGCAACCATCTCAGATAACAAGGGAGAAGGAAGTGGAAGAGCAGATCTAAAATGATTAAAAAGTGTGCTCCTCTAGTTAATTTCTTCTGACGGTCTACCTGAAGTGTGAGTTGCCCAATCTCCTCTTCCAGCTCTTTAACCTTTGCTTCTCGTTCAGCCACCATCTGCCTGAGCTGCTCTATAAGGCAGTTTTGTTTCTGAACCTCACTGTTCAAATGCTGCCCTAGCATCTGCTGGGACTCCTTGTTCTTCTCATCCTGCTGGCTCAGGTGCTTTAAGATCTCCTGCATTTGCTTCTGTTGGCTCTGATAAAATAGAAACAATGAGTGAGATCTTCACTTTTCTATACAATGATTATTAAGACTTCCTGGGTGTTCTACACCCCCCAAGACAAATACCCATTTAGGAATGCTAGAGCAAGCCGCTGCCCTGCTAAACTCATTCCTTGGTGTAGGCACATTGATGTCACTAGTGCTACTCCAAGAATTTGGTCCGTTATGTTTTAAGTGTGAGACCACCTTATCTTGTTCTCAGCATTTATCCATTGAAAGGACTGCACAGCACAGCTACTTGCAAAGCTCAGACACAGGCGGCTGGGTAAGGACAGTGTCCCCACTGGCCCCTGTGGGTCATATCAAGACTCTAGTGACTGGATGGTGCAGGTAGAAAAGACCTGAGCAACTGAGTGATTCAGTATGCTGGCAGCTTTGCTCCTGAGTGTAGCAGAAAAGACAGCAAAAAAAGGCTGGCCTTTGACAAAGAAGGTCACTTTTTCATAAACTGGATAAAAGTAGATTCAATGTGCTTTTTGTGAAATTAGAACATGATCAGATTGTGTCATAGTGACGTTAAAAGATGAGGGTAGTATGAAGTGACAACTATGAGGCTAGGCTGTTTTACCAGTATGTTTTGGAGTTTTTCTCAAACTCACAAATCTAATACTTGTCAGTCAGTTTGTTCTGTCGGGCCAACAAACTGCAAGCAAGGTGCTTCTTTGATGTAAGGGATAAAACAAGTTAACCATTCCTTCCCAAGTAAACTCACACTTTTCTGTAATCATTTTAGTGAGAATGCTCAGACTTAGCAAAAGTGACAACTGTTATTTGGCTCCTCTGTAATCTGCCGGCCAGTACCCATATTCCCCATGGCTGCCTGGTGTGCAGAAACATGAATGCCAGCTTAGTCATAAGCATGACTTAGCTAAAACCTACATATAGAAGCAAGGAAATGTGATTTGAAATGTGAGGAGCTAGATCAGGAAACACAGAACTAACCCTAATAAGAAGTGGCTAATAATTTTTTTCTATTATTTTAATTGGGGAAGACTATTTAGAACCATGGCAGGACAAAAGGATCCTGCAAAACCATGACAACAATCATTTATTTCAGCATAACTGCATCTTGAGTTTCTGCTAATACTCTTGGTTTTGAAGGGGCCAAATCCTTTCAGCTCCAGCTACTGCAAGTGAATGTGCACATGGTTTAGCACTCATGCTTCAGCTTGTGTGTTTTGGGCTGTGTAATACAACAAATCAAAGTTCAAGATTGCAGGTATTCTTAAGAAAAAAATTCTACCAATGGAGCTGAAAGCAGAACAGAAAATACAGTCCAGCTTCATGGGTCAGAAATGAAGCCCTTCCTCTACCTCCTAGATAATCCTATTTCAATCCCTCTGCAAAAGATTTCTTCCAATACTTGCAGCTTAGAGCCGCTTGACTGCAACTGTGTCATGCCTGGTGCTATCTTGCAGCCTTTACATGATCTGATCCAAAATGAAGGGCTTTAGCTGACTAGGAAACCTCTGGTTGTCACAGTTTGATTCATCAGGCCTCTGTATACCCTAAGGTTGTCTGTGTCATCGTGTCATTAAATGACATCATGTTTCACCACTTATAGAAAAAGGGCTGATCTGCAGGGGCTGGGACCAACAGTAATAGCCAGACTGTACCAGTAAGGCATCTATGAGCTCATCGTCGTGTTTTCCTTTCTCCAGCAAGGTTACGATCTGTTCCTTCAGGGTTTTCACTTCACTGCACAGCACTTTGTTCCTGGCTTTTGATGCGTCGAGTTTTTTTTTCACTTCCTCATGACTTTTTTGGAGAGCATCATGTTCCCCAGTGAGTTTCTGCAGTGATGCAAACACATCATAGGAAATGACAGTTATAGCCTATCACCAAGCCCCAGGTGCTTTGGTGAGCTAAAGGAATCACACATTGCCTGGTAGAAGCTAAAAAATGGAAATGGCATACAATATCATCCCTAAGTAAGTAGAAATTATAAATGCTACTACTTGCTGCCGGCTTGCCAGCATCAAAAAAAGGTCTGTCTGCTCAGGAATACAAGTGGACTAGGTTGATTCAGTACATGCCAGGAAGCAAAAGATAATTTTGTATTAAAACCTAATTCTGTATGCTCCTGCTTTTTCTTTTGCCTCACCATTATCCACGGGGAGAATCTCTTCCTTCCAGATACAGGTGGTGATGCCACACTGCCTACTAGAACCTGTCCCTGGTATACGCTGCCCCCTGAGCCATGCCTTCACCTAGATGAAACTGGCCAGGGAGCACGCTAGCAGTTAAGTAGTAATGGACAAGTACAGGGGAAGTTATTGTGAAGGAGCCTGAAACACAAAGGCAGAAGTGGAGCCGTGCAGATTATAGTTATTGAGGAACATCCTCTCTGTGCTGCAGGCCTGTAGCTATAAATCTTCTCTTCCATTCCCATGGCCAAGAATGAAAGGTGTGTATCACCCCATTGCTCATTCTGTTGCATGGGTAAATTGTGGTGAGAAAAGCAGCAGCTCATCAAGCTCTGGAATGGTGCCAGGTGGCTTCTACAGAAGCAAATGCAGAGAAGGAGAATGGGGAGATGTGCTTTGCTAAGCTGAATATGTGTAGCTGACCCTCACTACCCATGTTTCTTGTGGACATGGGCCTATGTATCCTTTCCACCTCGGGGTTTACTACATGTGCCACTAGCTATAGCCTCTCTCACCCCTAAACACCAGATGCTTGTTTTTTTTTATAGCAACTACACGTGATAGATGGAGGGTAAGACTCATTTTCAGAATGCCTCTTAAGAGGGTGTCTGGTGTAATTCTCATCTCTATTTTGTTTAAATATAGAAGCCCATAGCCATACAGATATATGAGGTATGAGGGGGATGCTTGTATTTAACATTGCATGAAGAATGCGCATCTGGCCACAGGGTGAGGGGGAAGCTACAGAGCTTGGATGCAGATGTAGCAGGGCTTCTTTCTGCATGTGCCTTCAGTATAAAGCCAGTACCAGCTGCATTGCAACCCAGGGCCTCTCTCCCCCTTTCTAACATCATAGAGCATGCACAGTTGTCAGGTAGCCACAATTCAGATCAAGTGGATGCATCCGACACATCAATCATGCAGCAGAGGGGAAGACCAAATCTTGTACTGCAGCAGTATGCCTGGCCATGCCAAGAGTGCAATACAGAAAACAAATGTGGAAGCTTTTTGCTCAGTCTGTGAACTGTGGCAGGATTTCTGCCAGCAGAACAAATGGTTTTCTGAAATTGTCTCCTGGTAGGGTGTAACATACACCCTGAAGGTAAGGCAAGATATTGTACCCTATATACCCAAACAGGACTCTGTCAGCTCACAGGTTTTTACCTCCAAGGTTTCTTTCTTTTCTTTTTCCAAGCTGCGAATCTTCAACAAGTTCTTCTCTTGGGCTGACAACTTCCTTGGATCAGTAAGTGCCAGCAATTCCTCATCAATCTCACTCAGTGATGTTCTGGTCTTGTTTTGACCCAATTGATTCTCCAGCTCTCGAACCTAGGGGACAATAATGACAACTCATCCAGAGTCTTTACCGGGAGTCCAGTGGTTCAGCATCAAAGAGGACATAACCAAAGGGAGCTCAGAGTCTAGCATCATATTACATCTTGATATTATCGTGGTTAACTAACAGAGCAGTGTCTGTTCTTTCAAGTTTAAATTTGTTAGCTGCTAACAAACATGTAGCTATCTAGGGCATCTGTGCAGGGAGGAGGTATAACATCAGACCTACAGGAGACTCAGGACACATGGGAGATCTGTACCTTATTGGAGCCACATGTGGAGGCCAGGCAGACACTCCAGAGCATCTTGAATGCCACTAAACAGACATGTGGACAACAGAATAATACCTTAGATCTCCTCTAAAAGGGCAGACACCCACTCACCTATATACATATAAGCATCTTGGTCTTTAGCAGAATCACCATCCAGGATGTCCACAACGTAAACTTTTAAGGCACAGTTCACTAGTGTGAACATAGGTACCTAGTACTGGTTTAGATGCCCTGGGATACTGAGGGCACATATGATGCAGCATCTACAAGACATCCACAGTCCTCTGGAGAGATGACCAGAAGTCAGAAGGACACCCTACAGCATCTTGGCTGGCATTAGACACCTATATGTAGTCAAGAGAACTCAGCCTCTGCATCTCAGCTATTCACTACATACTTCTTCTGTAGTCAGTAGAAGGAAATGGGTACTGCTACAGCACAGTTCCTCTGCCCTGTTCTGGAGGTGGCTTCGAAGATAAGATGCACCTACCTCACTTTTGATACAGTGACTGTATTTACAAGATTGTCACTGACTACAGAAGGGGCCTGAGGAGACTGGCTCAGAAAGAAATTTCTACATTACAGTAGGATACAGTACGTACAGCCTTCAGATGAATCCCAGCCCGGGGGTCTAACGGAAGGCAAAATGTAATTTGCTCAAGGGAAAGTAGAAGTTAACAATTTAAGTCAGAGTACAAAAAAATCACAGTTTGTTGGCTTATAATTAAACAGCAGAAAAATAGGAAAAATATGTATCAAATTGCCTGAGAGAAGTTTTATTTAAGATGCAGACAAAACTGCCTCCCTGTCTCGAGCTGACACTTCAGCTAGACTGTGCCCTTCAGAAGATTCAAGAGTTAAAGATTTTACTGAAGTTCCTGGGGGAACAACTTGAAAATCTTACCTGACCTCAATTCTTCCCATCTGACTTTAAGCACTGAACACAGGTGTCTAAGTGAGAGCACAGACATTGACAGGGATCCTTCTGTACTCAGTGGAGAGAGACACCTTCAAAACATCCTGGGATTTTAACTAGGCTGCCACAGCTCTCCAAGGTCACTGAACTCTCTCCTTTGACACAGATGTGAAAGATTCCCATCTTAAATACTGAAGCTTGCATGTTTGCAATAGACTAATAATATAGTTTGCAGGAACTCTGAAAGACCCTGCACACATCAACACATATTTAAAATTTAACACCCCCCCACCACACACACGTGTGTACGCACACGCACACACACCAAAAACCTATTACAAAAGTTAGCATGAAGTGTTTTATTCTAACAGTTGCTTTCTTCAACAGAGAAAAGACTGGCCATGTATTTGCAGTAAACACTGCTTGTATTGGGACACGCCTTATAAGCAGGTATGGATGTAAGAATTACTTAATGAAGAACTAACAGTATCTTCAACTCAAACTGAGGTAACACCTCTACGTAGAAAGAGCATCCTAGCACCCAGCATACATGGCACCATGCATGGTCTTAACTCACTTTGCTTTGGAGAACAAGAATTTGCTGCGCTCGTCCACGCCAGCTGCCAGAATTGGTCAAGAGACTTTGAATATTCACATCTTCACCAACTTCATTTGCCAAAAGCTATGAAAAAGGGATTAACATCAACAATAAGGCTAGGCTTAAATACATGTGTTGGGGAGAGGGGAGGAAAAGCTGCTCTTTAGCAGTAAACACAAAACACTGTATCTATACATAGTGGCCTGTATCTGATATTCAGTATCCCACGTGATGTAAGCTCTTTCAGATCATTATTACAATACAGATTGTTGGTGGGTAGGAGGAGTTTGGCTAACATGAATGGTTTTACTTGTTGAGGTGGGTAATTCAGTATTTTGATAAGTTTGAGTATTATTCTTGCTTTTTTAAAAACGTGAATCCATGTTTTCCTGCCTGCCTATGGAGAGTGTCAAATTGTACTATCGAACTGTACAGCTGGTTGTCAAACTGTGCTACTTTTGTAAAAAACAAGGATTTCAAATTTGTCACCAAGGTTTACTAAGCGTTACTAACAGTTTTCAAGATATGTAATTATTTTTAATATAAAGAATACTTAACCAGAACTAAACAGGAACAGAGTAGAGATACTGTCTTAATACACACCCTTGCAATCAGGAATTGAGCCAACCTCTCTTGCACAATTCTGACACAGCCACATTAAGGAGAGCTAAAGTTAGTATGAAGAGCATTTAAATTATTTATAAAAAGGTCAGCAGAGTTCTATTTTTAGGACCATATTCACTACTCTGATCTGCATTGCAGGTCTCTTACGCAAAGTAATGAAACCAAAGGAAACAGAGCATAGTAATGCATTAAAATCCATCATGAATCAAAGACGAAAAGGTTACTCTGGATGTCACTCCAACAAACTGTTTAAACATGTGCTTTAGTTCAAGCGTGCTCTTTAATCCCATTGACTTTCATGGAACTGAAGACTACATTAAAAGTAAATAGATAATTAAATGTTTTGGAAAGGAGGAATGGGCCTGAAAGTATGCTTCAAATCAATCACAAACCTATTTTGCTGAACTGGCACTTTCAAACCTTAAAGGACCTGTACCCATCATAGCAATAGAGATAGTGGATACAGCCATCCAGCTGTGGTGGCAGAGCATGAAATCTGTGTGTCCACGTGCATATCTTTCCAATGAAATCACTACACCTGTGTTTTTTCTTACCTCCTTAGAATTCACTGGAATACTTCATGGAGGCTAATCAAAGCTCAAAAGAAAAGAAGTCTCCTGATTTCACAAGAATATACTTCTTGCACAGGATCCCAGCCACAGACAGCATCCCGCAACAGTACCTTTTGTGTCATCTTCAGCTCCTGTTTCGCGGATTGGAGTTGGTTACGATACTCCATCACTTTAAAGTTGGCTGTGGTTAATTTTTCTTGCAATGCTTTTACCTTTGGACTTTCAGCCTTTGAAGAGAAGAATGTTCTTGGTAAGAACAGAATCCTTAGGGAAAAACTGAAATGATTAAGATCCACAGATCCATCAGGATCACAGAAACTTCTTTTCCCAGACCCATGCAAATGCCTTCCTTAATTTGGGGGGTCATAGAGAAGGTACAAACAGAGCAATTTTGTCACAAAACTAGTGACAGGGATACATCCTTGTCACAAGGAAAGGACTGCACAAGAGGAGAGAACTAAGTATCAGCTTCTGATTTCCCCTCTTCAATTACAATTCGTACCAAGTTTCCTTCTATCATCTTCAGAGTTGATTGCTTGATTTCTGCATCACCACCACCAAGAGAATGTATTTTTTCTATGGCTGTCTGTAGCTGGAAAAAAATGCATTGTTATTATAGAATGCATACAGTGAAGGGCATATCTCCATGGAATATTAATTAGCAAAAAATTACAACAGCAATTTTGATGATCCTGGATGTTTGTTTACTCTAGAATAAAAATTACTTCATTTTCCCTTGTTTTTTAAACACAATCAGTAGGAAAGCATGCAATTTCTTCCTAAAACACTTCCCAAAGAAGCATGTGTTATTTTACTGTGGAATAACTCCAGTGAAAATGTCTCTGGACTTGCTGAGATGGGATCAGTTATCAAGTAAGGGGACTTCTGGGGGATTTTACCACCACAGGTTCATAAAATAAGTGTTTCTATACATAAATGCAAAGCCAGTACAGTACAAATCAGGATGTTGTCTCTAGATTCTGGATGCCAGTTTACACACTTTTCAAGAAAATCACAGGGTATTTCATAAAAAGCACATAGTTCTACTCACCACAGGAATTTAAAAGGAGAAATGACTACCTAATGCCCTATAGCTGACATTTAATAATGGTGTTAGGGCTCTTTTTCTTTAGCTGGTAGCTCTAAGGTAGCATTTCTCAACCCATGAAGAATGTCTCCTATTGCTTGCCACAGGAAAGGAAGGCAGACATATAGACCGTCCTTCTCTGAGCCATGTCCTATGCTGAGGTTGCAAAGACCTCTTACTGGACGGGAGTGCAGTGAATTTGGAGCTGGAAAGGCCGGGAAGTGTTGCTTTAAAAGGCTGAAACTTCATTCTCTGAGGTGTGCAGAAAATCTTGATTATTTGCCTGAATAAAAGAAAGCTCTAAGGAATAACGTCTTCATTAAAGTGGTATCTGGGGAAACAGAGAGTGCAACTCAGACCCAGCTCTAATGTTACCCCTTCTTTGTAAGTAAATCAATGGTTAGGCCACCCCTTCTATGCACTTCATAAACTCTTTTAGTCGATGGACTGAGAATGAAAAATTTCAGCTAGTGTTGGCAGCTGCTAGGTCAAATTCTAAGGAAATTTTTTGCAAACATCCATTTGCAGTCTTTGTTTACACATACCACCCTTTGCTAAGCGATTGCTCAATTGCTCAACGGCCACACCTTCCATTCTGTTTGTGGGAACATAGTCACATTAAAACACTTATGATTTACATATTTTTCAATTTTCATACAAGCAAAGAGCTAACAATTATGTAAAATAACTGTGTTTTCCATTGGTGAAAATACATACTGTGATGCATTTTTAAGAAACCATCACCACAATTCATTCCGCAGAGTTTAAGCCATCTAGAAGTAGGCATAAGGGATGAGACTCAACTCAGAAATTAACACATTCCTTGTTTTCAGTGTAGGTGTCTCTATAAAGAATGGAGCCTAGTCAATACAATCAAGGAAGTCTAGTCTTCAGCTCACTTTACAGTAGACACTGACATGACATCAAGTGCATGGACTGACTGTGGACTTGGTTTTGTTGCCCACCCACAGCTGTCTAGTCCCTTTTGAGGCATCAGAGGGTATCCAGCAGGCCTTCAGCTGCTGCACCAGCACTGCCAGTCCTGTCACGTCTAACAGCCCTGCAGGCATGTCTGAGAGGTCAAGTGACATCTCAGATTGTACTTTTATGCTTATGTGTGGGTAACTGAATTGCACTTCAGTTGTCTTGGTTCTTTCTACAATCAATGGAAAAAGATGGGTGTGTCTAGACAGTGATCCAGCTTATCTTAAGAGTTACTAAAGAGATGTGAATCACTGCAGGCTCCTGTCTGTGACAGCTCCTCTCTTTCATCACTCAACATTTTTCATAGAAACCTCCCACTGTCAAACATTGCTTTAATTTTACCCATCTTTCACATCTTCATATAGTTCTACTGAACAAGTACAATCCACAAACTCAGCCAGTGACCATAACTTTAGAGAAGAGCCTCCCCAACTGAGGCTGTGAGAAAATACAGACCATTGACCAGGGCATGGTTTTAGTGGGGCTCATGTTGTGGTTCATCTTTACCTCAGATGAGACAGGTTGCTGGTTTTGGTTTTGATTTTGATGGTGCTGGTGTCTAAGGACAGATTAGTTCATATCTAAAGTGTCCATCTCTGCTTTGACTAGCAGTTATTGTTTCTTGAAAATTTTTTTTTGCTTTGAGTTTGATTTCCTTTCCTGAAATGTCTGTGGTCCTTTCTTTTGGGTCAATATCTGACAATATTTTAAGTTTCTCTTTGAATAATGGTCATTACACTTCTGCAGTAGAGGATTATAACTGAGTTGGTTTTTCTTGAAATTATTCATGGCTTGCTCCTTTACTTGTGTGATTTTGTAGGTCCCCAGCTACACCTGATTTTTCTTAGCCAGCCTGCCAACTGTTTGACAAGACCCCTCTGACCAGAACTCTCTAGATTTATGCAGGAGTTCTCAAAAATTTAATCTACCATTTCTTGATCTTTCAGGTAACTAGGGTACAATTCAGATAGATGCATGATTCATAATAATAAGTGATTGTGAAAGATGGAGTCAAAATGCATTTGTCAGCATGATAAATGTTACTGATCCATTTAAATGATGTCTACTAAGGAAGCAAAGTGCTGAAAAAAGCATTAAAAATTATCCCAAATTTTACCAGTATTGTGTAAGGAAAAGCAGTAGTAGCCAATGAATAAGGTAAATATTGACATCTGGGCATCTAATTTTCATTTTAGCAGTCACCTGAGTAAAATTATTCCTGTGAAAGGTTAGCATATATAAAAAAGTCATATTAAACCAGAAAAATGAATGTGCCTGAGTGAAGATTTGGTGTCTTATGTGATATAGATACTGTCTCAGTTCTGGATGTACCTATGCCAGAAAACAGCTTTCATTATATGGACGAATAAAGCTTAGAAGAATAGACTACTAATTCATGACTGGTATTAATGAGGTGGGAATGTAAGACATAATGGTATGAAATTTGCTCCTCTTCACCAAAAAAAAAAAATCAAAAAAAATCAAAAAATATCAGAAAAATATAATTGCCATACTGCTAGAAAAGCCTCTGTGCTTCAAATACAAGTGAACCTTCTTAATTGGCATTTCGTAAATCTTTGGCTCATTATAACTTACGGATATCCTTTCCTAGCTCCTCCCTTCTGCAAAGGTGAAAACAGCTGAGGGCACACATCCGTCTCTCCTATCACGGACAGAAATTACAAGAACTCAAAGCAAGCATGGATGTAAGAGCAAAGTCAAAATGGGAACATGAATCAGACCCTGTTTCTACAGCTCCTATATCCCAAAGGTTGGATTTTTTCTATGTTTTAGCATACAAAAAGAGAACAAAAAAAATGCCTCACTTCTCTCTCCAGCTCTTTGACTTTGTTATTCAGCTGCTTCACTTTGGCTTTTTCACTCTCAGTCTCGGCAGTTATCTCACGATTCTTTTTGGCCAATTCAACTATTTTAGTAGCTGCAACATCTCCAGCTAAAGCAGATGCCCCTGAAAACATACATAAAAGCAAAGGACATATCTTACAGGCAAGATTCAGAATAGATGATGCTTTTGTTCTCTGTCCAGTGCACAATGTACTTTTATTGTCTAATCCATTTCTCTCAGAACTGTGCCAGGCACTTAAATGAACAACTGAGGGAAAAGAGGCATCAGTGATTCCAGCTGGATTGCTTGGTCCTTTGAGTCAGCATCACATTGTGGCTAGCAAAGCCACGTTTCACACCTTAGCAACAGCCACATGTCAGAAGGCTGTAACAGTGGCCGTAGCAACATTACTACATAGAAAGGGTAGAGGTGTTTTCTGCCCACTGCTGTGAAGGACAGTTATGAACAGGGTTTTGCGGCATATTACAGAAAAAGACAACGCTATTTTGCGCTAGTTGTTTACAATTGGAGGAGTTGTTAAAACAGAGGTGCGAACTTTTCCAGACATCTGTCCTAAAAGGTCAGGCACACTATTACAGTTGGGTCCTGGGTAATGTCCAGGAAATTTCATTGTGCCTATTTATATGTCCCTTGAGATTATACATGGAGTCTTATTGTATTACTCTCTTAATTGCTCTTTTAAACAGATACTTCATTCACCTCCTCATCAGAGAGGGTTTGATTAGCATCAAGAATAAAGTAATCCCCAGAACTGGCTTGCGTGTCATCTGGCTTTCGTCAACGTGACATAGGTGAAGAAAAATTCTCGCACAAGTGCAAAATCAATATGATTGCATTCAATGTCCACGGAAACCTCTAGCTCAGCAATGAATATGAGCCTGCAATAACAAATCCTTGGTGGGATATATGAAGATCGAATTCAGCTGGTGTCATTCTTCTTAACTCTTTCATCCTCCTTCAGTGCTCTGAAGTAATGACTTTTCTACTGACATCCATGAACATTATATTCAAGAACCAGGGTGAGATGCAACGATGACAGATCACTCTTAAGAGAATTCTGAGCCCCATAAAAACCATAGAGACATTAAAGGGGCTATGCAGAATATTGCTGAGAACAGAATATGACCCTATATCACTATTTTAAAAACTTGTAGAGAACATAAATTTATTATTTTTAAAAGAATTTCCACTGTTCTCACTCCTATATCTGATTTGTGTTTCCCCTCTCATCTAGAAGCTACTTTTTCCTTAGTTTTCATGATAAATAATGGCTGCTATCAAGGATCACAGTAAGTACTAAACTAACCAAAAGCCAGGCTGCTGCTTCCATGTCATGGTCTTCAAATGCATTACACACGTTTAATCAAAGCTTTTAATTCCCATGCAATGTGGGTGAGTCTCTTGCCACAATGTAGATAGGGAAGACAGAGGCACGGGGCAAACTACCGCAAGCTGGCATGAGTCAGCCAGAGAAGCTGCAACAGTACATCTGGCTCCTGGTCCTAACCCAGTAATAGCTTATCATCTCTCCTACATAAAAGCTACAGATAGTTTTTAAGAATTAAGGTTATTTAAGTGTTATTTAATTCTGCTTATTGCTGGTTTCCCCCTTCTCTACTAGCCTGGTCATCACTGCTGTCCTGAACAACAGTGGCACCCAGTGGAGGAGGTGCAGCCTGCACAGTTCAATTTTCAAAGGACACCCAAGATGCTTTAGAAGCTGGACTTTGCGTTCAGCCAGCATCCTGCATGTGCCCTATTCAGGCAAACAAAAGGAGCCTGAATAAGGAATTTAAAACTACACAGCAGAGAAAGCCACAACACTGCTCTTTGACATTAACAGAGATTTTTCCAAGATGTGATTTCTATGAATCATAATTTTTTTGTGCCAATAATAGCAAGTTTGCAGATCTGTGAGGAACAGAGATCACTGTGAACCCCAAAAGAGCACTATACTTCTTTTAGGGCACATATAATTATCAATAACAATATTTTGCACCTTAGGTCTGACCTGCCTGACTACCAGAAATCATTTGGTCCTTTCAATAGCTCTCTAAGATGGGGAGTAGTAGTAGTATTCATATTTTGCAGCTCATGAAACTGAAGGAGAGAGTAAGGCACAGATCTTTAAGCGTAGATACCATTCCACATGTTAAGTGCTATCATGTCAAACCATTGGAAGGAACTTCCCTCTACAAATAAAGCAATGAGAGTCCTTACATGGGAGAGACATAGATGTTTAGTAAACTCTGCAAATGCAGAACAGTGTCAACTTAGACCCTTGCAAGTTTAGGCAGCAACTCTAAGTGTTGACTAAATCTATACCCAGGTGTCTAAATATTTTCAAAGTTCAGAGCCAAGTGGTTTCAGTGCTATTGCAAATTACTGCAAGCTCAACAAAGAACAAGTCTCTCTCAGTGGAGAGCAGAATTTTGATTCTTCCTAGCAGAAGCTTATTATAGGAGTGGAAACAGAGACAACCACAATATGACCAAAATACTCCTTTTTAGCATAAACCAGGTAAAAAGATGTCATGTGAATATTTCACTGCCAGGAGCTCACAATAAATCAGTTATCCTGCTTCTACTGTCATCAGCATCAAGCAAACACTGGAACTAACATAGTGAGAAAACAAAGTTATTGTGTTTACCCAGCAAAGCCAATCTGTCCTCCTGTATTTTTTTCTGGAGTTGCTTTATTTCAAAATCTTTCTCTGTCACCAGTTTGTACAGTCTGCAGTTCTCATCTCGAACCTCTCGAAGCTGATCCTGGAGCTGCTCGTTCTCAATCTCAAGCAACCTGGGAAAAAATAAGCCATAATGGCAAAGGTCACTGTAATGAGATTCAAATAGACGCTTCCAGAAATAAAATAATGAAACAACTATATGCTAGATGAGTTGAGCTTACCAGGAGTAAGTTTACTGAATTAAGTAGAATATCCTAAACCTTAGATCACAACACAAGATGATGATCTGACCTATTCAGTTAACTTATTTCTTCTGAAAAAATTCTGCACTTCCTTGTGTTGTCTGGGACAAAAGATCACAGAACAAGTATCCTTTCAGTGCCCTTGAGGTTACTGAACAGTCTCATTTCACTCACTCTTACTTATCTGGTTCGAGGAAACCAGGCAGGCTTACCATTCAGCATCCATGACGTTCAGGCTTTACTTTCTATACTTACCAAAGCCAACAGAAGTCAACAGAGCATCAACTACAAAAGCTGCTACTGAGGTTCTTTATTTAAAAATGAATGTTTCGTAGCAATTCACAAAAGACCAATTTCCTGTGTATTCATCTGATTTTCCTGGAACCCCACCAGGATGGACTGGCATCAGTTTGTATTGTTAATGTTGCTTTTTGGAATTCATTTAGAAACAAAGAATATCAAAAAGCCCTCTGAACAGGAGGAAATAGCCTTGCTTCTCCTATTCTTCAGTACATTTAGTAACATTTATGGATTTCATTTCTCTAAGACATCCAGAGAATTAATAACTTTAATCTCTTTCCTGTCCTTACAGGATGGTTCCTCCAAATGCAAAAACTAGAAGCTAAGACCTCAGGGGCTCAATTCACCTGTGGGCACTCAGGCATCTATTTGAGATGCCCCAGGATTATCTGAGCTCCCTACGTGAGGCCAGCAGCCATGATGCAGGGTTCTTGGGAAAACTACTGGGGCCCAGGCAGAGAATCGAGAGCATCTCAGAGAGCACTTGCCAACCATGTGTGGACATACGAGCCAACCCCAAGAATTACTAACGTCCTCCAACTTTAGACATATCTTTTAGCCAGATTCCTCCAGACAGCAGCATTTCAGAACAGAAATGAGCCTGTCTCCATTCCGCAGGGAGGAAACCAAATGTGCTAAGAGAAGCTGTACTGACACTGCCTTCAGTAAGTATGTTTGTGGTAGAGACCCTGCTGGCTCAAGTCAGAGGTTCCCATTCTGCCTGCCTCTGAGTTTCCTCTCTCTTCCCACCTGAACTTCCTCATCTCCCCCATCTGAGTTTCCAGGTGGGGTCCCACTCTGTACCAAGACATGGGTGTCTCTGTGAGCAGCAAGCCAAAACACACACAAAAGTCAAAGGCAGTCTAGTCGATACATCCAGTGCTGCCTACAGACTAGCTGCCACTGTAGGGTGACGGAAATCACTCTTTAACTGCCACTAAGTGCACTGATGAGGGGACTCAGTTCAGTTACCCATGCACAGGTGCCATTTGGGCCATGCACCCACAACCCAGCTGCTGCTGCTGAAGGGTGCGGGTCTCCTGTGTCCTGTCTATCATTCCCATGTGGAAGTTCCTGATACCCTACAGCATCTCAGATATCATTAGACACCTAAACCATCCAGATGAATTGACCCCTAAATTCTTATTATCTACAGTGTCACCCTGCATGTCTACATTTTGGTGACTTAATCTGGCATAGTGTACCACCCCTTTGGCCTATAGACTGATTCCTCCAGACTACAACAGAAGTAGGTAGCTTGCATGATCACAGAGATTTGGATAAAGCCCAGTTGTTGCAGTATAAACCTGTGGCTATAGACATATCGACAGCCAGACAAGTCAGCTATCTCAATAGTCACCTAAATCTTTTCTATTCAAAAGTTTTAGCAAGCTTTTTGCTCCAACTGGACTTTGGAGCTTTTAAAGGCATGCTTCATATGTACATGTCAGAATAAATGAGCCCTTAAAGCACTGCCATAAACAGCACAGTCAATTTATGAGACAATTCACAATCCATAATTAAGAAATGCACTTCTGTTTCAAAGCTGCAAATCAAAGGGAGATCAAAGGCAGCTGTTTACAAAGGAGAAGAAAGAAAGCAGCAATCTGAGCAGAGAAAAGGCAAAACTAAGTTATTCCCACATGTACCACTCATAGAAGTGAGCAACAAAACTGTGCAGAACTAATTAGAGACACATGGACAAAAGACTTTTAACAGGGAATTAACATGAAAAAAGGTTCTAAGCTCTTAACACACCTGATCAGAGATGTCTTCCTCAGAGCTGGCTTCCAAGTCTTGACAAAAAGTACTTACAGCAGGATGGACAGAAATCCCAACTGCACAGAGACGAGAGTCTCCTCTGAGAAACTTCTCCATCCCATCCCACCCCAGAGTGACTCTACACGTTACAAAGGAGGTAGCAGGTTCCACCGAGTGGCTTAGCTATGGAAAGTCAGCCAAAAGAAACAGGCTGCGGAAAGGTAACCCTTTTCACTCTAGTTCAAGGAAAGAGTCAGAGGAAGCTTATGAGCAACGCCTATGACTGAAATTCAGGTAAGTGTCTTTCCCAACTCTGTTACAGTTTCTCTGTGTGATGGGGAGAATTGCTTAAATACACCAAAGGAAACAGGGAGGATAAAGTTACAGAAAGAACAAAACAGAAAGACAGAAGTGTCAGCTGAACACTTGCCTAAACAAAATTTGGGAGTAGGACAGGAGGAAGGAAAAATGAACTCCCAAGGCTCGGAGGAAGGGAGACTTCTGACAGGAGAATGTTTTCCAAGTGCCACTATAAACAACACTGACGTGCTGTAATCACTGCCACTGCAGACCATATGGAGTCCTGTTATTCTGGAACAAGTTTCTAACATGTTGTCATGGGAATACTGCAAAGTACATCCTGGTGAATCCCTTCCAGAAGCAAATCCTGCCTGGATTGGATACACTCATAACCACTCTTTTGCTGAACACCATAAGCAAAGGACAATCCAGATAAATCTGCTACACCTGCCATGTCAAATGGGGACTTTTAACAGTCAGTACCACTGAAATGGAGGTAAGTAACAGCTAGCTCTTGAATTACTCAGACCTAAATGACTGAACTGTAAATACTAGAGAACTGCTGGGACTCTCCTGTACTTTGCAGCTCAGAGTATGCACACTGCACCAGGATGTGCTATGGGAGTGCCTAAGCCCTTCTCCTCCACCAGACAAATCCACATCTGAACTGTGAGAAGCAGTCTCCCTCTCCATTAAAAAAAAAAAATAAAAAAAAAATCAGATCTCCATAGTAATCTCTTTATAATATCAGAACTAAATGTTGAAGGGAAGAGAACAGCTGGTAGAGGTCAGATTAGAAGCATAACTTAGCAAATCAGACAAGTGTGGTGAGGGACCTGTGTGTGAAGAAGACAATGTATGAAGCAATGGTGAGAGCACTAGTGTCTAGAAGGTCAGCTCCCTGTTTCCACACAGACTTCCTTTGCAGCATGAACACCACATTCCCAGAAGCACCTGAAAGTTTCAGTGGTTCACTCCTGGGTTCCCTGCATCTTCACAGAAGCTCTGCTGCAGCTTATCCACTTGGGCGTTTAAGGAAGCAATCTTCAGAAACAAGCTGAGCAGGGAGTTGCCCAGAGTAACACAAAGGGAGGATCAACATTTAGGCCCTAATAAACTTTGGTTAGTGGCTTGATAAACTTTGGTAGAGGTGCCCTTCCCCACTCTGGATTCTGGGAGGGGAAACTGTCTCAAAGGTATATGCCTAACTGTGGTTTTCCACCCATGACCCACTGGTTTTGGCAGAGCTGCCAGCTCCTCCTTCCTGACCCTGTAGCACAGTACATCACCCCATCATGGTGCCTATAAAACAGTCTATGGGACTAAAGCTGTAAAATTGGATCACTGAAATGACTTGAGATAAAAGTACCCTTGCCCCAGAAAGTGAATCCAGTTTCCAGCAAATAGCTGTATCCGCACAGCTGCAAGTGGGGAGCAGAAGCAGGAATTTCTTCAGCTGGCTTCACCACTAACATGGAGCAAATCCCTGAATAGCCAACACTGTAGTAAGTGCAGACATCTTTGGGACGTGTCCAGCTTCAGACCTGTTCTAGTTTGTACAAAAAATATTAATTGGGTCAGAGGGAAAGACTGACTATATCCTAGGAGGAAGACAAATGATCTGAAATGGGGTTTCAAATCTTTGCTCCCATAAACTGAATTATGCACTCAGCTCCAAATACAAGATCGAGGGAGATCCACACCAGAATGTCCAATATCCTGGTAATCCAGATACTACCCCAACAGGTAAGGTAAGACCCAAACGCCTGTCCCCAGTAAGATTTAAAACCCTATCATGTATAAACCTGTCAAGTATCTTAACAAGGGTGCAGCTCTGTCTATGAGACCCTCCTATGTAGCCGGCTGTCTTTTGATCTACTAAATCAGGTTATATTGCAAAGATAGCCAGGGGAACACTTTTCTGAGCTACAGGCCTTTGCTTGCACCCATTAGCTGCTTTGCCCTTACCTGTCTTTGGCAATTATTCATGTAGGGAACTTGTTTGTTTAAAAGGCTAGGCAGGAAATAACCAACAGTTCCAAGGATGTTAGTGATCCTGAACGACTGGATTTCATAACACAGTACCTAGCTGCCCCTAGCATGTCACCCTTAACCCCTCTGTCCTGCTTTTCATTTGTGAAACGCTGATAATCATAGAATCATAGAATCATTTAGGTTGGAAAAGACCTTTAAGATCAATGAGTCCAACCATCATCCATGCCCACTAAACCATGTCCTGAAGTGCCTCATCTACACGCTTTTTTAATACCTGCAGGGATGGTGACTCAACCACTTCCCTGGGCAGCCTGTTCCAATACCTGACAACCCTTTCAGTAAGAAATTTTTCCTAATATCCAATCTAAACCTCCCCTGCCACAACTTTAGGCCATTTCCTCTTGTCCTACCTCCAGCCACCTGACAGAAGAGACCAGCACCCACCTCGCTACACCCTCCTTTCAGGTAGTTGTAGAGAGCGATCAGGTCTCCCCTCAGCCTCCTTTTCTCCAGACTAAACAGCCCCAGCTCCCTCAGCCGCTTCTCATAAGACTTGTGCTCCAGGCCCCTCGCCAACTTGGTTGCCCTTCTCTGGACACGCTCCAGCACCTCAATGTCTTTCTTGTAGCGAGGGGCCCAAAACTGAACACAGGACTCGAGGTGCAGCCTCACCAGTGCCAAGTACAGGGGGACGATCACCTCCCTGCTCCTGCTGGCCAGACGATTTCTGATACAGGCCAGGATGCCGTTGGCCTTCTTGGCCACCTGGGCACACTGCTGGCTCATATTCAGCTGGCTGTCAAGCAGCACCCCCAGGTCTTTTTCCACTGGGCAGCTTTCCAGCCCCTCTTCCCCAAACCTGTAGCGCTGCATCGGGTTGTTGTGACCCAAGTGCAGGACCCGGCACTTGGCCTTGTTGAACCTCATATGATTGGCCTCGTTGAACCTCATACGATTGGCCTCAGCCCATTGATCCAGCTTGTCCAGATCCCTCTGTGGAGCCTTCCTACCCTCCAGCAGATCAACCCTCCTTCCCAACAATAATAAAAGAGCACATCATAACGGTCTGAGGATAAACACGTTAGGGGCAGTGAGAGTCTTCTCAGGATAATGAAAGCCCAGTGCGTGAAGACAGAAAGTGCTCTGTCAACTTAATATGAGTTTCATAAGATCATATGCAAAATATACTTCTTTAACTTCCTGAAGGAACAGTGCTGCTATACCTTTACCTTTTGCTGTCATCTTCATTTACAGGTTGTCCTATTTCAAACAGGTTTAGATCATGTGGGACTCTGAAAGTTTCCTGTGCATTGCCATTATCACCCTTCTGACTGTTCTGTTTTTCCTTCTTCCTCTCCATTAGATTTTGCAGCCGCCTTTGCTGTTGTTCTTGATAAGCCTTAAACTGACTTTTAAAATGCTCATTCACTTTTATGTCTGACTCCATTGTTTACTAAAAGCATAACGAGAAGAAAATAAAAAGTGACAGAGAGCAGAATCAACATCGCTTTGAAAAACATCCTCTTCTAGCAGCTGCTTTGCAGTTTTTCCTCACTGACCTCTGCACAATCTCCCTGCCACCTCCCCCTCTCAGCCACTGTACTCTTCAGCCTCACTGCCTTTCTTCAAATGCCTTTTTCCATAAATGGCTTTCAAACAGTCTTCAAAAAAAGTTTTGGGGTCTTTTTCACTCTAGCATTCAAAAAGCAATGTCTTAAAATGTTTTTAAACAAATCTGTTTAAATAAACATTTTTACAGAAGAGCAAGTTGGGGTCAAACCCAAGTGAATGTGGCAAGCATGTTACACTGACTAAAGGGAGCACAGACTGTTTGCAACCATCCAGCCTTCCTTGCCACGTTTCAAAGAAAGGTGCAGATCGCCCCATTTTTGGGTTAACAGGGGACTGACAGAGGAAGAAAGATCTCTGTTTATCCTAATGCTCCCTTTGGGCGCTAGACACCAAGAGTGTGGCTTAATCTTCCCCCTGAGTTTCTAAGCATTAAGTGATAACATTAAAGCAATAATATTGCTACCCATTTAAGTGTCTAGAGCTTTACTTAGTATGACTAAAGACAATGTTTGCTGATGTATTCCAGCCCCCTCTCCTTCTGTTTGACATTTACTGTCAGCAAAAATCTAGTGCACCTTTGGCCTAGGAAAAACAGATCAGTAAAATCTTTCGAAGGCACACCCTCCACTGAGTAATTAATGCAGGCCCTTTCTCACACTAAGGCAGCAATCATCCTGATAAACTGCCAAAAGGCACGCTGCGTCCCTTTGTGCCTGTATGTACCGTGTGGGCAGAGACGCACTGCAAGCAGCTTTACCTCCACGACACCGTGGGGTGTGGGCAAGGTGCGTTAAGGACTGAACAAGCGCAAAGAGCCGAAGTCAGCTGCCTCTGCCCAGCCCACAGGCCTCGTGGGTATGAGCGACGGCCTGGGGGCAACCTTTAGCCTTCCAACCTACCTGGCTACCGCCTCCAAACCTGTCACGGAGGGATCCGCCCCACAGCTGCTGTGTGAGGAGACGGGCTTCCCTCTCTTCCCCGCCCGACTCCCGCCTTGTCCTGCGGCCCGACAGGGCCTCACACAGCCCCACTCCCTCCCCCCCCGCCCCAGCCTACCGAAACCGCCTCCCCCGGCCCCCGGGAGCTGCGGGAGAGTCCACCCCGGCCGCCCTCTCCCACCGGCCGCCCAGCCTCGGCTCAGCCGGGCCCGGCCGCTCCGGCTCCGGCGGCGGGCCCGGCCGCAGCCCCACGCGGTTCCCATAGCAACGGGGCAAGGGCAGGGGAAGGGCAGGGCCGCGCATGCGCCGAGCGGCGCCGCCGGAGGGGCGGGGCTGGCGCCCTTCTCCTCAGCCCGGCCGCCATGACAGCTCTCCTCAGCGGAGAGCGCCTGGCCGCGGAAAGCCCCGGCCCCTCGGGGTTATGGCGGTGACGGGAAAGGGGGCTGCTTCTTTATCCCGCCCCGGGCTGGGGTGGAGGAGGAGGAGGAGGAGGAGGAGGAGGAGGAGGAGGGCAGGTACAGGTAAAGGCCTCCTCACGCCGCTCCCCAGCTCCACCTCGGTGAGGGGGAGCCGGCGTGAGGAAGCAGTCAAGGACGGCGGCGTTGTAGCGGCTGGGAATGCCCTTTTCCAGTAGCACTGCACCCTCTCAGGTGATTTTTATTCACGTATGTAAGCTCACCCCAATCCCGCCGCAGGAGGCTGAGTGCACGCTCCCCCCCCCCCCCCAAAAAAAAAATTAAAAAATCCATAGCCAAACGCTTGTTATCTCCAGCGCTCGCACATTTATTCATATTTCATCTCCAGTGCTCGCGCATTTATTCGTATTTCATCTCCCGCTGCTCTGTACAAGAGGTCACACACAGAGGTGCAGTACGTACCTTGCGGTATTTGTTACAAAGAGACACCATACTGTCACCACGGAATGTAAGCTAATAGGAGAAAAGGAGGTTTTTACAAATTGCGTTTATTTTCGTGACTGCCATTGGAGATACAAGGGGTTCGAGAGTAAAATAACAGTGGCAATTTGCAGAGAAGGGTTTTAACACATCGAAGATCATGGGGGCTTCTCAGATTTAAATGTTTTAAAATTTCAGCGGGGAATGACATTGCAGAAATCGGAGCTAGTAACTAAAAGCATTAGAACACCAAGGTTTAGTTTTCACAATATGTATTTTAAATGTTACATTTAAATGTTACTCAGAAGAACACTGCAAATAAAGTTACAAAACAGTAATCCAGAAGTCTGAAAATCTATAGCAAAAATAGGGAGCCTGTGTCTTCATTAACAATGAATAAATATAACATTTAAATAGCTGCAACACACCAAATATTTATCTCATGACTTAAATAAAAAAAATATAGACGTTTACATCTCTCTATTTTAGATGTCATTTAGTGCTACTGGAAGCTTCTAAATTACAAAGTTGGAGGCTGACAAATATACAGGATAGAAAATGACAGCAAAGCATTCACAACACTATCTTACAGATGTGTCCTCCACACTCTGCCTGAGGCCTAACGGAAGCTAGTTCATACTTTGTGGTTTTAGGCAATGGCAGCAAAAGAAGTCACCAATTTTAGGACCGAGTCGACAGTCGAGGAGAAGATAAAGAGATTGTACTCTACTATATCCCCTAAAAACTGGGATATGGTAGCGTCAATCAGAAAGAGCCAGACCCCGATACCCGCTCCCCCAGGGCGCAATCATTTAGGCTGCCAGCTTCAAGACAGTGTACCATACACAAAATACATATAGGGCAATTCTCTGATACCATGTATTATTTTTTTCCTCAAGAACCCCTTGATAGGAGGTTTGTAGCTGCAGTACACAGGCCACCACCAGGACAGAGATTTCAGTCATCTTTCCATTACTCCTTGGGCTTCACCATGTACTCCTGAAACATTGAATACAGCACACCTACAAGACAGAAATACAAGCACAGTTAGAAAGCTGGGTTAAAGAGGCAATAATGGGTTTCAAAATCTGAACAGTAAGAGATATTCTCAGCAATGGAAATAATGTTTCCCTTCCTCTTCTGCTGTATTTTTTTTTAATAGCAGTGATGAACACTACAAAATTCTTCATATACAGAGAAACTGGATATGAAAATATACTGTATATGAAAACGCAGATCCCCAGCCAATTCTAGTTTGCTTTGCAGCCAAAGTCAAGTGCTTTTTTGTCGGTGTAGACAAACGGTGTTTTATGGGATGTACATTTACACACATACACAGCTGCAATACTTGGATGAGACCTGGGATGTACAGATCGGTACATTCAGGGACACAATTCCAGTCCCGAAAATAATACTGTAGGCTATGCAAGCTGATTTTCCAATGCGTTAAATTCAGAAACAGCAACACATTTACAAGGAAAAATATTAACATCAGATAGTCTTTTTTTTTTCTTTGCCTCCAATTTCAACACCCGCAGAACCTCACATACTTCCCACATCTAAAACTAGTCAAAACTTCTACCCTCAAAGGTAGCACAGTTTAATATTGAATATGTGTATTTAAACATCACGTTATTCTAGAAAGGCTGAGTGAACACCAGTAACGACCATAAACATCCTGAAATATAATAGCCTGGAGACTTCCACCCCGAGGATATTTCACGCACACTGTATTATCCACTAGGAGAAGAGATGCGGGAGGTTTTCCGTGGTCCAGCTTGCCACTGCCGAGGACAGCCTCCCGTTCGGTACGTACCACACGTTATCGCTCCCACGACGAAGCCCTGGGCTGCCACGCGCATGTGAATCAGGTGAAGAGACATTTTCATGTCGCCTCTGTGCTTCAGTCTGTACAGCCCGTAGCCGACCACCGTGGCGAAGCCAGCCATCCCTACAAGGCAAGGAGAGCATCCTCCTGAGTCGAGATCCAACTCATCGAGACGTGTGGAGTGACCCACCTAAACAAGATATCCTGGGAATAATCACGTTTTGATCCAATCACGCTGGTTTTGTATAGATGGCAAGTCCTGGCCTGCTTACTGTTTTCACTTGAGTGCCATCTCATTCAATGCCCAAGTCAGTGCAGAGGAGAGAGACTTCCACTAGTGTTAAAACACCACAGCAGTAGCTCAAGGTTTCAGAGTTTCCTGCATATTTTTCAGAAAGGACAAGTGCTGCTTGCACCCTCTTTCCTGGATGGAAGCTCGCACCCAAGAACACCGCTTGGCTCCTCAGCATGTGGACGCACCCTGACGTACCCACCGGCCTGCTGAGGTTGCTGTTTTGGCTGTTGTCACGTTTGGCCGGCTTTCAGCGGGACAGGACAAGGCGTATGTTACTTGTCCCGTGCTGTGGGGAGAGAGGTTCAGCAAGGTCTCTTTCACAGGGATAGAGTTCACTTTTAGTCCTTCAAAATACCAAACGCAGCCCTGGCTGTGCCACCTCCAACCTGCGTACACTGATGCTCTCACAGAATACAGAGCAACAATGCACAAAAATGCCCGATTCCATCCACTTTATTGCACATTTAGGATGATTATTTACATAGTTCAAAGGAGGCTGCCAAGTTTTAAGTGTTGTGTATATTTTACCGACAAGAGCCCAGGCAGCTTGTCTCCCTGAATAGGAGTATTACCAGTTCCACTTGTGAAGCTGTAAACCCTTACTTCACTGGTGCATGATCCACGTGGCAGCTTCATTAAATGCCAATTAAGAGTTTTAGGGCCTTCAAGCTAGCTCCGACACAGGTTGAAGGTAAGTTCTGCCAATCTGCTTGGGAGAACCTGAGCTCGCAGTGTTCGTAGTATGCTCTAGCAAGCTGGAGAGTAAAGTCCTGTGACCACAGAAACCAGTGACGGACATCTGTTAGCAAACGCTCGGAACAGTTCACCCCAAGTGACCCAACTGCTCTCCACTTAAGGTGGCTGGAAATCAAAATGTGTCTCATGTCAGCAGCAGTTCCTGATCAGAGGAAAGTTCTCAGGATGAACGTGACTGATCCTCCCCTCAGAGGCTTTTTTGAGGTCTCAGCAGAGAGGCTGAGAACTTTAATGACCTCCTCAAGCTGGAGTACCATAAAACCTACTAAGAAAATGCATTTTAAACTAAGGGATGGCAGCAGAGAAGGGTGAAAAGTTTAGCAGGCGGGCTGTATTTTAGATACTTCTGTTTTGTATTTTCTTAGCTTCAAAGTCACTTTGCAGTGATCACATAGTTCCTGGTAACTGTACTCCAGAACGGCTGCAAAACACACTCCTTACCACCCAACAGGACCACCCGAACATGTTTTTTAAGCTCACCTAAACAGCCTTTCAGGGTTTGCTGGTGTGGTATTTTTTTGGTAATTGCAGGTTCTGAGTTTTCTATTTTAGATAACAGGCCTCACTGATTTGCCTGTTTCTTGCAGAACAAATACCATTCCGGGCAGGAGGATTACTGCTGTCACCACGCAGAAAGCCTACACGAGGAAGTAACTTCAGAGTAATTTCCTGTTCACAGGAAAAAGTGACAGTATTTACCGTAATGATTGCCTGTGAAGAGGAAGATCTAGGTAACCACATTCTTCATCTTTAAACTTACCGAGGGGTACAAATGGTGTCTCTTTAAATTTTCTTAACAGCTTCGATGTCTGGCTGGTGTCAGACTCGTATTCGGAGAAAATGGATTCCTGACCGGACGACATGGTGGCTGTGAAGACAAAGAGCCTCTCTTCAGCTTTCAGAAACACCAAGCTAAGAGAACTTTTAGAAAAAGAAAATCCCTTGCATATTCCACCAGGCACAAATGTCCACGTAGTGAGGTATGAGCACAAGAGCTAGACTTAAGCTGATGAGCTGCACTGAAGCAAGGTCATTGCATACTAGAACAGGTAAGGACAGGAGAAAAAAAAAGAAGTAGCGAAGCAACAAATTTCTGCCATCCGTTTTCACATCATTACAGATCCCAGCGGCTCCCCGCGCACTCACAGGTGGCAAGAAGCTGCTGAAAGCTTTGGTCACTGCTTGTGTTTCCTTTTAGGACTTCCATCCTCCATCGCACTGCTTTGCTTTCACAGGCTATTCCTTAATAGCAGCTCTGACCTCAGAAAAGTTCATTCCTCCTCTTTCGCTCCCTGCCAAGAACAGCGACGGAAGCGCTCGGGGTGGAAACCGTGAGCCGCTGCGGAAGGTCAGCCCTACCTGGCAGCTCGTCAGTCACTACTACAGCCTATCCCACCTCGTTCGCTACTTCAACAGAGCGTCTAACTCCTGCCGGAGAACACAAGAATGTAAAATGGCAGCTGCTGAGGAGTGGGAATGAGTCTTCAAGCCCTCGATAGGCACAGGCTCGTGTGGGGATGCCTAACAGCCACGAGAAGGGCTCTACTCACTGAGCCATCATCACCAAACCTGTGAGACCATCCTCCAAAACTTGCCAGCTTGCCGTGCTGTCCCCATCACGGATTACACCAAGGCCTGTTCCTTTGGTGCCTGGCACGAGCATCATTCTTCAGTTAGTGCCTATTTCTGCTACCACAATGAGCTCAGCAACATCACAAAGGTCTCCGCTAGAAAAATCTCTACCGGTTTTGTTCCAGTTTTGCCATCAACACGCTCAGCAGCAACATACAGCTCGGCCTCGCATGGAAGTACTCCAAGCTCTTGCAATAAGCCAACAGGAACTTAATTTAAGCGGGGGCTAGTAAACACATGCAAAAGATACATTTCGAACGTGGCCGTGCTCCCCGGTTACGCAGCGTTTTGCGCGGCAGCCTGATTGCTTTTTGAACTAAACCTGCAAACCGTTTCCTCTGCAGGCCGCAGGGTTTGGTCCCTCTGCACCTGCTACAACTACCCTCGTTGGCTAAATCTCAGTTTTGTCTTCGCCTGACTCACTCGGAGAAGGAAACACCCGAGCAAACCCCCCCACCCGGCCGCCACGACCTCGCCGCCACCCGCAGCAAGGAGACGCGGGACACCTTTGCGGGGTGTGCGGGGGGGAAGAAACAGCTCTGACACGGGTGGAGGCAGACGGCTGGCAAAGCCACAGCTCCCAACAGACCCACGCGTGGCCCCTGGCCCGCTCCAGACCCAGGTCCCCGCTCCCCACACCGGCCTTCTGCCCTACTCCAGGCCCGGGTGCCCCACACGCACACACAGACGGGGGTCTCTGCCCCTAAATCTGCCCAAGTGCTTCCCCCTCCTGCCCCGGGGTGTCCCCCCCGGAGGCCCCGGCCCTCACCCCTCCGCCGCGGCCGCCGCTGCCCCTCGCTAATCCGATACCGGCCGGCTTCTGCCAGCCCTGGCCCCGCCCCCTCGCTTCTTATTGGCCGGCTTCGCCCCGCCTCCCCCTCCACCCGCTTCCCCCCCGCCTCCTCGACCGAGGACCACAACTCCCAGCGGACAGCGCGGCGGCTCCTCCCTCCCCGCCGCCAGCCAATCCGGAACGGGGAGGAGGGGCAGGCCGTGACGTCGCGCCGAAGGGTTGGACGTTGCGGCGGAGTGACGTGACGTGGCGTCTGAGGGCGGGGAAGGGGCAGCTCGGCCAGGCCTTACCCGGAAGTGCGGGACTTCCGCCTCTCCCGAGGGCCAGCTCGAGTTTGGGAAACGGGGGAGGTGTGGGGGGGAACCCGGCGGTTTGTTCCACCCCCAAAAAGCAGGGGGGGTTGCAGGATGGAAAAGCAGCCCCCAGCGGTTTGGTTTTATTTTTTTTTTACTGCAATTTGGCGGATTTTCGCTTCAAAAACTTCTCAACGTCCGTGTAAACCCGCGCGTCCACATCAGGTGGAAGCTCTTTAGCAAAAGGCAAACTCAGAGGCCGGCTTCCCCTTGGTCTGGTTTTCTTTTTCCTGACAGTGAATTGTCTCATTCACTGTTTTTCCCCGAATTTCAGCTTTCGAGCAGAGCGCGCTTTGCCCCCGCTGTATGCCAGGCAGCGGATTTTGAAGCCCAAAGACCACCTAGACATTGCTCCTGACTTAAAGCGAACTGGACGCTGGAGCAGGAGGGAAAAAAATCCCCCGGGATCCTGAAGATGCCTAAAACCCTCCCCTAAACCTGGGGGCAGCTCATCAGAGCAAAGCAGCAAAGAAAAGTCCTTTTCTCCACAAACCCTGCCCGGTTTTGTGGTGTTTGTGACTCCTCATCTCCGAGCTCGGGGGGAAGCAGAGCTTCTGCTCCTGCGGGGCTACTCCACCGCTGACACGCAGCATTTTCAATGGCATAAATGAAAGTGGCTCAGATAACCTCTTGTTAGTACAGCTGTATCTCTCTTAACGTGCTTCCCATTACTGGTAATCTGGTTATTTTGCTTGCCAAAGTCATTAGGGCTCTGCAGAGTCTGAAAGGAAAAAAAAAAATTATGCAATTACCAGCTCCCAAATTGAGTTAAAATCTTGTAACAAATTACAGTGAAGGCTACTTTCTCCAGTGACTCTCAGAGGCATATTTAATTCCCTGCAGCTCTGTGTGATATGTGCTTCAGGGGAGAAACTCAATTAAAAAAACCCTGCATTTCATTTTAATTGCTGGGCTAATGAAACTGCTGTCACCTGTAGCGTCCCTGTGTGAGTGTGTCTGGCGCCTCGGCTTTGTGAGCAGCTTCTTGCTCTCTGCGGATGTGTATGTTGCCCATATATATTTATTATAGGATATCTTTTAAATGCAGGCACACATGTACGCCAGCTGGTGGTTGCAAACATGGAAATGGGTAAAAATAACATATTTCTCTCTGCGAATCCACCTACCACGGGGCAGGTTGGATGCTGGGCTGTGGCCGTTGCTGCTGCTCTGTTCTCCTGTTTTTACCAGGGCGGTTTGGGGTTTATAAAGCGCACCAGGGTTGGTACGGGGGATGGCCTTGGCACCGTCAGGGTATTCCCCATGGCCTTGTTTTTTGGTGAGATGAGGGAAATGAGCCGGAGGGTGACCACTCACCAACAGTGACGCTCTAGAACCTCTTCAATAAACCATTTTATCAGAGACACCTTTGACAGGCAAGCAAAGGGTTGTGCTGTGAAGCTGTCCCCAAAACATCCCTGTGGCATCATCAGGAGTCTGGCACATCTCTGCTGTGGGCGATTTCTTTTTGCACGTTCAACCACGCCAATAAGCTCTTTATTCCAGTACTACTTGCAAGGCTTTGCCGCTGCCTGCGAAGACACGTGCTTGTCCCCACGGAGCTGCCAGTGCCCCCTGGCCCTGGCCATGTCCCCGCTGGTGGCCATTTCTGCTCTTGCAGGGGATGAGGACCCTGCAGCATCCAAGTAGCGCATGGCTTATTCAGATTTCGTGGAAAAAAATGCAGATTTCAACACCGGGGTCTTAGCCCCGGGAGCCTCTCAGTGCAGAGACGAAGAAGGTCCAATCCTGCCTGGGGGAGCTGGGAGGTGGGCAGCGTGGACGTCATCTTAATATCCATCTGTCAGGCAATGGCAGATGTTTCCACTAATTAAAGCTTTTTAAAAACAAAATAATAAGAGGGAGCTTGTTGCCACATCTGGGGTTGGGGTGCAGCAAACCCAGAATCAACAGGGAAAAAGAAATTAGGGACAGATTGCTTGTTTCGGAGGAGATGGGGTGGAGAAAAGGGAAGGATCAAGGTGGACGGGGGAAAAGCTTGCAGGGAGAAATGGAGAGAAGAAAGGCAAAAGGAACTGGTTATCTTTAAGCAAGCGGCTGGTCTGTGTGCTTGTCTGCGTGACCCTGGTCTGGCACATCCCAGAAAAGCCTCCTTCCGACTGTTTTGTGAGTGGACTCGCCACCCAGCCGGTGCATGGCATCCACCAGCAATCTTCACGTTGTGCTGATGCGGGTCCTTGGTCCCAGCAGCTCTGGCTGTCCCTAGCGTGGTGCCCGACTTGAGCTACACAAGAGCAGGTTGTATTTCTGAAGGAGGGGTGCTGGGTCCCTGTGGCGCAGAGATGATTGCTACAGTGCTCTGACCCAGTGATGACCATCAGGAAAGGCGAAACAAAACCAGGGAGGTCACACTGAGCTCACATTTCCTGCCCATGCTCTTACACAAGTCAAAGAAGTTCCTAAAAGCCTGATTCAAGCCTCCAGCAGGATGGAAACAGGAGAAGAAGCTCCTGTAAGTGCATTTTCTGCTTCTTGCTTGCAAACAAAGCTGCATGAGAAACCTAGAGAGGTTTTCTTTTCTTCTTGAAAGTTAGCCAGCTCATGAGTGCCGGTGCTCCAGCGGGCTTGGGATTAATTTCTGAGCTCAGCCCACGTTGCATGCATCAGTTCTCCACTGTGAGCTACAAGATGGGGATGTGAATATCAGTGCCAGCGTGATACAGAGCGGGGAAGACGTGGCAGAGAGAGAAGACACATCTTGGTGGGCTGGAAGAGACCCAGAAATGGAAATTTTCGGGATGGTTTGTCCTGATGTAGGTGCGGGGCTGGGGGGGGAAAGGTGTTTAGGAGTCTTGCTGGGTGTTGCTGCAATCAGAAGGGTGGGCAGCTTTGGTTTCCTCTTGAAAGCATACGGTCAGAACTGTAGATGGCTAAGGATGAATTTCCTCCAAAATATAAAACAGAAAAAAAAAAAGCTTATTCCCAGAAAAGTCTTTTTCTAGCAATCTTCCATGGCAGATCTCCTCTCCAAGGCTGCTCTGTCTGAAGTCCCCTGCGGCATGCTCCAAAGAACTGTGAGACAGCAAGAAAACATTTCAATCCAGCCCAACCCAAATTTTCTTTTCTTTTCAGCCGCCTGGAACTGCCTGGAATGAGTATTTAAGCAATTTTAGGCATGGGACCACTACAGGTATGTAGCTACAGCTTCACCCTTTACGGCCGCACACCTAAAGCCTTGGGTGCTTTGCTTAATCCACTTGGGGTGGAGGGGCTCCCCTTTCCTGGTGTCTTGATTTCAGCTGGGATGGAGTTAATTGTCTTCCTAGTAGCTGGTACAGTGCTATGGTTTTGAGTTTATTATGAGAAGAATGTTGATAACACACTGATGTTTTCAGTTGTTGCTAAGTAGTGTTTAGTCTAAAGTCAAGGATTTTTTAGCTTCTCACGCTCATCCAGCAAGAAAGCTGGAGGGGCACAAGGAGTTGGGAGGGGACACAGCCAGGGCAGCTGACCCAAACTGGCCAAAGGGGTATTCCAGACCATGGGACGTCATGGCCAGTATAGAAACTGGGGGGAGTGGGGGCAGGGGGATCGCCGCTCGGGGACTAACTGGGTGTGGGTGGGCAGGTGGTCAGCAATTGCATTGTGCACCACTTGCATATTCCAATCCTTTTACTACGACTATTGTCATTTTATTAGTGTTACCATTATCATTATTAGTTTCTTCTCTTCTCTGCTATTAAACTGTTCTTATCTCAACCCATGAGTTTTACTTTTTTTTTCCGATTCCCTCCCCCATCCCACTGGGTGGGGGGAAGTTAGTGGGTGGCTGCGTGGTGCTTAGTTACTGGCTGGGGTTAAACCACGGCACCTGGGGTGTTCATGGGGAGGGAGCCGTCCCTAGGAACTGCAGAGCCACTGTGGGGTCCGTCCTCCTTGGGAAGCATAGCACAACCGGGGACCAACACCTTCATTTTCTCATTACTCGGTGGCTGCAGGTCTCTTAGGCAATGGGAGAAACAGGTCCTCAAGGAGAGCAAGGCAGGACTAACTGCAGACAGGGAACTACACAGGCATGCTTGTTTTGGGATTGCTGGAAAAATGAGCTCCAGCGGAAAGGTGGGCAGCTTTGGCCATGGCCGAAAAGTGGCGTGTTTTAGGGATGGAGGGGTATCTGCACTATTTGTTCTCTGTGACAGCCCTGGGTTGCTGTGAGAGCCTGGAGATTAGTCACCGTTTCCTGAAATCTGGGCTGCAGCTGTCTAAACACTGAAGCCAGCCTGCAGTCCTGGGGAGCGGCCGGCTGCATGGCCCTTGCCCTCCTCAGTCAGGAGGGTTTCAGCCCACGCCTCATCTCATGCACAATAGATTCCAGCAACATCAATCCAGCTAAATCTCTACCTCTAACCTTGATTCAGGAGTTGATTCTGGTGCCTACAAGTCCTTATGTTGGATGGGGCTTTGAGCAACCTGGTCTAGTGGAAGGTATCCCTGGCCATGGGAGGAGGGTTGGAACTAGATGATCTTTAAGGTCCCTTCCAACCCAAACCATTCTATGATTCTATGTTTTCCACTTACTAATGTCTTTTACAAGAATCCATGGCTTGGTGACCTACAGTTGGCATGGGAGCAGTGAGATGTGTCCTACTGGGAGCAGTGACATGTTCAGCATTTCACCTCTGGGAGCAGCCCCACCAACATAAAGGTGCTGGTAGCAGCTTCTGCTTCACGGAAAATTGAGATGGAGCTTTCCCAGTAGTGACGTGGGTGAATCTCAAGCAGCTCACAGAGAAGTGTAGTGGTGGATTTGCCATAATTTAGAGCAGAAACTTCCTCAAAAGCTTGCAGTGGTGTCAGGAGGAAGTGGTGAGTTATGTCAGAGGAGACCGTGCTCATTTACTTTCAAGATTTAATGTGTTGGAGTAAGAAAACCAGATTTTTTTATATATATATATATATATATATGTATGTGTAGACAGCTGTGCCCATGCCGTAGGCAAAGGCCAAGTAGCGCAGGACACAAAATACTTATCAGAAGGTGGCAGAAATTTGAACTTATGAACTAAAGGAAAACCCTCTGTGATGTGATGTTTGCCTTTCCCGTGTGGATTGTAACAACATTTTGATCCCCTTCACTTGTCTTTTGCTCCTAGGCAGCCACGTGTCAAACGCAACTTCAAAGGTGGCAACAACAGCCGCTGCCACCCTGCTGGATGCTGCCAATTCAAGTGACTACCCGTACGAGTACTTGGATGAGGAGGATTACATGCAGTATGGCCTCTGCACAAAAGAAGAGCTGCTCTCCTTTAGCAGAGTATTCTTGCCATCTTTTTACACCGTGG
The DNA here is from genome assembly GCF_964188355.1 of Buteo buteo. Taxonomy (NCBI): domain Eukaryota; kingdom Metazoa; phylum Chordata; class Aves; order Accipitriformes; family Accipitridae; genus Buteo; species Buteo buteo. Next base: position 3,830,738 of record NC_134172.1, on the reverse strand, counting down.
TCTTTCTGGTTGGGTTGGTCGGGAATGTCCTCCTGTTTATTGTCCTCATTATGTACATCAGGAAGAAAAAGAAGATGACCGAGTTGTATCTGCTGAACCTGGTGGTTTCAGACCTCTTCTTCCTACTAACCCTTCCTTTTTGGGCTCTATACATTTCTCAGTGGGTGACCTGGGACATATTTTGCCCGGTCTTAAATGCCATGTACACTCTGAATTTCTACAGTGGAATTTTTTTTGTGAGCTGCATGAGTCTGGACATGTATCTGCAGATAGTTCACGCTTGCTCTCCTCACGGCTCCATGACACGGAGGAATTCCATCCTCATCTTGTTGGTAGTATGGGTCTTTTCCATCCTCCTCTCCATTCCTGATGGCCTCTTCACCAGCACAAGGCAAATCCACAACAAAACCATCGTGTGCGCCCATGATTATGGGCAGAAGCACTTATTTTGGAAAGTCGTCTTTCGGGTTATTCAAAACATCCTGGGCTTCCTTTTTCCCTTCCTCTTCATGGTGTTTTGCTATTCCCGCATAGCGTGTGTCCTCACCGTGTCTCAGTTGCCTGGTTCAAGGCGAGCGCTCTGCTTAGTCTTTACTCTGGTGGGTGTCTTCTTTGTCCTGTGGTCCCCTTACAACATCGTCCTCATCCTTCACTCCCTGCAAGATGTCGGTGTAATCAGGAGCTGTGAAAGCAGTAGGCAATTGGACTATGCCATGCAGATCACGGAGAGTTTGTCCTTTGTCCACTGCTGTCTCAATCCCTTGCTCTATGCTTTTGTGAAAAAACGATTCAGGTTATATTTATGGAAGATCCCTCAGGCCATTTTCAGGAGAAGTGCTTTCTTTGACTTCCAGCCCTCAGGGACAAGCCAGTCTTGCAGCAGATACGCAGCTGAGATAGAAATGTTGAGTATCACAAATGCATGATAAATATTTACATTATTTATGTTACGTGTATGCCCTCTGTGCTGTATTTTACTGGTCCTGGCCATGCGATGGAATTGGTGCGAGCCCACAGCCCTGCGTAACCAGGTATTTCATCCCAGTGTCAGCATCGAGATGAGGATTTTCCATGTTGGGATTGGAAACACCCGAAGGAGGGGCAAGGATGATAAAGGGACACAAACTGAAGCCCCACGTGTGCAAGCCCACCAGAACAGGACCCTTAGGCTTGCTGGACCCAGGACTGGTGAAGTCTTTCTCTTTTCTCTCTCTCTCTTTTTTCCCCGTAATCCCCTCACCTCATCCCTTTAGATGTGAACCGTTGACCAAGTCTGGGACTAGGCGTGGATCCTTCTCAGGAAGGCGTCCAGAAAGCAAGAGGGTCTGCTCTGAACCTCGTGACTCAGCAGGAGGGCTCTCCTTATTTTCTTCCCCGAACTGATCCCCAAATAAGTAAGGCTTTGTCCCAGTTTTGGCTGGGATAGAGTTGATTGTCTTCCTAGTAGCTGGTGCAATGTTATGGTTTGAGTTTGCTATGAGAAGAATGTTGATAACACACTGATGTTTTCAGTTGTTGCTAAGTCATGTTTAGTCTAAAGTCAAGGATTTTTCAGCTTCTCATGCCCAGCCAGCAAGAAGGCTGGAGGGGCACAAGGAGTTGGCACAGGACACAGCCAGGACAGCTGACCCAAACTGGCCAAAGGTGTATTCCATACCGTGTGATGTCATGCCCAGTATAGAAACTGGGGGGAGTGGGGACAGGGGATCACCACTCGGGGATTAATGGGGTGTCGATGGGCGGGTGGTGAGCAATCGCATTGTGCATCATTTGTATATTCCAATCCTTTTACTATTACTGCTGTCATGTTACTAGTGTTACCGTTATCATTATTAGTTTCTTCTTTTCTGTTCTATTAAACTGTTCTTATCTCAACCCATGAGTTTTACTTCTTTTCCCGATTTTCTCCCCCGTCCCACTGGGGGGCAGGGGGAGAGAGTGAGCGGCTGCGTGGTGCTTAGTTGCTGGCTGGGGTTAAACCACAACAGGCTTGTAATGTTTGCTGACGTATGATTAGCAAGCGTTACACAGTTTACTGATGTAGTTTCATGCCAATTCTTGTTGTGAGCAAATAAAAGTTGAGTTTTGTGAGTTAAGGGATCCCTGGTGTCATTTCACCTTAATCCTGACCTGGGAATTGGCAAACTTGAGTCATCGTCCTGAGAAATTGGGACATGACAATTTGTTTCTGGTGTAACTGGAATTATAATAAAATTCCAGTGGATTTATGCTCGTGGAAGAAGCCCAGCTCCTGTCTGGAGTATGTGAGGCATTAGGGGATGAAGGAGCAGCTTATCTAGATGTCATGCCCTTAAAAATGCAAACTGAAACTTGTGCAGAGCTTCTGCCCCATAGATCCCAAAGGGTCTGATGGAGTAGAGTGATCCCATTACCCCTCCACCTCGTGGTGTTGGCTGGGGAATGGATTTTCCACGCTTATCCATCAGGCCAGATACGGATGACCAGCCTTGGGGGTGGCTTTGCTTCTCCCAGCTTTTGCCATCTGCCAGGTAGATGCGTTCAACCGGGTTCATCCCTTTGTCTGCCAGGAGAGATAATGGGAGGAATTCGGCACCTTTAAACTGGGTTGTCTGGCCAACGGTGGGTTTCTCCATTATGATAAGCTGTTCCACACTCGGGTCTGCTGAGTTGGAAACTGTGTCTTTCCGAGGGATGGATCCTTGGTTAGAGATCAGGTCTATCAGCAGCAAAGTTCAAACCAGTAACAACCAGTGACAAAGAGAAAAAGCGATGGGCTCAGCAGAAAAGTGATGGAGGTATTTGCCCTCCCAAAGAACCATTTTGACAAGATAAAAAAGGTCAGCCGATGCTGTCTTTGACATAACTATTGGCTTTGCAACACCACAGAGTGAGAGCATGGCCTTGAACAGAAGAGCATGGCTAGCTGTTAGCCAATCCTTATTACCCAGTGTAGCTTTAAAGTTCAAAGTTATGAGTTTGCTGACCTTTATTTAAAGGTACTATTCACCCCAAATACTCTTGAACCTTAAAGAGGCCCTTTCCAGCCTGGAAACCTATTGAGCATGGGAGTTGCCTAGAATTGTACAAATAAAATTAATAATTGAAGAGAAAATATTCATCACCTTAATTTTATTGCTAGACAAGGTTGCTGGACCAAGAAGGGCTTTGAGCTGATCTAGAAGGGTGGATTTGTTTTCACTGCTGTTATTTTTCTTGCCAACATTGCTACAGTATGTTTCCAAAATGGTAAGGCTGGGAGCTTTCCTTAAAAAAAAAAAAGCCCCAGTAAATATTGGCCTTCACTCCACGGGTCAGGTCACTGGGAGGGAATGTGGAAGGGGAGAGCAGCTGGGAAGCAAAAACTAAGATGAAGACTGTGATGCTGTACACAGGAGGGCTCGTGGGACTGTGCAAAACTTCTTATAATGGGATGCTCAGGGGAAGGGCAAAGGTGGGGGAAATAAGGGAGGGTATAAAAGGGGCTGGTTGTGCGTAAGCAGCGTGCCCTGCGCCTGCTCGTGGCAGTCTGTCCTATCGCCTTATTAAATACTTTTTTCATAAGTCTCTTTAATCATAGAGTCATAGCGCAGGATGGGGCACAGGGTCCCTGGCATTGTCCCCAAACCCCATCTGGAGAGTGGGGAGCAGGAGATACTGAGAAGCAGAAGCAAAAAAGGGTAAAACTGCCGGGTACAGGGGTGGGAGCAGGAGGGCAGAGGGTTGGAGATTGCTCCGCTGGCTGGAGGGGACACGACAGAATTGCCGCTGCCAAGCATCGGGTGTGCAGGCATCGGCACCGAAGAAGGTGCTGTTGTCCATCTGGGCGCCGCTGCTCTCCAGCCAGGAGGTGGGTTTGGCCATTTGCAGACTCCGGATTCATCTGGTGCAAAGCAAATGCAACTGATTCAGACCCTCGTCACTCGCGGGGGAAGCTGACCTGCTTTGCTTTGCCCTCGTGTGGGTTAGCACTGGTTGCTCTGCTCATTGGCAAAGCGCTTATGGGGCACCGTGAGTTGGAGAATGTCAAAATGTTGGAGACCTTTCCTTCTCTTGGCTTGTGAGACCAAATTAGCTCAGCTGTAAACCCCTTCACTCTGTCCTGAGCTCATTTCCAGTAGCATTTCCAACATCCACTCTTCCTCTCATTTTTTCAGCCTGCAGTGCATGTCCATAGCCTGGTCTTAAAGGTAGAAATCACTGAGCGAAATTCTCTGAACCCTCTTTTTCAATAACTGGGCTCCATGCAGCCTAGAAAAGGGAATTTGCTTAAGATGCTGCAGAGCACACTCCAAAACCCATCTGCCGCACACAGCAGCCCGGTAACTCTAACGTGATTACAGCGTACCTTCCACCTTAAAAATCTGTCCATCAAGGGAGAAGTACACACTGGAGCATTCCACAGGGGAAAGGCAAACACTTGCTGCCAATGGGGACAGAGACTGACAGCTGTGCATCTGCGTATCAGTTGCTGGATGGGAATAAAAAGCACATTCCTGCCCCAATCTAGCTCTAGTCCGAGCTCCCGGACGGGCGCAGAGCTCTCATGGCACTCTGGGTGGTTCTCTGTACCGTGATAGCATCGCTGCTTGGTGGGCTCTACCTCCTGGGCACGTTTCGGAGACGGAGACCCGATGAGCCGCCTCTGGACAAAGGTACCATTCCCTGGCTGGGTTACGTGCTGGATTTCAGAAAGGACAGTTCAGAGTTTCTCAAAAGGATGCAGAGAAAACACGGGGATATTTTCACGGTGCTGATCGGAGGCTATTACTTCACCTTTGTGATGGACCCCTTCTGCTTCGGAGCCATCACGAAGGAATCACGATCTAAACTAGACTTCAGGACTTTTGCATCTAAACTGGTCCAGCAAGTTTTTGGCTACAAACCCATCGAAGCCAGCCATAGCATAATTCATGCGTCGAGCACGAAGCATCTGATGGGAGACGGACTCACTGTCATGACACAAGCCACCCTGGAGAACTTTCAGAAGCTGATGTTTTTCAATCTGAGCTCGGGAGAGGAGAAGCGAGTGTGGCAAGAGGACAGCCTCTTCCACTACTGCTACAACATCGTCTTCAGAGCCGGGTACCTGGCTCTGTATGGCAGCGAGCCCCACCAAGGGGCAGATAACAAGGAGAAAGCTATCGAGCAAGATCGCATCCACTCCAACCAGCTGTTCTACGAGTTTCGGAAGTACGACCGGCTGTTCCCTCGCCTGGCCAGTGCTGTGTTACCTCCCAAGGAAAAAAGAGAAGCTGAACGGCTGAAGAGGCTCTTCTGGAGCACACTGGCCGTGAAGAAGACCTGGCGGAAGGACAATATCAGTGGGTGGATAAGGGATCAAGAGCAGCTTCTGGCAGAAAACGGTGTCCCCGAGTATATGCGGGATCGTTTCATGTTTGTGCTCCTCTGGGCATCCCAAGGCAATACGGGCCCAACTGCCTTCTGGCTCCTTTTGTATCTAATGAAACATCCAGAAGCTATGAAGGCTCTGAAGGATGAGGTAGATAAAGTCTCAAGGGAGAACGGCCAGGAAATGAAGCCAGGCAGCCCACCAGTTAACATCACCAGGGACATGCTAAACCAGACTCCTCTTCTGGACAGTGCTCTGGAGGAGACCCTGCGGCTGGTTGCAGCCCCAATACTGGTCAGAGCTGTCCTCCAGGACACCAGCCTGAAGATGAGCAGCGGGACAGAGTACACTCTCCGCAAAGGAGACAGGGTGGCTCTGTTCCCGCACGTGTCTGTGCAGATGAACCCAGAAATTCACCCCGATCCTCACGAATTTAAGTACGACCGCTTCATAAACCCAGACGGCTCCAAGAAAGATTTCTACAAAAATGGGAAGAGGCTGAAATACTTCAACATGCCTTGGGGGGCAGGAGTATCCATCTGTCCCGGGCGGTTCTTCGCTACCACTGAAATGAAACTGTTTGTGTTCTTGATGCTGAGTTACTATGACCTGGAACTGGTCAACAGAGAAGAGGAGATCCCGGCGATAGACGTCAGCCGCTGGGGATTTGGGACGATGCACCCTGTTTGCGACGTTCGGTTCAGATACCGGCTACGCTTTTAATTTGGGAAGTCCTTGTTGCATCGCTTGTTCTGCTGTTATCTTTGAAATAAGTTGTGTGATCTCATGGTTCTCAGATCTGTGCGGGCACCAACATTGATATGATCTTGTTTGCTTAACCATTATCATGGCTTTTCTTTTTATGTCCTTCACATGTATCGCTGCTCTGGATCTCTGGTTATTGTGGTGTTGGGTTATCTGATAAAAGCTCACCTACATACCCACAAAAGAGCACAGAGAGACAAATAGTACCCTGGCAGCCTATACTTGCAGACCCATCACAGGGGCCATCAGCCCATCTGCACAAGCCCAGAGGAGCACAGGGGCGTATTGGCAGGTGGGAATCCAAATTAAGGACTTCCAAGGAACGAGCGTTTTGTCCAGGTCCCTCCCACGACTGTCCCAGCAGAACCATCAGCCCGACGGTCCCGGTGTGAGACCGATGGAGATGTGTCATTGGGAGCAGAAATCTGGATCACCATCTGCGCTAAGGGGGATCGCTGTCGAGGGAGGGGGGACATCTTATGGCCTGCAGGGGAAGAGTGTTTTGGGATTGCACAGGATTTATGGTGGGATGGTTAGGGGAGGAACCAAAGGTGGGAAAAAGGAGGGGTTTAGGTGATTTGGGGAGAAAAGTAGAGGGGTAAGTGGATAAAAAGGGCTGGGGGGGTGTAAATAGGCAGCTGGTCCAGACACTTGTCTGGTCACACCCCGCACCTGATGAGCACGGTCTGTCCTATTGTCTTATTAAATTCCTTTCCTTGAATTCAAGACCGTGTGTCCGTGGTGCCGGCAGCTGGCACCAGTGTGCAAGCGGGTGTGCAAGCAAAGATCAGGCCAGATGAGCTGGCAAATAAGTGAGGTGGCCTTGGAGCCTGGGGGTGAGCCCGGCTGCACGCCAGCGTTGGGACTGCATTATTTTGTTATCAGCTCCTTACCGGCTGTCGTGGTTTAACCCTATCCCAGCCAAAACCAGCACACTCGCACATTTATTTTCCGCATGGAGTAGCATTAGCAGGATGGAATCAGCTTGTAGTAAACACCCGAAAGGTCAGAGAACAGCAAATGTCCTCTCCAGAGATGTAGGAATTTCCTCGGTGTTTTCAAATTGTTTTGTCTATAGTCCCCTTCTTGTATCTGATGAGATCCCCAAAGGGAGCAGAGGTGGGATGTACTGAGCAAGGACAGAAACAGCTCCTTCCCACTGCACATTTAAGAAAAGAACGGGTCTTGCCAATCTCATTTACCATGTCAGTGGGAGGAGAAGGGAGTTGCAAACACCACTAATAACGTACAGTAGCATTTGTATAGACCTATGCGAGTTAGGCATGCACGTGGTTACCTGCCTTTCCGGGGCTGCAGGAGGTTGTGCGTTCAAGCCCTGCGTCTTCTGTACAGTTTCTGGGGATTAAAAAAAGCTGTCTGTGTGTGTCTGGATTCAACCCACCGACTGTAACACAGCTGGAGCATGGGTACATACAGCTGAGCCAGGATCCCCTGCAACACCAAACCAGCTCCCTGCTTTAACCCAAATCATTGCGTAAGCCCAGAAATTTTGGACTCTGCCTGCTGGCTGGGAACAGGTCTCCCCTCCTGCAGGGGACGGCTGTCCGGGGTGCAGTGCTTGACCCTCGGGGGGGGGGGGAGTAAGCTCCTGGCATCTTGACGTTCCTCTTCAAGCCCCATGGGCCGATGGTATTCCCCATCCTCTGAAAAGATGCAAGGAGGCTATAGGGAATGGGATGGGGTGATGGGAAGGGGCTAGAGAAGACAACCTCAATCCCTTATGGGCTACAGCCACTGCAACCTTATGAGCCCCCAAACATCTCTGTTTTATCTGCTGGATCCAATGCAGGATAAAACTTTGCTCTACAAGCTCTGCTTTGCTTTTTTTTTTCCCTTTCAATAATTCAGGGCTCTGACAAAATCAGTCTTTACAGAAGTTAAATCACAGCCTTACCTGTGCAGAGGACAGTGAATCGATTTTAACGCTGATGCTAACCTTGGACTTTGGAGATTATGTATGACCGAGGAATGAATCCCAAACATTTTCACGTGTGTCCAAACATCAAAGCCAGGTTCTGCTTTGTTCTGCAAAGGACAGGGTTATGTTGTAACTGGATGTTGAGGGCAAACTGTCCCGTATTGCCGACAGGGCATTAGCCCAGACCTTGCGGTGGTGGAAGTTCAGGCAGAAACTGTCAAGCAGCTGTGGCAGAGCCAAGGAAAACCAAACTACCTGTAACTGCACAAGGCTTGACTCTGGCAGTTAATATTCCCATTAACAATTCCCGCACCTTTTCATGACTTCTGTGTTCCCTCTATGGCTCTCTCACCTCTTTTTTGTCACACGTGGGTTCATTTCTTTGCTCTGCTACCAAGAATTAAGCTGGACCTCTTCCCACATCCCAGCCAATGGTTTGATCTTTGGAAGCTCCAAACCATGCCCAGGAATGCCTCGGGATAACTGAGCCAGGTCAGAGCTGTAGTGACTTGCTGGCCAAGTGATGTCCTCACTCCAAGGCTCTAGCAAGAGGATTTTTTCTGTGGATGTTTCACATAAAGGTTGTTCGCTGTTGATGCACTGTGTATGTTTGTGGTTATCACTTGTAGGGACCCCAGGTCAGAGTTGAGGGGTGAGGGACGGGTGCGGCACAAACGTGGACTGGGCTCGGGAAAAGGATATAAAAATAAGGACAATGACAATGATTCAGCAGAAAAATCTGGCCTTACTTCCTTGTCAGAATGGTTTATTTAACCAAACAGTGTTGAGTCTATAAAAGACTTCAGACATGCTCAAATGCATGCAGTTGTGAGAAGCAAAAAAAAAAAAAAAAATCACTGAATTTGAGTCATATACAGAAGAGTGTGAAGGCTCAAAATGACTTAATCTGCAATTAAGTTTATGCTTAGATGGGTTGTCCCCTGGCACTGAGCTTTCCATCCTAAAATGTACCAGCAAGAGTAAAGAACTAGCCTGTGCCAACAGAAGCCTTACTGGATTTGTAAAAGAAGTTAAATTGGAAGGAATCCAGAGTCTTGAAAAGTTTACTGGGGGGCAGACCTCATGGCAGTGTCTTTCTTGTGTACTCCTCTATCCCCCAAGAGAATGGAGCATGGAGTCTGGCCCTAAAACCTTGGTTTTCCCTTCTCTAGCGCATAGTGAAGAAAATATTACTTTGACATCCAAAGCTTTACAATCTATTGAGTCAGTGTCTGTTCTCCACAGCACAGTGAAAGCCCCTCTGCTCTCCGTTACAATTCCCGCTCTGCATGCTGTGCAAGGGAAGGAGTCATGATACTGCACGCTTCAGGTTTGGAACAATATGGGTTAAACATGTTGGAAAAGACCACCCCTGGTTAAACAGCGTCACTTCTAGTATTAAGCTGTAATGCATTAGGAACTGTTTTCCCGCTCTCGTTCCTCTAAGCAAAGCCAGATACAGCTCTGAGAAAGCCTCTGTTTGCTGCTGCTTGTAAGGAAAACTGAAGAAACTCAGCGGAACCAACAGATACATCATACACTTCAGAGAAACTCAAAGGAACACTGAGGTTATAAGTACAAAGCAATGACACAGCTAACACCATCCATTGCAAAGGGAAGCAGATTCTGAAGGAGAAGGAGGAACATGAAAGTTCAGGGTTTTTTTAAGAATGAAAACACACAGCCTTTGCCGCTGACGCTGCTGCCACATCTCCTGGTAGATGTGCCTGTGCGCTCCCCAGAGAAGAGCAGCCCGGCTTCAAAGTGGCAAAGTCTCTTAGTGGTAAAACATCGGCATGTAACAAGGCTGTGGTCACTATTGCATTTGCTGCCTTTACTGTCTGGTGGCCAAGTTATTCCCACAAGTCATAAAAGATGCAGAAATACCCTGTTCCAGGCAGCACACACTGATACAAACGCGGTGAAGCCAGGCAGAACGGGGGAGGGTTTTTGATGAGGAGCAAAGCAAGGCTGCGATGAACCACTCATACCACACCTCTCGGCTTGAGTGTGCTCAGAAAAGGCTTTCTGCACCAGCCTGTTTTAGCCCCGCTTGTGGGGCAAGCTATACAACCAAATGCTCCGTGTGCCAGCATCCTGGCCATAGGGAACATCTTTCCTAGAGATGCCCATACAGCAAGTCACAGCTTTGTTTTTTTCAAGAGTTGTTTTGTTATGTTTGTTCTTTAACACGTTTTTAAGATAATTGATGCAGATACAGTCAGACAGGTGAGGGTAAACTGTAAGATCCTATGTGATGGGTAACTGTCATCTAGGTCTAATGGGAGACTTCAGATACATGCCCCAAAAACCAAGTTTTGTAGTGTTTTCAAACCTTGAAACCTTTGAGGAGCTTGGTCAGCTCTGCAGATGTGGCAGCGCAGATGCCCATGGAGAGCTGGTGACCCTCCATGGAGCCACCCAGCTCACTGAGCGGCGGACTGGGCTCTAAGAGAGCAGGAGCTGGGCTGCCCAAGTGGAGCAGCATACGCAGGGTCAACGTGGGCTGCAGGGAGAACAGTAACTCTTCTCAAAGCTAAGCAAGCTATGGCCTCTTGCAGGAATAGGATGTGTGATTTATCCGTTACTGGAAAACCCCATTGCTGTTACTCTCCCCATACACACCTTGTGCTACAGAGTTGAGCTACGAGGCTGCTTTCACGGGGACTCTCGTTGTTTCTTGTGACTTGGGCTGGAAGGAGCTTCCTCACAGAGTATGAAAAGCCCTGGTTAAAAATCTCCTCTGTGGTACCACTGTCACACACGTAACACACACCTCCTTCCTTTGCAGCCTCTTGTTGCTCCACAGCTAGAATTAACCCTCCTCTATCCCCGTGCTTAATCTTGGGTCAAGAACTTGGCCAGGTAAGCGACGTGCTGAGCCTGGCTGCCAATGGATGCTAGCAGAGTCCCACCACTCCAGCCTTGTGTCTGGCACTTGGCAAAGACATAGGATCACAGGACGAGTCAGGTTGGGAGGGAGCACGGGACGTCTCCAAACCAACCTTCTGCTCAAAGCAAGGTCAGCTGTCGGCTCAGGCCAGGTTGCTCAGGGCTTCGTCTAGTCGGACCTCTACACCCAAAGCCTGGAGATACATTGCTGTCTAATATCAGCTCCCAAAAAGTGCTTCACACTTCCCTATTTTCCCTTCATAACTGGTCATTGAATTCTTTTGGACTGGAGGCAGGTGAGAAACCCACCAGTCACTCAGACCTTGCTGCGGTGGTCACTGTGGGATGAGCAGTGCAGTAACATCTGGAAGTGTGTCTGGTTATCACGTCCTGGGGCCAGGGGCAGAAAACAGTGCCCGGCATTGGCATGCGTGGAGTCTTTCTGACCTCAGGGAAGGATTTGCAAAAATGCTTGGGGCTGGTAGCTAGTCCCATTCAGAAATGGCTATGCAAATCTCTCCTGGTTCTTCCAGGAAGGGTGCAACCAAGTGACACACGTACTGTCAAGTTACCGTTAGTCAGCTGAGCCATGTTAGGTCTATATTTCTGTTCTTACCTTGTGGCAATGCATAAAATATGGATTAATTTGCTCAGTTACGCTAAATTGCATTCAGGGAGAGCAGTTACCCCAGCTCAGCTGATGCACAGCAACTTGGCAGGACTATTTGGTACCAAACACTCAGTGCAGACGGGGCGAGAGAGACAATTCGTGGCTGTCGCTGCATCCACGTCACTGTGCAATCATGAGGCCGTACTTGGAGCACAGCAGGCCCCTTTTCTTTTCCCGTTCGGTGAGGAAATTCCTCAGTTTGGTGGTGGGGAAGGTAACCAGGGCTTGCTGCCTGTTGTCTAAACCTGTCTCCTGGAGCCACGGGCTCTGAAGGCACTCCGAGGCTGACGGCCTTCCCCTAGAACAGACAAAGGTGAGAAGATCAGTCGGGGATCCGTGCTGGTGAGGAGGATCCCTGCAAATGGAGAGAAAAAAGGGGCAATAGCCACAATCTGCATCAGCTGTGCTATTGGCAGAGCAGACACCATCTTACCAGGGGTTTGCACACAGCGTGCTCTGGAGAAAGGACACCGCTCCCCCGGAGAGACCCGCGTAGCACCGTGTGAGCTTCACTTTACCTCTCCTGGTTGTTCTCAGAAACTCGCAGGCTACGTCGGAGCTGACGGGGTAGTTGGCACTCAACCTGCCCCAAAAGAAGAGAATTGATCAGCGTGAAGGGCATCGCTCAGGTTGATCCTTCTCCCAGGAATTCCCACCCAGCAGTGAGAGGAGGGTCACGATGATGCACAGAAATATGATACGGGAAAACAAAACCTCAAAGGCTGCTGTTCTTCAGCGGGTTTCATGACTTTGGCTGCTTTTCCACTTGGTGTAATTTGAATTTTCTTGGTAAAGTTGGGGCTTTTCAGATGAGGCTGAGTGAGAAACACCAGCAGCTGCCTCCTTACTCTATGCGGAGACATCACTGGGACTGGGCATCCTTGGATGGTGCAGCCAGCTCCGTACCATCCATCACACAGCCTTCTGCAACATTGCCGAGGAGAGGGGCCACAAATGAGGTTAACTCTCTGAGTCAATGCAACTCCCCTGGTTGATGACTCTGAAATTGTACTTCTAAAGCTGCTCGTAGGGCAGGGAATGGCAGACTGACTTACATGATGAAAGCCGTGATTCCAACAGACCAGATATCAGTTTGCGGGAGGGCTCCTTGCTCTGTCAGTAGTTCTGGAGCTAGAAAAGCAAACTGGTGTGAGCCAAGCTCCCCTACAATGCACTGAGACCAGCACAAAAGCAGTGGGTACTTTTCTGCTTTGCTACCTTCCCAAGAGTGAAGAAGAAAAAGCTTCTAGTACAGGGAGCTGGTTGACGTAAGACACCCTCGTGGGTGATGACTGCAATGAAACCTGGAGAACATCAGGCCAAATGGCAATAATGCTATAACCCTGAGCTCGGGACACGTGGGTGCCAGCCGGAGTGGTGTTGGCCATGACCTCTGGCTTTGTCCTTTGTGGTCTGCAAGTGGGACGGCTGCCACCACTGGCTGTTCCCGCAAACTCACACTGTTACTGTAAAAGGGGAGACTTTGCTCGCTGGGGCCAACTGCTGCCTTGACCAATGGCTCTGTCTGTCTTTCTGTTTACCACACATTGCATACAAAGCCAAGGTTGCTGTGGCTGAACTCTGTACTCACCCATGGTTTCAACATAGTCCATGCACTTGTCCATGGTAATAACTTTGTCTTGTGTGTAGAACTGTGCGTTGCCAAAATCCAGGAGTTTCAGCAGGTTGGGCTCAGTGATGATCATGTTTTCAGACCTGAGATCCAAATGCAGGATGTTGTGTGCGTGGAGGTACTCGGTGGCACTGAGGATCTGCCACAAGTAGTCTCGAACCTCCACTTCTGAGTACGATGTCCTGGTAGAAGAAAAGGAATAGAAACCAGAGGTGTCCTTTCTGCGTGCCCAAGAGTGCCATTCAATACCCACTGTCATCCTCCCCTGGATGTCTAATCCCATGAGGCCCTTGAGAGTCAAGAAGAAACAACTCCATTCATTTAGCAAATCTATTGTATATGGAGAGGCTGGTCCATACTGTGAGTCAGGTTTACAGATGCAAGAAGTTCAGGAGGTTGTAGAGCTGCACGGCAGAGAAAGCAGTGGTTGTGCAGAAATCAAAATGCAGACTCGATGCCCACCGTTCCCTCTCTTTTAATCAGAGGATTTCAGCAGATCCATTTTCTGCCATTGTGAGAAACAATGTGGAGGAGAAATGAGGCTTCCTGAACCACAATAATCTCCTTGTTATGGGAGAAAGGGTTTCGTATCGACTCCTGTAGACTGCTTTCAACACCTCAACTGGGTGGCCCTGAATTGTCCCCTACCCCAACCTTGTAGGGAACTTAAGTAATTTCACTATGTCACAAGAAGTTGCAGAACAAGTGCATCGCAAATCCCACGTGCAATGACAGCACGCTGGCCCAGATGGAGAGAAATGATCCAGTTTGTCAGGGGAAAGCAATAGGTGTTTTGCTCCCTAGAGCAGCCCTGACTGGAAACCCCTTCCCTCCACTTGTTATTACCGTAATGCCAAAGAGTGGAGTAGCTCTGGTCCCACGCACATCTCCTGGATCAACACTAAGTGCCGTGGGCTGACGTAGGCTCCCTTCAGCTGAGCTATGTTTGTGTGATGAAGCTTCCTCAGGACTTGGTACTCCAGGAGCACAGTTTGCTTGTCCTCTTGCCAGTAAGGGATAATTTTAGCAGCTAAAGTCTTGCCGCTTACTTTTTCCCTGCACTGTCGGACGATGCTGAAACGACCCCTGGCACAAAGGAACACAAAGGCACGTTAAGCTTCTCTGCTACTCCTGGAAGAGCCAGAAGCTTCTGTTCTTTAAAACCACCATGATCACATGCTGTGTTTTTCATCCATGCCCGATGTGGAGTTATTGCATCTATTGTCACAGTTTGCACATCCTCCTGTGTCTCTAAATTGTACAGTCACTTTAAACTGCAGGAGCGAGAGCTTAACTCCTTTGGGGAGAGAGAAGGCGGCTCATCCTGTCTCGAGCAAGAGAACTACCACCCCGTTGGCAACAGAAGTTGGTGCCTGTCTTGTAGGCAGAGAAAGTGGGATCCCAACCCCCTGCCTGTAACTGGTAGCTGCAAAAGGTGATGGAGCGATGAGAGGAGCCTTTGTGAGCCCTCGGCTCACTTCACAATATACTAAGGGGCTGTCCTGGTGCTCAGCACAGACCCTTTTGCTCTCCCAGAAAATCCACACCTGAATCCTACCAAACCAAGTGAAGATTGCTCAGCCAGTGATCTCTGGTTTATACGTATTGCTGTGGAGGTGATTTCAACAAAACACCGTGACATTGCATGAGCAGTGCTTTTATAAAAGTGACTTTTCTAAACTCCAGCCACACGCGGTATTTCCCTCTGTCTGGTTGAGTGCTCGGGTGGATTCATTACCTTTTGATCTCTGTTTGGAAGGCGTAGGTCTGGTAGGTTGGGAAAGGCTCGGATGGTGTGATTATTTCACTCTCTTCTTCAGTAGCAGCTGATGGGAAGTTCTGCATTGCAGCATGAAGCTCTACAGAGAAAAAGCAACAGGGATTACATGGGAAAACACCTCTGGAAACTGGAGCCTCTCTGAGCCACCCTTCGCTATCTGTGAACAATGAGAAAGGCGACAGCAGAGCTTTCCCAGACAAGTCTGCAGGTTGTCTCCCAGCTGTGGCACCCAAGGCTGTTTGAATGCAACAGATTCTGGACTGTCTGCCCAGTAAATCCCTGGTGTGACCACTCCAGATTCCGAGGGGGATTGTATGTTGTGTGCTGTAATATCAGTCATCTCAGCCACTGGTTCTCACCTTCTCACATAATAAGTCATCAGGACATGGTAAGATGCTGACAAAGAATTAGAAACTTCTTTTAGTTGGGTATTTCAGGGCAGCAGCTGAAACTTTTTACTCTGGTTGTGACATGTTGTTGGTTCTGAGTGCTCCCTAAAATATTAAAGCATGCCTTGACACATTGAAGCATCTGCTTGGAAATGCTGGGCACAGTAAGATATGTTAATAAATCCCAGGCCAAGGGAAAGCAGAGGATTTAGGGTGAGTTAAAAATATCTCTGTGAACTGATTTTTACAGAATAATCCTCTCCACTGGGAGGAAATTCCAGTTAGACCATCCTTCCACTTCTTGGCAGAAAGGATATATTTGTTGTGCGGTTATGGATTTCTTAATTTTAAAAACATGTGAATAGTACAAAGTATTCTAACAGGTGAAGAAAATAGTAAATAGAGCTTTCTTTACTGCAGAGACAAAATACAGCTGAAAAATGCACCACAGCAGGGCAATAATTCCCAGTAGCAAACACCAGAACACATTAATTAACTACTGAACTTAGGACTGAGTCCATAACAAAGAGCACGTCCAGGGCTTTCACCTGTGGCAGATCTATACTAACAGATCAATGCCTCCAGTGACACATTCATTGTCCCAGACCTGTTTCCTCATGATCTCACATCAAAAATTGAGTGTGTTGTCAGTGGATAATCTACAGTTTCCAGATTTTTTATTATTACATTTTTTTATATATTTACATATTATGTATATTTACAAATTGTTATTATTTTATTATGTATTTGTTGTATATTTACACATATTCCCCTAACTGTGTCCAGAATTAGAAAATAATTTACTTTTGAATAAGAAAGCCAAAGAGGAGGAAGCCCTAAACCACCCTTAGCCAAGTGGAATTGGTCTTGATTCACTTGCTCTTGACTTCTGGACCTGCATCCGAAAGGGTGCAATTGTTTTGATGCTGAGAAAACACAATGCTTTCTTGGCATTTGATCTTACCCATTTGATCCTTGTCAGTGATTTGTACTTTGGCAGATGGGTCGCTGTAAGGGCCCATTCCTGCTTTACTGGTGCAGGCTATCCTGAAGCAGTAGATAAACCCCTTGGAGAGATTTTTGGCATAGTAGCAGCAGTCAGCGATGTCAGAAGCAAGAGTCGTCCACTCCCCATCTTCACCGAGGAAAGACAGAAAAGAGATTAGAACTCATTTAAGATGGTCGCACTGGGGGTGAGGGTGTTGAGTTTTGGGGTTTTGTTGTGTTTTTTTTTTTGTCAGCTTTACTTTTGTGCTGGGAATATGGAGAAACAGCAGAATCTCATAGAGTGAAGGGAAAACTGACTTGCTATGGCCAACTTTAGTGCCTGGCGCCGCTCACTGTACATGTGCCAAAGTCATCTTCTCTGAAATCAGCTGGTTTATATCTAATCAGTCCAAGGTATGGCAATACTGTTTCAGAAGAATGGTGGAACTTTCCTGTGTAGTTTCTGTTTATCTAATTCATGCCACCAATCTTCTAAAGCAAATATACACTAAGAAAGAATTCCAAGCAAAAGCCTAGAAAAATCACTGTTTTTTCTCTTTTGGCCCTGTCATGACTCCAATTGAAACCATAAGGTGCAGGATTTCAGAACAGAACTATGCACTAACACCCTCCTAGCAAACCCACTGTTTGAAACTTGGGCAGGTTTACTCAGCTTTTGTGATAATTTCACAGGGAACTGAAATTGTAGGTGTGTTATGGACTCATTATTCATGGGACTAAGGTGAAGTAGAAAATCAGTGGCAAACATTTAGTGATCATTCATTTTACAAGATGCTCTATCCCATACTTTGCCATTGTTGCTGTGCTCAAGGTTAAACACAACTCCCTGAGACTGCCTGAGATTAAATCCATCCTTTCATTCAAATAAACATTGTTGGAGAGCCTCAAACCATAGGAAAACCAATAATTCACCACCCAAAACAAAGGTATCCATGGCTTTGCGGGGTACTGGTTGAATTAAGGTGTGTGTATGTGTAAGAAGGAGCAGATATAGCTTAGAAACAGAGAAAAGTGTCTGCAGAAGCAGTGTGCAAAACCCTACTGTCAAATAACGGATAAACCAAGGAATTTTTTTCTGATGATCTTAATCCTCCTGTGTTCAGGAAAGCAGGACTTTGCATGTTCCTGCCAAATACACAGAATGCAGTGGAAGATTGTAGATGCTGTTTCCTGTTTTTCTTCCTAATTGGAAAAACTTGTGTTTGTATCCTCCCCAAAGTCTTGCCTACAGTTGTGTCAAAACGAATAACAATAAAGTTGTGTTGGAGGAAAGGTGACTGACACCAGCTCCAGAGTGAAAAGGCAGAAAGCTGCTGCCCATGCTCATCCAGAAAGGAGTGCATGTGTGTTTGAAGAATTAAAAGAAGGAACATGGAGCAGTTGAATCCAAAGGGATGTGCATGTGTGACTGCAGTAGAAATTACTATCAGACATAGCATTCATAGTAATAACAGCAAAAGCAATCCCAAGAGAGATGGGCTCGGGGATTTGATTCAAAGCTCGTGCAATTAAATAAGAAAACATCCACTGATTTCATCAGGCTCTGGACCAAGCCTTGGAAGAGAACATCAAAGGGATGATGCAGTTTTGCCAAACTTTTTTCATCCTGTCCCGGCTGTTTGCCCTAAGCTTCCTGCATAATCAATGGAAAAAGAAAGCATGGCTGTTTAGCATAGGATGAATTGCCTTTTTGATAGATCATCCTTCCCCACAGACTGCACAGAAAGCCTGGGTATAGGATGATATTGTCTGCTGATGGGTGTTGCTGGGCATTATTAGTGTATAATGTTGTCAGAACTGTAATTTGAGAGGCTTACTCAGGACTGCGTATCTGGCACCAGCCATCCATATTCTTCTGTAGCTGTTCACTTTTTGGTCACACCTTCCATGTGACCTAGTTTGATTCACACTTTAAGAAAGCCTTTGTATGAGTATGCATATTCCAGGCTGATTCAGCCAGCACAACATCTAACTTTTAGATGGCTAAATGATAGCTGTATGAATTTCATTCCTAACTCTAAACTAGGGACCTAAAATCAGGCTGTTTCTGCATAAAAATAAAATATCCAGCTGGTGAAGAGATCACACAAATCGAGAAGTTCCCTGCAAGGCGGAAGGGCAGCATTCCACACTTTACCTTCGCTCTTGCACTGGACAGTGTAATGGACGGGGGTGTTGGTTTCCACAGGTTTCCAGACCACCTGCGCTCCATCCTCGTAGACCTCCACGATGTCAGGGGGTGGAGGGCTGGGAGGAAGCTCTGTCAAGAGGAGACACAAAAGCCAGTGACTGTTAGCAATAGTACTGCTGTGATATGTACCTCTACACCCAGCATTTCTCAGTTACGGATATTCTTTTTATACATATATATAAAAATGTATATGGTTTTTTAATATATATAAATATATATATGTACACACACACCCCTAGTGGAACAGCAATTTAACCATGCCTAATTTAAACTCAGTGCTAAGATTTTGAAGTCTTGTTCTAGAAGCACATGGCTACTGGAGTGGCTCTGAATCCAGGAGAGACTAAATAGTGAAGAAGAGGGAATAAACCCTGCAAAATACACCACACTACCAGACAGCAAGGGCTGTGGCTGTGGACCAGAGCAGGCAAGGGAGAGATTATCCCCTGAACCTATCTGCAGAAATCTCACCTCACAGGTATTTACAGCTCACATTTTTGGGCAGAAGTACTTGTAATACCTACTTCTGTAGCGGCTACTTCTCTTACCTGCTTTTCTTATGACGCAAGAGGTGGATGCTGAGCCCAGAGAGTTTGTGGCCACGCAGGTGTAAATACCAAAATCATCAGCATTAACAGAGAGAATAGTTAATAGCTGGAAGTTTTTGAGTGTGGCTGAGATGAGGATCCGGCTGCTGCTGTGGACAGCTATCCCATCTGAAAAGCAGAAAGATAGGAGAGATAAGTACCCTGCAAATTTATACCAAGGTGTCTAAAACCCCCCTTGCACCCCTGTCCCAAAAATTAGGGACTCCCCAGAGGGATGTCACCTCGGAACCAGTTGATGTGCAGGGAGGAGTGAGCGGCCGTCCGGCACGACAGCGTCACGCACTGTCCGATGGCAGCAGCCTGATCAATGAGCTCCTCAGTGAACGAAGGTGCTGCAAAGAAGAGGAGAAGCAGTGATTCAGAGTGGCCGGGGGCAGGGGGGCAAGTGAAAAATAAGTGCATGCACGTCATCAGAAAGCATTTTTAGTCGGTTCAAGAAAACTTCTGCTTCATTCTCTGGCATTCCTTTGACCACCGGTTGGAGAATCCCCCGGGCGTTGAGCACACAGGTGCAGGAGCCCCGTTCAGCCCCATGGATGCAGTGTGACTGCTCATACATGATAATCCAGATGGATCTTGGAAGGTCCATGGGGAACACCTGCATTGCCCAGCTCTGCTGGTACAGCTAAGGCAGCAGAACAGCTCAGAGTAGAGAGAGAAAATGTCACAGCAAGAGTTTTCCTCTGGCCTAGCTTAAATGTGGGGGGGGAACTAAATGATGGTATTTCAAGGACGAAGGGATGAGATCAAGACAACACAAGAAGAGAGAAGAAAAGATAAAAGATATCAAAAGAGAAAAAAAATCATAGAGCCTCAAGTCTGCTGCTGTCTCCTTGGGAAAGGGGGAGCTCAGGTTTTCTTCTGTGTTTCTCCAGGTTTTTTTCTCTGCAGTGCCCAGGAGCTGCCAGCCTCACACGCCTGCCCTTCCCAGTGCTTGGCAGGGCTCAGCTGAATACTGGGGCATTAACCTGACCTCAGAAAATGCTCCTGCTAGAGTCAAGGGAAAACTTGGCTGGGCAAAAACAAGTTCAGCTTTGCTGGCACGCCCCAGCATTCTTCATTTCACAGCTCTATAGCAGCACTTCTGGCCCTTACGTATGCATGCAGGATTGAAGCTCAGGAATCCACAGTTCCTTGCTTCTGCTATCCCACCCTCAGATACTCCATTTATTCTCTTTCTAGCTTACACATAGATTTTATTCCTTTGCAGTGGCTTCCTAGAATGGCTCCAATTTGGAAGCAATGCCAGGTCAAGACAGTTTTAGCAAGGACATAGTCATGATGCAAACAGAGGAACTGGCCTCACACAGCACTGTCATATTTATTAGTGACACTTCATGATAAAACTACCGAACTGATGACTTGTGCAATAGCAATACCTTTCTCCTTTGGCATGAGGCTTGAGAACTTGAATGAAGAGAGTGCTGATTTCCTCTTCAGAGATCCTTCAGCCCCTGTTAACAGCTCTTTTTCTACTGCCTCGCTTCCCAGCTCACCAAACTCTGTTTTGAAGAAAGGATGAGAAGTCATTCAAGGCCATCCTTCTCCCTGTGGCACCCATTTACAGCAGACAGTTCTGCCGTTTGCACATAAACAGCTCAGCAGTCACAGGTTTCCTTATTAACGAGCCTTCAGTCAACAGGGAAGGCTGTGACCGCTATTACAAACAGAATGAAGTCCTGGAAGAACGGGGCATATCTAGAGATGGCAGAGAAGAAGGGACAGATTCTGTTGTTCAGTGTCATCAACTTAGGCAGCCAGGGTGACTTCGTGAACTTCTCCCAGTCACTTTAGCTTCAAAGATTTGCCATGGTCAGATGACAACTGCAGAAGAAACTGCAGCAAAGCAAGCATCTTCCAGCCCCGATCTGCTTTTGTGCAAACTTAGACAGGGGAATTTAAGCCACTTCCATCAGCAGATTAACCCAGCTGACTCTGCACTAAAGTGAGCCAGTAACAGAGAGCTAGTGGTGGAGCTGAAGACAGCTAATTTCATAACCTGACTTTGACAGTTTTGCAATGACAGCCTAACCACAGCCTCAGATATGCTGGGGAAAAAGGAAAAGGCAGATTTAGCAGAGCCCAGTTATAGCAGTAAATCTGTGAAGGCACAGAGTAAAATATTTACCTTCTTCTGCCTCTGGCTCAGGAGATATCTTTCCTTTTAGGATTCTTGAAATATGGGCAACAGAAGCTTTTACTTTCTTCTTCAGACTCTGCTCCACTGACTGCTCCACTGAATGAGACCTTGCATATGGCTTAAAGAGCCCCGGCTTGTTGTAGAAGGAGCTTTTCTGCTTGCCACTTGAGCCCTTTTGGGGGCCATACATTTCTTTATGACTCTCTGACCCTTTCCCCATGGCTAGTAAGTTAGTTGCCTTTGAATCCTCAGATATTTCCAAATGGTCCTTCCTGTTCTTGCCCTCTGCCTCTTCTCTGATGCAGAGTCTTTTATCCTTATGCAAATGTCTTGCAGGAGGTGACCTTGCCCTTTCACCAAAAGGTATAAACCGTCTACCAGTTGGTTTGGGTGGAGGCTTCCTATAGTTCATAAATTCAAATGGAAAATAGACAATGTCATACAAGTCAGAGAAATTCAAATAGGCAGGCTCTACCTCTGATATGTCAAGTTTTGGAGTTCCACTGCCAAGACTGGGTGTTTCGTCCGACAGGTCTTTGATTTTCACTAAAGAAACTTCTGGGTGTTTACCAGTGTCCTTGCTCACCGTCACTTGACTGGGTCTTTTTCCAGTGTCCAGGCTTTCTGTTGAGGAAACACTCACTTGACTAGAAGTGGGGCTCTCAAACGCTAAGTCCTCCAGATGCTCACATTCATGAGGAACCGTCTGTACTCCCTGCCCTTCCAGTACCACTGACTCCTCACTCACAACAAGATAGGGTTCTGCAAGGTCATCCAGCTCACAGACTTCTCTTTTACCCCCTTGTACCAAAGGGAAGGAGGTGTCCATGGGCGCTTGGGTACCTAGGCCTTTGTAGAACATCTCTGTGGGAGCAGAGATGGGCTTTCTGCATTCCTCCTCACCAGAGACTGACTCTGCCCAAACATTCATCTCTTCAGAGAGGGAAACCATCTCATCCACTAAGCCCTCCAGCACGGCAGACTCCTCATCGCTGTAAAAAGAAGACCTGTGATGTGAGAGCTCCTGACTTTGATCCTTGCCGAGCGATGGTGGGACAGTTTTTCCAGCATCCCAGCTTCCACTTTCTAAGGCAACACCTCTACCCTCACCATAAACCTTTGGATATTCCTCATATTCTAGCTCATAAACTGAAGCTGGAGCAACTTCTGGTGGTGAAGCAGTTAAGACACCCAGAGGCCCGCTCTTCAGATCCGTAGAAACTCTGCCACCGGGATTGGCAACCCTGTGCTGCTCAAACACCTGAGGTCCAGCCTTGGGGACGGGAGCAGGCATAGTCTGTCCAGCTGCTCGGCTTGCACTTGCTGTCGCAACAGATCTCACCTCACCGCGAAGCGATGCCTTTGAATATTCTTGCTTTTCCTTCTCACAGGCCGAAGGGAGGCCAGTATTTTGGGAGGACACAGTTCTAGCTGGGTGTCTGCTCTCCCGGACAGCAGGCACCGTGCCACGGCCTTCAGAACCTTTCTGGGGTTCAACGCCCTCGGTTTCAGCCTCATGGGCCAAACTGGGAACAACCTCTGTGACAGCTGAGCTTTCATTCTTCAAAGCAGCAAGCCTGTCCTTGCTATGAGCTGGCCATTCCCTTTCAGCCTTCTCTGCTCCATCGGAGACCAAAGTCGGCGTTGATTTTGGTGGTGGGACTTTTGGAACGAGATGCTCTTCCTTCAGGACGGCTGATTCTGTGTCTATGTGACCAGCAGCCCTCTTGCGCGCTTGGCTTTCACCATCACAGGCTGATGGTGGAGTGATTCCTGTAATACCCGGTCCTTCATGCTCCAGGACAGCTGACCTCACCTCTTTATGGGTTTTCATCTTCTGATGAGCACCTTCATCAGCTGTGTGCAGAGCAGTTAGGGTATCTGGCCGTTTGCCCACCGAGGCAGTAGCTGCTGGAACAGTTTGACCAGAAAGTTCCTGACTTTTGTCTTTACATACTGGAAGGGAATCTGTTTCTGTTTGTGGGCCTGTTAAAACAGCAGAGCTTTCATGCTCCGTGAGATCGGATTCGGGAACGCTATAAGCAGAAGTCTTCTCATGCGAATGTTTCTGCTTTTTGTCTTTCCAAGGTGGAACTGGGGCTGTCCTTTGGATAGGCAAGCTTCCACCTTTTAGGTCCGGATGGATGTCGGTACTGGGAGCAGACTCCTGGGGCAGATACACATCTCCCTTACTCGTAGGGGCCGTCTTGGAGGTGGTCTCTGGCTTTGTGAGGGTTGAAATGGACTGTTTTCCCTCCTGAAAAGCAGTGTCAGAGGCACTGCCAGGGAAAGATTTACCCTCCATGCTTTCATGCTTTTGAGCTGATGATGCAGTTACATCTGAGCCCTGGGCAGTTAGAATGGGGCTTTTGCCTTCCAAATCTTTGACGTCCTCCTCAATGTAAGTAGCTTTTGACTTCTTCAGTAAATGTTTCCTGTTCTCGCTCCTATGAGGCGACACTGGAAGTCTCTCTAGCTGTTGCACAAAACCAGCTGGGCACCCATTACCCTCACATTGCGTGGAAGGAGGGGGCTGCTCTTCTGAGCAATCCTTGTTGGCTCTCCTAAGGTCCTCTTGCTTTGCAGTGTCTACAAAACATCCCTTCCCAGGCCCTGCAGAAATGTCGCAGTGGTCGCTGCCTTCAGCGCAACTTTCCTGTGACAATATATCACAGTCTTCTTCCAAAATATGCTGTTCCCGCACTGATCTTGACGCTCTCAGCCTGTAGTCATCCAGGGAACGGCTTCGGCTCCCACCAGCGATGGCAGGATGTGGTGGTTTCCTTGCAGTGTCAAATGAAGCTGATTTGGTCAAGGAACCAAGCAGACTTTCCCTGTGATCATCTCCATAGTCAGACTTTCCTTCTTCTTCTTCCAGTTCAAACTGCTCTAGGAGGGGTTCACGGAGACCACTGAGGGGCACTTTTGAATATCCAGCTTTCCGGAAAGTTCTTCTGGCTCTGTCCAGGTGCCTTCTGAACTCCCTGCCTGGTGAGGAAGGCCCCCTTGCAGGTAGCTCAGCTGCTTGGCTGTAGAAAGTGCTTTTAATGACACTCTGTCTAGGGACACAGACAGGTGGCTTTTCTGTCCCATCCCCAGCCTTTTCAATTTTGTCCTTATCAGATAAAAATACATCTGTTTTTTCCTTCTGACATAGATTTGATGTGCTTTCTGTGGAAGTCCTCACTGATGAAGGCTCAGCAGCAGCACTTTTTTGGGACTGCTCTGCTCTTTCATGTTGAAGTCTGGGAAGGAGCCCTTCTTCTTTCTCCTTTAAGATACTTGCCATGAGCTCTTTACTTTCTGTAGGTGATTTGTCCCCCACCTCACCTTTCATTGAAGCATACTTCCTCCTCATGGGTTTTACTGGAGGGACAGAGATTTTGGAGTGCTTCTCTTCTCTTGCATGTTTTGGAGGCTCCTGGTGGCTTGGTGCATCAAATATGGACAAGTGCAGTTCGGGTGTAGAGCCAAAGTGCCTCTTCTTGGGGAAATGCGAGTTCTCATTGTCTGAAGAGGAGCCGCTGGTACTGGATGAAGTGCTTTCGTCAATAAGATGTCGGGAGATGGCCAGGGAGGTGTTGTCGTGAGTCCTTTCTAGGATTTCTGGGATAGACCGCATTACCAGTATGGATTTGTAGCACATCAGAGACCGCTGAAGAGCAAAACAAAATACAGCACAATCAGATGGAAACGTGGTGGGAGTATGGTAAAGCAAGCATACCAAATGAACTTCTGCAGTCTTAAATACCACACATACTAGTTTAATAACACATTGCCACCCTTTTGTACGTATCGTCAATCCAGGCTGCATTTGCTCTCCAAGTCTTCCTCTTCTCTCATTCACAGAGTTGAAACTATATTGACTTCAGGGGACATACTTGCCATTGTGAACGGGGAAGCAGGACCCTGCTTGAGACTTTCAAAGATAATCTGGCCACTCAAAGCAGATGGAAAAGGAGTTTTTAACAGAACACATCAGATGAGACCCTACCTGGAGTAAATGGCCTTAAATCCATCACTTGCAGTAGAACCTACAGTGACTTAAGCCAAGAGAAGACCTACCACACTGTAGGAGGTAGGATTCATCTGCTCTAACTTCTGCCATGTGAGACATCTCAGCTGAAGTTGAGCAGCTAGCCTCCCCTTACAGCCAGCAGAGAGAAACAGGCATCTTCAGGAGGCAATCAATCTGATTATTTTAGAGAACTTTGGGAAATGAGGAATCTTCTTGGGACCTGTCTATAATTCAGTACCAATTGCAAAGGCAGCTAAGCATACCTAACTTAGACACAACCGTGCATCTTACAGGCACCTGCATTAGACCAGATGATTTCCAGGCAGTAAAAGCCTAGATAATTTATTTCTGCCACATCCATTGACCACTCTCTCCTGTGCTTACTCCCCATTCATAGCCAAGCTAAGATCTCTGCTGTGCTTGCTGTCCTAGCCCAAGACTTGAAAAGATGGAAACGTAATTAAAATATATATATAACTAAAAAGAACCAACATAGATTAAGACCAACTCACCTGCCACTTGCTCCGAGCCACGATGAATTTGAGCTGCTTGGTATTAATGAAATGAGCTGCTTCGAGGGGGGGATTATGCTGCCAGGTGGAATGAGAGAAAAATCATTGGTTAAAAAATCCTGACTTCTGTTTCTGAGAAGTTTTGTGGTTTTTTTTTTAGGATTCCCTCCTTGCAGAATTGTTTAATTTAGGAAAGTTACAATAAACCAAATGCTACAATCCCCTCATGGCTAATTTGTAGACATTCTCAGCTTTTCAATGACAAAAGCAAGCCCTGTTCAATGCATGTCATTAAATTTGGGTTTTTTTTGTTAATTTTTAGCTCTTCTCCTTAGCAATTTAAGGCATTGGAATATAAACCGTATCTTTGCTTTGCAAAGCCACAGTTTCTTTTCTATACAGACATGTTATATCTGCTCATATCAGCAGTAATGTTTATCTTTTGAAAGAAAGACATTTTGGCATGTAAACACCAATGTGTCTCCTCTTTCTGGAGATCCGTGCCTGAGCTTCTCTGCAGGACAGAAAGTAGGAGACCAAGAATAAAACCAGCAAATAGTATCAAGCAGCTTTAAGAGCTGCCCCTCCAAAGGTCTCTTTCAACCTCAATATTTTTAATGACTCTAATAAGGAACGAGGACAAACTTACCATGAACCACTTGTGGGAAAGACAGTCCGAAGCACTAGGCCTGGCTCTGATAAGAGAAAAGATCAACATTTTAGTAGCAAGTCACTTCCAACACCAACCGCAAGATCTTCCTGAAGTTGCCTGCTTCACGTGGACACATGCATATGCTTTTGTTTATGTCCTTAGGCTGCTGTTTTAGAGCTGAGAAGCCAAACAGACAGACAGAAGCTTTTAGCCCAAGGTTTCCTTCCCTTGAGGTGAAACAATCTTCCTTTTTCAGTCTGAGACTCCCTGCAGATCCTCAGGAAGACCCCGTGACACTCTGCAGGAAGCCTGTTCAAGGGGGTCGAGCGCAGCCCTAAGAGTGACTTTGACTCTTTAGGTGGCCGGAGCAAAAATATCTTTGGCAGCAGGAAGAAAGAATGGAAATGAAATTAAAAAGCGAGCGCCTGCAAACATGCCTTCAAGCTGCCTTTTGTACTTGAAATCGCGTAACAAATGTGGTTAATATTATTTAATTCTTGTGTAACTCCCTCTATACTTGCTCTTCCCACTTCTCTATGTCATTTCAGAAACTCATCTGCCTGGAGGAATCAGGGAGTGAGAACATCACCATACCAGAAACAGGCCAATCTGGCAAATTGCCAAGTTGTGTTTTAGGTAATGGGGAATAGTAAAGAAGAATTAGGGCATAACACACCACATCTCACTCAGCTTTCTACTTTTCAAAACAACTCCAGCTCTGACGAGCTGAGATCTGCCTGCTGAGACACCGACATCTTTGCACGCTGGCTGTAGGAAGCACAAAAGTGCACTCACTTGGGGTCCTGCTGTAGAATCCCTTTCATAAAGTCCTTTGCGTCTTCACTCAAGTGAACAAAATCAGGAATGGTCCATGAAATTTCCCCATTCTGGATATTTATAAGGGTTCCTCTGTCATTCTCCCCGGCAAATGGAGACTTGCATGTTAGGCTTATTTATTGAACACCATAAAATAAAAGGAGACAGCATTTAGACTTTTATTTGCTGTTCAAATGACAGAAGCACAAATGCTTACATGGGGCTTTAAAACACTTGAGGAACTCCATGCGTGGGACTTGCAATGCTCGTGAGCGTTGCATCCACTGACAGAGCATCTTTCACCCCAGCATTACATGGCATTTAACTGAATTACTTATCCCCGTTTCACAGATAAGGAATTAAGGGTTTGATTTTGCACACCTCCAGTAGGGTGTTGGCTAAAACAGGCAAGGGGAAGATGGAACCTCATCCACTGCTCTCATCGCTAACTGCGAGGAGAGCAGCCGTCAGGTCTTCAAGCAGGGACAATGACCAAAGCCCTGGGCTACCAGGAAAGAGTGAGTAAAGGAGAAAACCATGAAATAAATAGCCCTCGTTATAGAAGGACTCAATGCTTCACTCAGATCCCTCACTTGAAGGTACTGGAGAGCTCTCACTGACAAAGGGATATTGAATGAGTCTTTCCAAGAAGATTTATTTACCTTAAATACGTGATGACTCCAACAGCCCTGAGGAGAGAGGGAATACAAATGTCAGGTGTTTGTCACTATTTCTCCATCCTTCTCAAGCCTGCAGCCCCTATTCCTGCCACTAGACACCCTGGCACCTTCTTCTCCTCACCTTTCCAAGGAAAATAAATCCCAAAAGCTATTGTTTTCACCCTTCAGTTCTTTTCCCTTCAACATTTTTTATAATTGTTCTCAAGTAATCCTCCATTTTTAAAGCACAGATAGAGGAGAAGACTCAAAATACTTTTTTGGAGTTTGTTTGCCTTTTCTAGAAAGCCCCTTAGGATCATCTTCCCTAGTTGCTGCCTCTAATAAAGATAATCTTCTCTAAGATGCTCCTTTGCATTAATTAGCTGTCAGAGTTCAATTATGGTTGAACAAAATAGACAGAAGGAGCTTTAAAAAGCCCTGATGGGTTATGGATTCTCATTGTTCACTTTCAGTTTCCTGTGTTATTATCACTACTCCGCTTACTTATTAACAATAAATGGAAATTCAGGCCATCTAGGGCAAAAGCTTTTTAGAAAGATGACAGGTTACCAGATATCAGTTCCTTTTGACACTGGTGACTGAGAAACAATTTCTGGGGCAACAAACTCCGGAGACCCGTATTTGCTGAACTGAGGCTCAGAGGGCGTGATCTTCTGAGCAAATCCAAAGTCACAAAGCTTAAGGTCTTCCCTTTCAGGATAAACCATGAGGATATTCAGTGGCTAGTGAATGAAATAAAATAAGAGAGAGAGAAAAACTTTTCTTGAGAGCAGGCAATATTTTCAGTTGTAAGTAGGAATAACTCAAATAAAGAACGCCCATTCCCTGACCAACAAGAGGCTATGATAAGCTAGACCTGCCATTGCACATTACCTTAATGTCCAAATGAAGGATGTTGTTATCATGAAGATATTTGATTCCTTCCAAAATTTGCTTGATATACAATTTGACCTAAAAATTAAATCAGTTGTTAAATAATTATTAAACATTAATAGTAAATAAGAGAGTCCCTGATTCCACCAACATTTTTAATCTATGAGAGAGGGAAAGATTGAACTAGAAATATTTTTAAAACTAGAATCAACTTCTTTTATTAGTCTTGCAGTTGAAATAAGGTGTGAACCAACCATTACCATGTGGAATGAAGCTGTGCCTCGTGTGTGGCCACATTGCTCTGCTGGAGCCTTCTATATGTGAAAAAGCCCTTATTTAAAAAAACCCAACCCTACAAACATGTAAAAAAGAGACACAAAAATCTTCATGTTTGATCAACTCTCTAACTTATCTAATTCAAACTCAACTCTGGCTTGGTGTAAATCAGCCAAACACATTTAAAACAAATAAATTTTAAAACTATGTTGTAAATCTATTTTCCTGATCATGTGTAGATACAATCTGACTATGACTGAACAAGGAGTGAATATTTACAGGTAGCTTTAGCTCTGGAAATCCCCTACCTTTGACATTTTATAGTGTTAGCTGACATTTTATCTTTAAAGGTCCTTTCCAACCCAAATCATTCTATGATTCTATGATGTTTTCCTCTGAGCATTTTTAAGAAAAATCAATTTTACCAATAAATATGGGACACCTAGCTACTAGATGGGAGACAAAAAAATCCTTAGAAACCATTATTTCAGCCCTTGGTTTGGAGACTGAAAGGGAATGGATAGAAGTAGGGTTGCAAGGGGATAAAGCGTTATTAAGCAAGTGAAGATACAGGAGCTCCAGGTGACAGATAGCAAAGGAATGATGATAATAGAGCAAATATCATCTGTATTAGGCTGAATGCAATGCTGGTGGTCAAAACCACCGGCTGTTGCTAGTTATTCCCTGAAGAAACTCAACGTAGTAATGGAAGCTGATGGGGACACATTTTAAAGGCTGATTCTGTTTTGACAGATTATCACTGGTTCAGAGACATTCCTCATATTCAAGAAGGAAAATGCAGCTGGAAGGGACTCTGGTGGTACCCACCAACTCTGGACTTTGAAATGAGAAAGAAAGATTACCTCTGCTTCAGTGACAACACTCTTCTTGAATAAACGGTCAAGGAGCTCTTCGCTGGAGCATCTGGCAACAGCATTAAGGGAAAACAGAACTACAGTTAAATGCTTATTTTTACTTTGTAACCACCTCTATCCAGCTAACAGCAGAATTCACCAGGTGATCTGCATGTAACTCATTAAAGTCTCTACCACAGCAGATCTGGGAGGCCCTAAACTTGTGCTGCCTACAAGCAGGAGCGTGGTACGGCTTGTGCTAAAATCTACCTACTGGTGATGGGCTTTTCTGCTCTGCACTGCATTTTTCCTGGTGCTCAGCCAGGCTGGATCTCGTGGAAATGGACTCCACTTCCAAACATTTCAGAAAAGAGTTTTGGTGCTTAACAACTCATTCACACTTGTATATACAAGTATCATGATTTTTCCTAGAACAGCAGAAACATAGTACTTCAGTGAAGAGCTCACAGAGCTATGCTGTCTTGCAGTGCAGAGAAAAATTGTGTGTGTCCTTTTATCTCAGGCAAAACCTAAAAATGGTTAATCGCTTAGTTATTTAATAAATCACTTCTACCTAGTACTTGCCAGCCTCCTCAGACAAGCAGCACAGAAAAGGATACAACTCCAGAATCAAAATCAGTGTTTTCCGCGTTTCAAACTGATCCAGGAGCCTGGTAATTCTGTCATGGGACAGAGAGGCAAGAATATCCCTCTCTTGATGCGCTCGAGCCTTTGTTTTGCTTCGTAGAGGTATGAATTTGGCAGCACAAGACACTCTGTTCCCTTTGTGTACAACTCGTTTCACAAAGCTGAAGCAGCCCCTGCGTAAAAAATCAAAGGACGAGCCCTGCTCAGACTTGGTTCAAAGCCCTCTGCACAGCAGGTATAGACCTTTCCACCTCCCAGCCTTTGACAGCTCCCTACTGCTCAGGGCTTAAATTCTCCAACATGAAAAACTCGTTTTCTTCTATGTAAGGTGCTGTTGCCCTCTCCTGGCTGTCTCCAAAACTAAGCAACGAGTTCACATCAAGGCGAAAGCTGTTTCAAGTGATACAGCCTTGTGCTGACAAAGGCTGATGATGCTCTTGGACGGAGATGGTGCTTGTGCATACGTCGCTGTGGGCTTGTGATGCTAATATTGCCAAGAAGCCATACCTTGGCACCTATCCTGCCAGCCTCTGGCTGTTTGTTTTGGTTTTTTTTCTGGTTGGAGCTATCTGGACCTATGGACTGTATGGACTCTCCCATCCTCTGTCAGAAACCTCAGGAAAGTGTTCCCAGCACACCTGCAATGGGGTGACCTCCCAATTCTGCCAGTACTTTCACCTTTTCGGACTTTTCCACAGCTAGGTCCACCTCTGCCTCTAGTTACACATGCTCAGCAGCTCAGATGGGCAATTAGATATTCTCTGGCAGTGATGCTATAGAGTTGGAAAATTCATTTACCTTCCAATTTCCTGCTTAACCTCATAAAGGGAATGGAGCTTTCTCCTGGTGGCCACTTTCTTTGCCGCTTGGTCTTTCTTAGCTTTGAAAATGAAGGAAGATATAAGTGTTAATATTCAGACAACAGTGCCTTGCTAATAGCATGCAAAGTTATTACAGGACAATTTAAGGCAGGAAAAATGACAGGTGTCCTCTAAACTTCTGCACAGAATTAAGTGGAGCTGTTTGATGACAAAACCTGTCAATATGAACTTTGGGGCTGCATCTTCCCCTGACATAAATCAGAAGAGCCAGGCTAAAGAGCAGAACACCACCAGAGATATGGCTCCGCTTATTTCTGTGGCCTATTGTATCAGTTTGCCATGTAGTCTGAAGCAGAGGAAAAAAAAAAAAAAAAATCACATTTGTATATATATGTGTAGGTCATTAGATCATTTGCTCTTAAACTGGATCCTGCCATACTGGTCCTATACAAATATTACGCAGGAATACAGAGCATAAACCACATGGGTACCAGAAGATGACTGCAACAGAGTACATATTGCAGTGGCTATGGAAGCAACTGCTGCAGCTGAAAGAATGACATTACCTTCATGTACAATCAGCTCTGCTTTGCACAAAACCTCCCCTCCTGCGTTTTTGGCAACACACGTATAAACACCACCATCTTCTGAGACAGTATTGTCCACAACTAAGAAATATGTGGTTCCTTCCTTCCCTTGATGGAGCCTGTTGGTGTCTGTCAGCAAGGAAGTGCCCTGAAAGAATGAAATGACATTTTGGCACTGGAAAAAACCAAGCTGGAAACCGATGTTTCTTCTCTTCAAGAAACAAGATACGGGAGCAGAGCTACAACACAGACCATTTAGGCTAGCAAATCTCACTAACAAAATGCAGGCTGAAGAAGTCTCCCATGTCTAATTGTTGCACTGCTTCCACGTTACCCAATAATATTTTTGTTTCATAACCCATTCATAGGAATACAGGCTTGGGAGGGATCACCAGGGCTCTGTTGGTTTATTCTTCAACTCTCCCAGCACCCCATGCCTGAGCAGTCAGCCCAGGGAGCGCGAGGATCAGCTGCTTTGCTCCTGCCTGGTCTCCAGCTTGTGCTGGCACTTGTGCTGCTTAATAAATTCATAAATGCTAAGAAAAAAAGGACAGGAGGGAGTGTGTGTGACACAGAGAGCAGATTATGAAGATTTGCAAAAGGACCTTATGAGACCACCTGTCTGGGCAGTAAAATGCCAGATAAATGTATATAATACAATAAATGTGAAGTGATGCAACCCTGTTCCCCAAATGAAATGGTCTCTGAGCTGTTCCTTCTTACACTGGAGCAAAACTTTGAGTTACAGTAGGTCACACCATGGCAGCACCAGCTTAGTGCTTGGTGGTGGTCAAAAAGTACCAGATGTTAGAAATTATTAGAATAAGACAGAATGCATCATCTTATAAATCCTTGGTTTGCCCAGGGTGTGGTAGTGTTGCAGCAATGTTCTTTCTGTAACAGCTTCCAGATGAGGATTGACACAGCAGGTTGGGGCTCCTCAGCCTAGAAGGGAGGATCTAGCAATACGACATGATAGAGCTGTACAGGATTATGAATGGTTTATGGTAAATATGTACAGAACAGCCAAAAAGAGGTGGCACTTCAGGCAGCACGCTGTCATTGTGCTGAACTCCTTGACAAAGGACACTGTACATCCCAGATGTTTGCATGGATGGAAGAAGAGACTAAAAAAGCACATGGAGAGGTTTACTGTTGAATAGGTAAATGTTTAGCTAGCTTGCAATTACTCTGAGCTGAATATGTCAGAAGTTGCAAGAATATTAACTGGGTATATCATATTTTCTTGCCTTGTTCTTATTATTTTCAAGGTGTTCAGGTGTGCGCAAGTGCATGTGTGTGCGCGCGTGGGAGGGGGTTCTTTGCATTTTTACTTGGTTTTTTAAGGTTATTTTATTTGTCATCCTTGCACTTCCCATACAGAAAAAAAAATGGAATAAAACTCATGTGTACAAAATACTTAGTTGGACAGACAATCGTTATAGAACAACACTGGCTTATTTCAGGGGCACATCAATATTCTGAGGAATAATCAATTTTTTCTCCTTCCTTTCTATGGGGTATTCATTGCCCTTGGTCACACTCATTTTACCAATTAGCTGCAGAAAAGATACAGAGCCTGGAAGTCACATTGACAATTGGAATAAACCACTCATAATCCCATCCCCGACCCCAAAACTACAGCACACATCTTGGTGGCTCTCAGGCATGAACCAATCTCCCTTGCTGCCCATCTTGGTCCCCAAAACCATCTTGGTGCCTGTGAAAGGAGCCACATTGACACTGGAGACAACACAGGGTGAGATGCACGGTTGGTGGTTCCAGCGAGAACTGCAGCTGGTTTAACAAAGCCTATAGATATGACCCAGAATCAGTGTAAGAGATGTGGGACAAAAAAGCAAAAGAAATTCCCCGCAGAAGTACTGCACTAGAGTCCTTTCTGTGGTCTTCACTCCCAGCCAGAGAAAAGGCTGCACTCACCTTAAACCACAAAACGGTTGGCTGAGGGGTTCCTTCAATGACTGCCTGAAATTTGGCACGCTCCCCAGAATTCACCTGCACATCCTCGATTGTCACTTGCATATAGGGAGGACCTGGTGAGACACAAGGGTTTGCTGCATGCACAATACCATAACTTTATTCATAGTGTGTTACTCAAATGGGACTTATAGCACTGGCCATTTAGGATATAACATTAGCTTAATGTCAAATCAAGAGATACCACAGCAATATATTTGGGGTTCTTTATACTAGCATTGCTTTTAGGCTTCTTATCTTCATGCTTATCTGTTACTTTTTGTTTAATAAATGGTTACTGCTCAAGAAATGGAAACATTTAAAGAAATAGTCACCAGGAGTTATTACCAAAAGAGAAGACAATGACTATCATGGGATGTGGGAAAGGGAAACAAGGTTCTTTTACTTACTTGTTGGGGTCTTCTCCTCAGTCTTATACACACAAGTTCTTTCCGTGGTCTCAATATAAACTTCACTGTGTACATCCCAGACCACATCTTCTTCTCTTCTGTACCACCCTCCTGCCCCCGCGTCTGGTGATGTTCTTTCATGAAGCCCAAAAGAAAAGACCATTACATAGTCACATACAACTACAGAGATATGGGATTATACCCTGCCATTTATCTGGGTGTTTAACCACCAGATAAATAACTATTTACTTAAAATTAATATGGGAAGGATTTTGTTTTGGGAGAATTCATTTCTCTCCAACTTTTGCTATCCTTGCACAATGCGTGTGTGAACAGGATTCCAAAAATACTAACAAACCTACAAGAATTAGTTCAAGTCACCACCTGCTCCCTCCACCACAGAGGACTTGCTTTTCTTGCAACAAAGTCTGCCACATTCAGAAATCTGTATATTGAGATGGGTATTTACCTGGTAATAGGAACAGTGCGCTCCTGAGTGCTTTCATCTCCAGCAGCTGTCTCTTCAGAGGAAGGACCAGGGCTGGGCTTTGGCACGCTTGGTTCTTCGGCTGGAACCTGCCTTTGTGCTTTGTCTGGCAGCAGAAATAGGGCAAGTTAGACACGTCCCCTATGATGGCACACCTGAAACCCACAGCAAACCTTTGGAGCCACCTCTAGTCTGCCTTGTGTCAGAACCAAGTCCGTCTGACCTCAGTTGAGTGCAATCACTAAGAGGAGAAATTGGCCCTTTTGAGAAGACCACATGAAGCAAAGAGCTTGAATAACATCAGAGAGACTGAGCTGGGCAAAACTAACTTTTCTGTAAGGAAACACACACAGACGAAAATAGGATAGGTAGTCAGTAGTGAGAGGAAGAAATAGGATGACTGGAAGGATAGTGTGAGTTCAATATATCCTTTATAGGAGATAATTTAACTGTGTTTGAGTTCCAGCTCATGGCTATGATGAAATCATAGAGTCATAGAATCATTTAGGTGGGAAAAGACCCTTAAGATCATCGAGTCCAACTGTTAACCTAACACTACGAAGTCCACCACTAAACCATGTCCCTAAGCTCCACGTCTACACATCTTACAAATACCTCCAGGGATGCCCAGCGTTAGCTCCATACACACGAATGCTTCAATTAAACTTTGCGTTACGAGAACAGTTCTTGACTTACTGGTGCAATCACAGACAGCATCAGCGAAATGAGTAAGCTTACATCAATGTAAAACTGGTGGTCAAGGCAGGCACTGGCTGGGGGTACAACTAATATAGAGATAATATGGAGTTATGCTAATATGGAGGACCTGGTGATGTTGTAACATCAGCGTTGGTGCACCTCCACCGGGTTCTCTGAAAATGTCCTCGTACAACTCTAAGTTACACCAGAACAAAGTTTGGCATCTGGGGCTTATAGGAACAAGGAAACAAAAAGATGGTGCAGCTTGATGGCAGTTTAGGTATTGCTCTTCTTTTATTATTAATTATTTTATCAGATATATCTTCAAAAATTACTTTGATCTTCCATTCCAAATGTACCTGATTGTCTTTTGATATTGACCATTAGAGTTACCCAATAGGATAAAGCGCATCATCTCCTTTTTCATTGGAGGAGAAAAGGTTAAATCAAAAGGAGTATTTTCCCCATCAGGAAGGGCCATTTTGGGGAGCACTCTAGGGATGTTTGGTACTGGCTGGTTTTGAAAAGTGCAACAGTTTCTAGAAATCACATAAAACACCTCTATTGGGGTGGAAAACATGGTTATTCTAGGCATTACTGGCAGGGTCAGAGGTCCCAGGTTGGTGGGATTGTGCTTTTCTGTTGCCAGCACTATTGAAATATTTGCCTTCTTTTTATTCAAAACATGTGATCATAGGGACAGTTGTCAAGTCTCCATCTTACTGAAATAATTCCCCGTATTAATAACACATTTAGTTTTCTCAGATGAAAGGACTGGAAAACCATCTCATTCACTATTCTATTATCTCTGTAGTTATGACCTTTTATTTATGATTTTTGAGTCATCCCACTTCACCAGAGTATTATTTTCACAGATGATTTCCTACCAGAAAGGAAAAAAGGTTTTTAAAGGCCTGTCTTTTTTTTTTTACACAGTTATTTTGGGTCTGATTCCATGAACTGCTTCTATCCTTGTTAAGTTTTAGACAAGAATATCCTTTTTTTAAACAGCATCTGGAGTTTGAGGGCTGATGGCTACTTGACGTTGTCCTTTTAAGTTAACGTTGATGGAGGACAGCTACTCTGACTTGACAAAGAGACAGCTTAGACAAGTTGCTATGGCAGAACCAGTAGGAAGAGTGGAAGGGTTGCTGCTTATTCATGTTTTTTTAAAAAACAATGCAAAAACAAAAGACTTGTTCTCCTGGCAAGACCCAGACACACAGATCGTTGGTTTTAATCACACGGAAGCTGCTAAGGAGTCTATCAAGGCTCCAGGGCCAGTGAAATGCAGGTGAACTTGATGCACTCAACATTCTAGAAAGTCTCGGACAGTTGATGCAGGGGTGTTAAACACATTTCCAGCTTGTTTATGGCAAACAATAAAAGAAAAACAACCTCCCTTACCCACCCCACCAAATAAAAACCCAAATGACCTCTATAAATATAAAGGAGGGATCACACCCCTCCTTCTCCCCGCAAAAACTTGAAGCAAGCCCAGGGTCAAAAGCCCAAAGGTGGAAAAAAATCCCCTATCCCTCCATTTTGGGCAGGTAATGAACCAAACTACTTCAGACACAGTTTTCAAACACCTCCTGTTTCCAGAAAGATCTGCCCCCAACTCGCATCCAACCTAACCCCACCCCACAGCCCCATGTTTCTTTGGGTCTGAATGTCCTCTCTTAATCTTCAACTGCGTAAAACACAACGAAATAGAAAAATGAGGGAAAAAATATCATTATTGGCGTGTTCAATATTTTTGTCTCTCTCGACTCTCACAGGATGTTTTCCAGATTCATGCCAAACATACCATGCCCTCCAGCAGTCTGGGTTTGGGTACTGGCTTCATGAACTAGCACAGAGGACCCGGCTCCTGTTTCTGAGTGGTCTGAAGGAACGGACCCAGGAAGGCCAAGGCCACCGACTTCTTCTCGCATGCCCGGGGGAAGAGTCACCAGCAGTGATGCCGAGTCCACGAGTTTCTTTAAAGCTGTCTTGATCTCCTTATCGGCACGCTGAAGCGAGGCCTGGACAGAAGTCTCCACCTTTGACTGTGGGGAAGTCATTCCTACAGACAAGAAGAACAGCTTTTCTCTCTTCAGGGTAAAAAGAAAATAGCAGCATCATCCAACCCATGGAAATATTTGCAATTGTACCATTTTCACCTCCTAGAGCAGAGAGCTCATGCAAAAATGCTTATTCCAGCAAGAGGGAATGTAGCTAAGACTTAAAATAAGAAGGTTGGGACAACACGCTTCATGAAGACGTATCTCACCAGGTTGAAGACACTGTGCCACACTGCACACACACACGGCCTCTCCTCAGACAGCGGAACAAAGGATCCATCTCCCAACTCAACCCTATGTTGGCTCCAACTCAACCCTATGTTGGCTGGTCTGTCAAAAATACCTTTATTAAGATCGATGAAATGAACCCAGCGGTGACCCATTGCGCTGATACAGACCCTACATGCAAGGACGACGTTATTTTCGTAGGGAAGGAGAAGAAGCGAGCAGGTGCCAGCCTCATCGGTGACTCTGGAGAAGGACAGGGGAAAGAAGGGAGAGCTCTTCTGCTTCATGAGCCTGTAAGCCTGAGAGGATGGCAGAGAAGCTACTGCTTGCTCTAGAGTAATGTATTGGTCCTGCTTTACAATATCTGAATATTTTTTCTGGGCTTTGCACTAGAAGGTACCTGAGACTTTTAAATTTGTACTGGACTACACCTTTGCAAGTTACTCTATAAGCAAAGTCACCTGGTCTGTACAGTAATGCACAGCAGTTGCATATAAGGAAGCATTACATAGGGGAAGATGTAACTCCTGTCTCAAGAAACTCATGGTCTTGAAGGCAGAGAGAAGACAAAAGTTTTCCACACAGAAAAATGGATTTTCAAGCATATATCTTGGCAGAATGGCCACCCAGGAGACCAATCCCATGGTCTCAGCACCAGTCAGCACTGGTTAGAAGAAGCTAGGCTAGGATGGGATCACAGGACCTCAGGAGCTCATCTCATCCCATCTCCTGCCCAATACGCCTTCCACAAATCTTGAAGAGGCACAACAAAGGGACCGATGATATCTAGGGAAACTATCAAGTAACCACGAAGACAGAAAAAATGCTTGTCAGATTAAGACAATTCATCATGTTCACTATGCGATTGCTTGCCAAGCAAGATTGCAAGCTCAAATCATCATGTGGTTCAAGAAAAAAAATAAGGGCACTTGCACACAGATGGCTCTGACTTGTTTAATGTCATTGACACAGGAGCATGTCCTGAATCGGTTTTGATTCTGCTCCTTTCCCAGCCTTAAGAAAGTAAATTCCCATGATAGACCTGAGCAGGTAAAGTTGAAGGCTGTGTTTGGATCAGCCCCCTTTGAAGAATTCTCACTTGATTTTTGTTTTCAATGGCCTCCCCATGAGCATGGTAGTTTTGAAATATTTCAGTTCTGGATCTGTTGATGGAAAAAAGCAAGTTTTGCTCACACGATGTCCCAGACTGACCATCAGTGTTCATCAGCACTGGGCTGGGTGGAAAATCTTTAAATATTTTCCTAGATAAATATTTTGATTCCCTGGCGTTCCTATTGCAATTGCTGCTAGTTTGTGCTGTCTTATGAGCTAGGCAGCTGCCAACGAGTGAACTGTTTGGAAAGGCATGAAACACTCTTAATATCTCTCAATGAGAAAATATATTCACAAGTATATATATACAGGTTATATAGAACCACAGGTCTCCCCCATGCTGCTAATACCACCACTTTCCTCCCTGTTTAGGGATGTTTACACACTATGATCCAAGCTGAGGAACTTTAATATTAGCTGAGGCACATCAAATTAACGCCGCAGTGATGACACACCTGTGATGGACAGCCCATTTCCCAATTCTAAAATCTCAACCGTGAACCTTTCCGCCCCACATCTCCTCCAGCCAATAACCAGGAACACAAGACTGACACGTATTTTGAAGTTCCAATTCAGCCTCAGAGAAGGACCCAAGACGACGAGCGTCGTTCAAAATTATTGACTCCTAGATCTGAGTTGGAAGTATCCCTAAAAACAGGTTCTTTCACTTCAACACTTCTGAAACCGTCCATAAAAAAAGGAGCCTGAGCCCAACTGCGTTAACATTCTTGGGTTGCAACCCAGCTCCTGCTGAAGTCAATGGGAGAAGTGGATGAGCTGATGGACTATCAAGTGCCGTGAACAGAGAACAACACAGAAACCCAGTGAGTTCAATGACAGCTGATGCAAGACATTTATTGATATAAACTCAGCATCTAACAGCATCTCTTGCATTTGATTTTTATTGTGTGTTTTTTTTCCTTTTTGTACCTCAAGCAAACTGAAGTTTCCACTTTATTAATACCCATTTACCTGCAGGAATTTTAGTAAAACATTCTTTGTATTAAAATTTTTAATACAGCTGAATGTTTTCATCTACAAGAAATAAACCCCCACACGCCTCATTAGTTATCTACATAGTTTAATCACTTACAAGCATAATTTTTAACCTCTAGGAAAATATTTTGAAAGTATATGTAATGAACTTTTCATAAACCTTCCACCTTTTGAACAGAGTCCTGCATAGGATTTGAAAAATTCCTTTCAATTGATTTCTTTTTTGCATGAATTTCAAAGAAAATGTAAACAGATGTTAATTGCTTTGAGCTAATGAATCAAAGTATATTTATTTCTTCCACAACCGTCTGAACTGCAACCTTTTAGCTTCTTTAGAAAAACCTGAGCATCAACCACAACAGGAGGAAACCTCTGCATTCCTTTACACATCTTTATTATCTTTTGGATGAATATTATATTTTTGAAGACTATCATAGGGCAAATTCTTTTCTCAGCAGTATCTTCGTAAATCTGAATCAAATCCACTTCCTTCTGTGGAATTCTTCTAGACTGATACTGGAATAACTGAGATCAGAATCAGGCCCAATGCGAAAGAAATATTTTTAGTTTTGGAAGTATATCCCTGTTGTATGACTGTTACTTTCCAACATACAGTGCAATATATGAAAAAAGCACTAATATATATCCATTGTATTGCTCAATTATAAAACAAACAGTATAAACCAAGGAGATGTTATAAAAAAACAGGAGAGTAACATAAAAGAGGCTTGATTTCTTTCACCACATGTAATCACTGGAAAAGCATCCTATATCATGAGGGTAGTGCACATGATATTACACATAACATCCTGTTTGGATATTGAAAGTAAAAGGCTGTGAAATCAATATGTTCATTTTAGTCAGCACGTGATCAAGGTGCGGCCACAGACAGAAAAAAAAAAAAAGTATTCTTTTCTACAAGCACTTTCTGTGAATTCAGTCCCTCTTAGTGGGAATACTGCCCGGAGGACTCCAGAACAAGCTTCACAATATTACCTAACGGGGAAACACTGAGACAACATCACATACATTTCCAAGGCAGAAACTCACTCAATCCTCTCTCTTCAGGCTGGTTAGAAATTCAGCTGTGTCTGAGCATTTCTGGTTTCTCTACACCGTCTAAATGAAAATATTTTCTATTGCAACGCTTGTATACAACTCAGCTGGGACAAGGTATTGGGAGCTTTCACCCCATATCTCTGTCAAGTAGAGAGGGCCAGTGCTTGGTCCTGCTGGGATCAATGACAAACTCCAGCTGACTTCAACTGGGACCAGTATATGGGCCTGTGAGCTCATTTCTCTCCAGGGCTGAGCAACTTGTTGAAGGTCTGTACAACATCCATTTTTGGTGAAGCCACCAGGAATGGGCCATGCTCAGTCCATCTTAGCCTTCCCCTCAACCAGCGTTCCCGCTGCAAAGCTCCAGAGAAACCTAACAGAAGGTGGTACCTCTACAAGACAGCTCAACGTACGTGGGTACAGTAATACGATGCGATTGCAACTGGCAGTGCTTCCAAGCAACCCAATACATTTTGAACAGATGTATTTTTCAACTAGGCATTTATGGTAAAAATCTCCTTTCTCTATTTTTTTTTAAAACTGTGTTTGTGCTCCTGCTATGTTGCTGTAGCTCAGTGGTAAATTCCTCTTAGCACATACAGGAGACATTATCCATCAATTTGTTAACAGTAACGTTTCACCACTGGCATGTACAGGAGACCAAGTATTCTTCCAGTAATATTTATTGACAAAGACCACATTTGTGGTTCTTTTTATGTGTTAGTGTTTGATTATAGATGTAGAAGTCATTTTGCGCAGCACTTTAATCTTTTGGTGCGTGTTAAGTAAATTTGTATTTTAAAAGATATGGTTTATAAATCCACTGCACTAGAATGCAGAATAATGAAATCTACATCTTTAGACAACTAGGAAGTGGACTTGAAAATAGCAGTCAAAAAAGATGGCCTTTTTTTACTTAAAGCAGAAGAGAACAATGAAATCCTTGCTTCCTCAAGTCAGTGGGACTTTCACCATTGACTTTAGTCAAATTAGGATTTCAGCCAAAAGGTCTGAGCAGCCCTTCGCTTCCCTAGTAAATGCAATATTTTCTATATGTTTCATTCTGTGGCAGGAGTTTAAAATAACGTAACCAGACTGTGCATGTTGAAAGGTTTATGAAGAAAATTTGATAGAGCTAATTGGTGTCGAAAGTGTACAGCAGAGTCAAAGCGGTGTGACGCTTCATGACCTTCAGGCACACACAGTGACAGGAGATCGCTTTAGCTGGAAACAGTCCTTCCATCCTAGGCTGCTGAAGGATGCTGAAAAGCTTAGATACCTTCACCTTCTTGCCGTACCATAATGTACAAATCGGCACTTGAAATAATTTAAGTTCATGGACAAAAATGCACTTATTCATTTATATTTCTGTCATAGGCAGGAGAATCAGGCTTTTCCTAAACCTACCATCACTGCTCTGCTATGGAATGATATATGTTCACCTCGATCAAAGCTTTTAAAATTACAAACTGTTCTGAGAGACATGTTCCCTTTAAGACTGGAAAAGCTCGACATACTGTATTTAAATATATTTTCCTCAAAGGTATTCACTCATACATGTTACCTTGTACTCTTTGCCACCAATTCCCCTCACCTACAACAATTTTGATGAGTTTTTTCTAAAACACTGCTTTCTTTTGTGTTGAAAATTATGCTCGCATCCGCTCAGCTTTCGGAGAGGTCTTCTGTGCTGATGTGCAAGGTAACAGGCTCGCCGACAGTTCCATAGCTGAGGGTTCTTGTGGAAACTTCAGTTTTAAAGCTTGACTGTCCGTTGTCTGCCGAGAGCTGGACTTCGGTGCAGAAAGATGGTTTCACTGTGAAGGAGGGACCGGGAGAAGCTGCTGCTGTTGCTGCGTGCACTCCAGGCGTCACGTGGAAAGAGATGTTTGAGGGGCCTACAGACTGCATGCCGGTTACTCTGGATGCTGTCATGAACATGCCCCCGGGAATGTGCTCCTCAAACTGGCTGAAA
Organism: Buteo buteo; assembly: GCF_964188355.1. Classification (NCBI taxonomy): domain Eukaryota; kingdom Metazoa; phylum Chordata; class Aves; order Accipitriformes; family Accipitridae; genus Buteo; species Buteo buteo. Next base: position 3,787,644 of record NC_134172.1, on the reverse strand, counting down.
AATCTTTGCCTGGGCTTGGACACCACAGGTCTCACCAGATTCAGCAGCACTGGCTTCCCAATCGTTGGCTCGTTGATCTCAGTCTGGAGCACAGAGATCTCGCAGGGTTTCTCTGCCCTACGGTTCTGGTCGTCACACCCATAGGTCTCACCTTCTTCGGGAACATAGTCTTCAAGGTCCTCCAGAGTTAATACTTTGCCATTGTGGGTTAAGATTTTGCGGTCCCGGGTGCTAATGTCATCTGTCTGTAGTTCCTCTGGTTCATCAACTATAATGACATTATCCTCTTCTGGGAGGACATCTTCCATTACTTCGGGCACCCCCTCTTCAATAGGCCAAGATATGTCTAATTCATCTACCTCTTCCTTAACCTCTGGACTCGCTGGTGAGAACAGAAGTTCCTGCTGGTCTGCAGCAGCCGTCTCAAAACTGAAGACCAGAGGCTCACCCCCACAGGCAAGCAGCGGGGAAGCAACGTCCGACCCATAGTGAGCACTTGTTTCCTGGGGGAAGCTCTTTCCTTCGGTTCCATAATCCATAAAGGAACTATTTCCTAGCTGTTCGGACTCACACGGGGAGCTTCTGTCCTCGCTGCTGACTTGAGGTCCTTCCTCCTCGGTTGCATACACCAGGGGCTGGATATCGGCTTCGGAGAGACTGTCATTAGGCAAAGATTTTGACTGTTCCACCAATTTATTGTTGGAGTTGTTTGTGTTCGGATCATCTTCTGGGGAACGCCTAGGCCTTGAGCTGGGAAAAGTGAATGTTAACACCCCTGAGTCATCTTTTCCTTGTTTTGCTGGGGAAGAACCTCTTTTCCTTGCAGGTTTTGGTGATTTTTTCACCTTGAATTCAATTATTTCTTCCACTTCAACCCACTTGGGCTTTTTCTCTTCCCCCTTGGTCTCTGTGATGACATCTCTAGCTGCTGCTCCTTGCCTGTCCTCTGGTTCTGTGACAAAAAGCATGGGAACAGCAGACTTCGGTGTTGCCTCCTGCTCATGTCTGTGGACAGGCTGCCTGATCTTTGAAACATAAACTGGCTCTGGAGTTGGCTCCGCTCTCGGGGAGCGGGAAGGCGAATGACCTGAAGAAGAACGTGCAGGAGAAACCCTTCCCCTTTGTCTTGGGCTCTTCACCACAGTGGTTATCGTTTCCTCTCTGATGACAGAAAGGGTTGGAATGGAGTTGGAAGGAAGACGAGACTTTTCGGGGAGCCACACTCCATCAGCACACATGCCATTGTTGGTCAAGGCACTACAGTGGGGTTAGTTGTGTGAGCACTCCAGCTTTTGGTGAAGCGTGTCATTTTGGAAGGGATACACACGCAACGCACACACCCACATGCCCATCTCCACTTACTTTCTGATCCAGGGAAAACCTCAGTGCCCTTTCCTCCAGGTGGACCCCAGCGCCATTAACCTCCTTGAGTGCATGAACACAAACCACGTATATCCAGCTGAGAAATGTTCTTCTGGATGCTGCTATATTTCATGTCCTTGTGTTGACCACCTACTATGCTACTTTGGACCCATATAGCAGTTTCACCCAAAGATTTTAAACACTCAAGGAGTTTAACCTTTTCCTGAGTATCCTCGGCTAAAATCCTGGCTTCATCAAACTCAATGGCAAAATGCCCTTGACTACAGCAAGGACAGCAGCTTCCTCTTTTTAAATAAATGTAACGTATCTCTATTTTGTTTATTGAACACTCTTTTGAGACCAGAGATCTGCATTTTCACATGCAGAACAGTTACATTAAAAGGTCATTAAGCATTTGGAGACCAGGAAAAGAAAGTGAGAACATTTCCTGCACAAGCCATCTATACCAAAATGTACTTATTTTTACTCTTCATAATATCATTATTGCAGACACAGCCTGATCCTACTACCACCAGTTGACATAGGAGTACCAAACCAGTCTAGAATTTTTGACATATTCAAAGCAGTTGGGACTTCTCAGCATCCCTGTATAAATATGCAGCTTGTATCAAAACAATCTTCTGCTACCATGCCAGTACAAACTTCAACTTTAAATGTGCTACGGATGAAATTGGATCTACTAGCTTTAAAATCTGGGGACAGGAACACCTAAACCCAGACTTCAATGCTCTTAATTTATATATTTAACATGCAATATTTCCTGCAGAGTTTTCAGTGGCATTTCTTACATGGAAAAAACTTGAAGGTAAAGACAGTGTTCGCTTTGCAAGGAAGCTAATGATCTACAGCGGAGGTAGCTGGTGCAGTAGAACTAACAGGCAATGCTGATTTTGTTTGTGTGTTGAGATTCTGTTCCTACTTCCAAGCAATGGGATAAAAAAAGAATTCACTGAAGGGTAAAGACAATGGCCTGAACTGGGATTATGAATCAAGACAAGGGTGTTTTCATTTCTTTCTCCTCACCAGCCTCTAGTCACAGCCACAAAGGGCTGAAAGTCACCAGCTCTGCTCTCCAGCCAGCTGTGCTGTGGTTTTTTGCACTGAGATACAACGAAGGGTGGAAGGAGTCCTTGTGAAAGGCGAGCCCGTTTCTCCTCTTGCATTTGTGTAACCATCATGAAAGACTAATCCTCTTAGATATACTGTAGCCTTTCTCATCTATTGGTCTCATTTTTGGAGACTGGTATTGCTTTCTTTTATGGAGATCTGATTTCTTTCCACCATCAATCTCTCCCTTTGAGGATGTGGTAAAGTCCAGGGCTGGATCAGCTACAGTGAGATTTCTTTTCTTCCAGAGCACCCTCTTTTCTACTGCTAATTTCCAGTGCTTCACTCTTTCCCCTAAGTTTTCTATAGTTTTGCTATAGACCTTTAAGGTTTATGCAGAGCCTTCATAATGGCCATGGTGCCTTTCTGAATTACACAAAACTAAATAATTTTAGATAAAGATGAGAATGAATCCCTAGTGCTTGCACTAGTCTTTGCTCTACATTGCAAGGTTAAAATGCTTTTTGAGGTCTGGGATTTCCATATATAGACATTGTTCAATCCCATCTCTAAATTATCTGTTATTTTCTGCTAGTAGTTTCAAAGCTGCTGCTGTTCCTCAGCCCGCTATACATTAAGGAGAGCTGGAATGTGCCCTTAGAGAGTTGTTCCCAAACTTTACCCCGTCACTATCCCAGTTCCAGCTGAGGTCCACTCTAGTGGGTTCATGACCACATCCACTAGCAAAAGGAGGGGAATTTCTGTTGTTCTGAGATCCCACTCATAAATGTACCAACCTCTTTTGGGGCTGCAGCCCTTAATTTAAGAATCATTTCTTGAGCTGTCCCAAGCAATAGTCTATGGAATTTGCATGTCGGAAATTTAGAAAGCAGCTTAACTGATGGCATTTTGTATTAGTTTAGTATTATTTAATCAACCAATATTAATGCTGCTGCTTGTGATTTGAAATCATAAAGGGAAAAGGAGGACTATTAGCTGACGGAGCAGTGATGTAAAATAAAAGCATCTCTCCAGGTGATTTACAGGCACAGAGATGTAGAAAGCTGAGATTTACTAAGCTTCAGACATGGTCTGGCTCTGAGTGATTCCTTCCTGCTCATGACTTTCTTGGGATGTTTCTGAACGTGATATCAAAAAATATTTCTCTGCTTAGCTACCCCACTGGTCGTTAAGAGAGCACAGGCAGAAACATCTTTGTTTTCTGGTCTTTGCAGGCTAAAAAAGTCTAATGACTGGAGATTTTAACTGAACTGCTGTGCAAGAGAGAGGGGCAAAGGCAGAATCCCTTCCTGCCTCTCCTGTCTGCTCTTTGCCTATTCAAGGTGGAAGCTGCTAGGAGGGGGGACATGTCGTCTTATATGCCACTGGCTCCAAATGGGCTAAGTTCATGGATGATAAGAAATAGTCATCATAGGAAATAATAAAAGAGACGAAAGGTAAGCAACTCTTAACCGCATTTTAGTTGTCATTTCACAGATCCTCCTCTCCATCTAACAAAAGAAGTCAACTTTAGCATCGTGTCCAAGTCAAGGACTGATTTTTAGCAATAGTACAACTCTTGAGGGAACGCATTGCCCCAAAATATCCATTTTATAGTCACCTACTACTATTAGGATATTATTTGAATAGCTTGGAGGTGCTCTGAAGGCCTACCACAGAAGGACAATGTCCCCCTTCCAGCATATGAAACAATTTTATTATGTATTTGTTTATGATACTTAAAACCAAGAAGATACGTTAAGGTTTTAATGGCTGATGAGCTTCTGGTCTACACATGACTGAGAAAGTACCGCTTTTTGCTGCAATTAATCTTTATATGTTATAGGCACCCAACATAAACCAGGCTCAAAGTATCCAAAAAGACCAAGTCATTAGCAGGACAAAATTTCATATTAGAAATGTAGAGACAGAGGGGGATAAAAATGTGCATCTCCCTTCTGCTTCATCATAAAAGGCTCTCCTGAAGAATTTAAAATAGAAAGCCAGAAGAAATCACTGTAAGCTATGAGATATTTGTTAAATTTGTACATTTTTTCAAGTAGCCAGTTCTCAAAGCTGGTTTCTTTTCAACATTAAGAGTCAGACTCTACCTTCTTCAACTCTTGTGCAACTCTAGCAGTATTCAGTGGATTTTTTTCACACGTGTAATATCATAAAAAACCTGACCCAGGCTGTGTCTAACACCAGTGCTGCTATTTTTTGAAAAGGGATAGTAAGATATTCTTCAGGTGGTCACTTTGCATAGCACAGAATACCATGAGATCTGGTGGAATGGGAATGAACACACTTGCATGGCCAATAAACACAAGCTTGTTATTGGATCATGCATAGGCAGCAAGGCAAAACACAAATGTTACCAAAAAAAAAAATAAAAAATCAGCACTTACATGATGATGGTTTTCTTGGGCACTTTAGTCTCTTGTTCAGTGACTACAAAGAAAACAGTATGAACAGCATGGGGTTAAAGAAAGGCAAAAGCTGAAATGATTAAATTAACTTTGCTCAGTTAATCAAAATAAACTGGAGTGAAAAAAAAGCCAACTGTACCATCCCATCCATGCTTTCTGTGGTTATTTCCAGCAATATCTTTAGTGTTTCTGACCAAGAATGAGAATTCAGAGTGCTCTCTGAACAGTGAATGATTTAGCTTTGAAATAAAATATCTTGTGGAGAACAATAGTGCAAAATCTGTTTATTCTACCATGAGATTCTGACATTTTTGTTTGGCAGGTCAAAGCTAGAAAACAAGGTCTTTTTAAAAAAAAAATTTTCTCCCCTATAATAAGCTAGTGATGGTGTGAGAAACCTGAAAATGCCTAGATCTGGAAAATCGTGGAGAGCTGAAATTCTTTAAACTATGGTTTCACTTACTAGAAAAAGAGTTTCCCTAAACTCTGAACAGTTTCCAAGCTTTTGTGGACTAGATGCAAAATCCAAGCTGATAACAATGAAACTAAAATCATTATCATCAGTACAGAAAATTAGCATTAAAAATCCCCCCTAGGAAACCCAGGAGAGCCCTCTAATACACTTACGTCTACTCCACCTCTTTTTTGCTATAATTGCAATTTTTCCTGACCCTTGCCCCATAACAAGCTAGAAGTTGTTGATGCATATCAAGATCAAAAGAAAAGTAATGGTTTAATGATTTTGCAAATATTTCTTAAAATTGACATTTTTTAAAATAAGAAAGATACCATTTGAAGAGCTAATAGAGGTTTTCGGCAGGTTCCCATCCTATCTGCTGGAATAAAATTAAGACACTGTTTGAACCAGACTGTTTTGAACACACTCTGAACTGCTGAACCTGTTTGAGATCTAGAAAAAAACAAGACCAAGCCCCACTTTCTATTTAATAAACTAGTAAAGTTTCTAAAAAGACCTTAATTTAATCTCAAAGTAATTTGTCCAGCAATTGGTTTGCAATCTTCCAGCCAGCCTATAATAAATAAGCTCTGGTAATTTTCAGGTGGTATAATTGAAAGTGAACTGCAACTTCAAAATATATCTGTAAAATCACAAACAGTTCTTGCCCAGGGAACTTGTCGTGCCTGTATTATTTGTTAAATAACTTATGATTAGTGCTGATGTTTTCAATACTGTCCCAAAACTGCACTGACTGAAAATTAAAAATACATTTACAATATTAGATGGAATAATTTAACCTAATTTTCCTTCCACTTAATTTCCAAAGGCCCTCTTCTGCCGCTAGGTAAAACAACAAATCCCACCATAATGAAAAAGAAGTTTGTGCAAATGTTGATATCTGACCTAGAGCTCTATGTTTTCTTTGCAGAGCCTTGTCTCATTCATGCATGTAAAAATCTGGAATAATTTCCAATAGAGTCAAAGGAGTTACTGCAGAATTAAGTGGGTTTAAACAAAATCTGTTTGGAAATTAGAGTTTATAGCTTACTAGGTAAGTAAAGGGAAAAATTCCTTTCAAATGTTTACCTCTGAACACAATTACAATATAACTGTTTACCTATCCTTAGTTAATATTTTTTAAATCATTCAAAACCTTTTTTAAATGGTGGACTGATAATTATACAATGACAGAAGACGAACTGAGTGATTGAACAATTTACTGCACCCAGGTTGGAAATTTTCACTGAATTTTTAAACCCTTAAATCAATATTGTGCAATTTTTACATAACTTTTAGAAAATCTCATCAAATAATATAATGAGATTAATCCATAAACAGCAAGAGTATCAGTTCTGATGTAAATAGGAGTTAATTTGATTACACACCTAAACATAGAAGTTTTATACAGTTATTTTAACAACTGTGTTTATATGATAATTAAATGAGTATTTAATGAAATCCCCCAAAGTCTGTAAGAAGAAGTCTCTTTAATGTTTACTCTGTTAATGTCTGTTCTTACAGTCCTCCCAAATGACACCACTGCAATATTTCTATACGTAGCAGATGTCAAAGGGATTCAGTATTCAAAAGTTCAGCAGGCCTGGGATGAGAAAGCTGTAAATGGCGTATAGTACATGGGTCCTGATGACTCTGCGTGACGGATCAATTTTATATGTGCTATCCAAGGTGTGAGGGAGGATTGAAACAATCTTATATGAAGGATAGAACCACATGAAAGTAGGATGAGAGAATTTGGGTTTGGTTGTGTGTGGGTTGTTTTTTTTCCGAGAGGAAAATATTCTGCATCCGTTTTAGCACCAGATTTATCATTTCAACTTGTTCAATAGCATTTTAGGAAAACAGCTTTGCAAAGCAGGAGCCCCTGATAAGCAGGTTAAAAGCTGTAAGCATTAGGATCAGCCAGTGCTTCTATAGGACTAGACTCCTCTTTGGTTAATACGTTAAATCATTGACTTACAAGTGATGAAACATTTATGATAAGTCAGTTCCTGTTGCTCTGAATGGATGAAAGGTGGTTTATGGCCTTTATTACAAACTCTAAGTCTGCGTTCTCCACTCACGGAAGCATAAACCTATTTTTCCTGCACAGTACACGCCGCTGGCATAAACCACAGGAGCACTGCTCTGCTTTCACCCCTCTTCTGCTACGCTTCAGAGATTATTCTGCAACAGGGAATGCACAAATCTGGCATGAACTGCTAAAGCTAATCTTAAAATGAGCGATTCATGGACATAACACAGTTTCCTAAATCATGTGAATGAAACGTAAGTGTTCCACACCTCTCTAAAAAAAAAAAAAGGTTCCACTCCTGCAGAGACTGAGATGGTTGTAAAGGCAGATTGTGCTCTTGAATTTGCACCAAAAACCCTGTGGCCAGCCCCAAAATGAGACTAACTGATGATGACAACAGAATAAAAATAACAAGAGAAATATCCTAATAATCAGCCTAACCAGGGAACTTCAAAAAGGTCAGGGGAAAAAAATCCTATGCCCTATTTCTTCAGTAAAAGGGTAGCACTAAGAGATCTAATGCTCCTCTGTGTTTTAAAGCAACCTTCCATTTGAGAGCCTCAGAATATTTAGCTTTTCCCTGCAGGGTGGATATTACCAAACAAGGCAACTAAATAACTTGCCCAAAGCTCTGCGTGAGATCTAGGGCAAAATTCTGAAGACATTCCTGTTGCCTGTTTGTAACTGTGCTGGGTGGTTTTTTGGTTTTGTTTATCTCCACTTGTGTAGCTGACTCCTTCCTCTACTATTGACCGTCTCATTCTACGTCCTGGACCTGCCCACCCATAAGAAGATGCAACACCTTTCAAAAACACTGGGCTTTGTTTTTCTGAAAAAAAAAAAAAAAAAAAAAAAAAAAAAAAAGAACAAGTTAGTGAGCCTGGGATGAATGAATCACAATAGTAACATGTTAAAAAGGGATGCTAGAGCACATCAGCCCAGATCTGCCATGTGTAGGTTAAGCAGCAAGGTGCAAAGCAGACAGTCAACTTGAAGTCAAAGAGAAGGATCTTCTTTCAGTTACGCCTTTTGAAAAGTGTCTAAAATTCTTCCAATATCCACAGAAAAAGGATTTTGAAAGCAACTCTCCATTGACTTCAGTGCAGCGACTGGGTGTAGCTGAAGGCAGATCTCAGCGTTTCAGGCTTTGCAGCCCAAGCTGCGGCTGCTCGCAAGGGGACCCCTTAGTCCAGTGGTTTCCATCTTTTTTTGGATTTGGTCCTTCCAATGGATCTTCAAATTCCCACAGTGTGAATTTAAACCGAGTGACAAAACATTTGGTTTTGAGACCCATGGTGTTGGACTGTGGACCGTCACTGACTGCAGGTCAGGGCTCGTAAACCACCGTACTAATGGTATCCCAAATTGTGACGGTAGGTTTGGTTCAGTATAATAAACAATACATAAAGGCAGGAGGATAAAAAATAAAATAGTTGCAACTAAAGCCCCTTGGGTGCCTCAGGAGACTCTTGACAATAGTCATTTCGCAGAACCAACGATAAATCAGGTAAAACTTAGACCCACTGTGCAGGTGAACTAGGAAACAGACACAGCATATATTTTCTGTTGTAATAGTACCACACAGCAGTGATGTTGTCCTCCTGGTGAAGTTACAAATAATCCCATTTTCACAAATAGAAAAGATTGTTAAGGACGGAAAGAGAAAGCCTTCATGAGATCCATCCGTCCTCCAGTTCTTTGCCAGATGAACCTGATTTTTCCATAGGTAGATCAAGGCTGGTTATTGATTCTCAAGAAAGCAACGAATTCCCTCCACGGTCAAGCGCATTATGCCAAATGCACCCCTGACGCGATTCTGCTCAGAACAATCCTCTTGCTCCATGGATGAGCCTGCTCTTTGCTCCATTGGCCTGAAGCAGCTCTCCCTCTGTTTCTCCCTGGAGGTGACTCAGGGATCTATTTCCTTCCCTATTACCAAGTTCAAGCAATTGCACATCACAGATCAAAACCTATTTCATAACATTTCTGAAGCTTCCAGGCAAACTCCAATTATATTTCTTCAACCAAGCTCACAAAATTTTTTGTTTATGACTGCAGGAATAACAGCAGATGAGTAATTTGGGGCTGAAGAGATACATTTGCAACCCCAAGAGCTGAACAATGCTCCTAACACTGTTTTACAACCCTTGTTTGTTTTTATAACATCTTCTGTGTTGGTACAAGGGAACCTCATCAAGATATGCAACCGTAACTGATTTGTTTGTGTTCCTCTACATCCTGCATACAACTGATTTTTCTCTCTTTAGGGTGTAGCAAGGACAAACCATTCAAGTACTTCAAGTTTTATTCTGCTGAAACAATTATAGTGTTGCTATACTAACACCATTCTCCTTGTAACATTTTGGAATGATTTGATGGCACTCTGGGAAAGGACTAGAAGGAAAACAAGCATGAAATAAAGACAAGCAAGTACATAGATCAGAATACTAATGTTAATATCCTATTGTGTCTGTATCCTCTTAATTTAAGAATACAGCATTAGTGTCTACAGGGGGCTGGCCCAAAGATGCATCCAGGCCAGGACCCTGTCTCAGACAGGGCCAACAGCAAAGGCCTATAGAAAATAATGAAAAAAATATGAGCGGAGTACCATTTTCCCTGAATATTTTTCCAGTCATTTGCTGCTCAGCAGCTTCTTGAGTCAGAATGCCTTCGTATTTGATGGCTCTTAGTGAATGTTGATAATAACAATTATCCCCCGTCAAAACCACACCTGCACCCCTGTTATTATCACAAGACAATGTGAAAACACTGAAGGTGAAGAAAGAAGGTTCTACAGCTGTTGGGAAACGTCTGGCTTTTGTTGGCCATGTCTCCACTAACCACATCTGGGACAGCTCTCTGACGCCCAGGTTTGCTGGCATGGAATGGCCTGTGCCTATCCTAGTCCTCTGTCTTACCCTCCAAACCAGTAAGTTATCTATTATCTATTACAGATCGTCCCTTGGCTATTTTATCTCCTGAACTGCTGCTGGGAACTGTTTGAGAGAGACCGCACTGGCTGGCCCATGCTCAGGCAGCCGAGGACACTTCTAAGATGTACGAAGAACCAATTTCCTATGCCATGAGATGTTCCTTACTCAGATGTAGCCACTGATTTAAATGCAGTTCTGATGGGTTTATAGCAGGCGTGTCTAACACACTGCTCGTGGAAATCCCTTTGATAAGACGGTAACTTTAGGTAGTCACAGCCTAAAGGTGTTAAGAAAGAGATGTGGTGTTGGATGGGTGTAAAATCAGTTGCTGCCACCCTACCAGTTCAGGTGAAACACGCATTAAAAAAAGGAATAGACTCTATGACTATGTGGTGCATAATACCTGAACAGTCCTAGATAATGGATAAACTAACATTGCTCAGGATATGCTGCTGTCAGTTCTGCTTTCTCAGTCGTTCCAGATGGTCTTCAGTGGTATTTCAGAAACAATCACAATATGCCTGCAGCTTTACTTACTGGTCCCTGTTTTTTCTCAGCAGCACGTAACTCATGTTCTGCCAGGCTGACACACATTTTCACATATTCAAACAGGAATAGGAGCATTTTTCTTGCACTAGTGGTGGTGTGACATACCCTTCATTTGCTCCTCCTTTTTCATATAATGCATTTATGAGCATTATATGATGAAGTTGATTTGCCAGGTTTGGAAATCAACAGATGGTGATGGGTATAGAGCTGAGCTGCAGTATACCCATGCACATCTCAATAGACATACAGATACATGTACACCGACAATCAATATGGATAAGATGGCAAATGTATTTGATCCTCAATGAGATGGCTTTAGAGTAATTCGCTGACATACTCACAGAGCTGGCCAAGGATCGTACCTTCTATGGTAATGGCTTGGTCTCCTCTCCTCTCCTGGGTCAGGGCTGCAGCACTGTGGTGGTAAAGTTCTGCTCCACTTTTTGCAGACCCTAATCTGTTCACCAGCTAAAGAGAATCATGCAGTACCAAATGAAACGCAGGATGTTTTTGTATAATAAAAATCTTCCTATACTACGTTACAAATTCATTGCAATTTACATGACAACAGAAATGGACAAAGCTGTGACCCCAAAGCAGAGCTAGAGTTTGAACGAACACATTGCTGCTCAGTGGAGCTCATGATAATGCTTTACCACAGATGGCTCGCACAGACAAATTACGGCACATCAGCTCACTTAGTTAATTTGCAGTTTGCTCTGCAGCCTGTGGCTTGGTCCTGAGGTAGCTCTGTCTCTACCAACAGGCACAGATTCCTGCTGTATGTCATTTAAGTAGTAAAGAGGTTTTTTTTGTTTATCATCCATTAATCGACTGGGTCTTAGCCAAGGGAATACTGGACCTTGGGATCTTAGCTAATGGCAAGTGCAAGGTAATGTGATTTTGCTAAAATTCTACTAGAAGTCTTTAAATTATATCAAACTTCCTACAAATGTCTGTGGAATAACTGTGAAGTTGCTGTGAGCTGAGCCGTTTACCATGGGTCAGCTGACCCCTGCTAATTTCCTAAATCGAGGTCAACTGGTTTTTATTGCTGAGCCCTGACAGCTTATAACTATTTTATTACAATGAATGCATAGACTATGACTAATTTTTAGAGAGTATTTTACAGCACATTTATTTTAATTTATTAGATTCTTCCATGTAGGCATACTTGTTAAACAAACAGGAATTTCCGTGGTTTACACTTCCATTTAGATTTAATTTCTTTCTTTTGGCTTTGGATGGTTTCTTTGTAGCAGCATGAATCTGTCCTAATTTAAACACGGTCCAGAAACAAAATGTCATGTCATAATGGTCCTAAACTTTGTAAGAGGTACTTCTAGAGATCCAGATCTGAATTTAAGCTACAGAACAAGCTCACTCAGTTATTATTTGAACCACCAAACCCTCAGATTGGAATATTCTGAAGCTTTTGGATGTTCACAATCCAGATCTAGTTCAGGAGAACCTGACTTTATATAAACTTTTTTTACATGGCAGGCAGCAGCAATTACTCAGCCACTATTCTCATGCAATGTGTCTCTCCCAGTAAAATGAATTCTCCTACCTATGTCATGTCAGAGAGCAGATCTTTAAAACTCTCCGAACTTACCTCACATTCGTAGTGTCCCATATCTTCATTGGAAGGGTTCTTCACCACCAGGACTATTATGCCACTCCGTGGTTCACTGAAAGTCTGGTATTTACTTGTGTTCTTCAACAGTACACCATCTTTGTACCATCTGCATGTGGAAAACACCAAGTATAAGCCAGAAAAAAAATATGCAGTGTCAAGAAGTCCCCAGCTCACTGATCCATCTGTCAGACCAGTGGGCAAACAACCCAAGAGTTAACCATTAGACAAAAATTTGGATCCTGGAAGATGGGTCTACGGGTTGGCAGATCACACGTGGATACTAAACTGCACAGGTTTATGAGATTCTTCTCAGATATTCTCATATAGGCAAAAGGGCTTCTAATCACGTGAAGCTACGCTGAGCTTTTTGTCTGAATACTCCAGGCTGGTTGCTGATGAAATAAATTCAGATGTAAGGCAGGGAGGATAAAGGAATGATAGAATGTTGTCAGGGCATTAGATCTGATACAGTCCTATAGCAGGTATTATCTGTAGGTATTTCTTTTCAGATGTTAGCAAGAATAAATTGCTGAGAATCTCAGGAATGTTGGGATCGGGAAGAGCCAGCATTGGGATGGGGCTAAGGTGGAAGACACAGAGAAGAAAGGGCAATAACCTTGAAAGAAAGGGCAGGAGACTCTTCTGACAATGCAAAATAGCAAAACAGGATTTGTCCTAGTGTGACTTGAAGAACTGACCTGATTTGAGGCCTAGGTGCTCCTTCGATAGTACAGGTAAACTGAGCATCTTCACCCTCGACAAAATAAGCATTTCTAACCTTGTTCACAAACCGTGGCGGCACTGCAAAGCAAAGATAAATGTAGCTAGTAGCTGAAAATATGATCAGATACAAAGGATGTGCCCCTGACCAGATAATTCTTATGATGTCTGCACACAAGACACTAAAGATCAAATTTTTTCACCTAAGAACAATTGACTGCACCTGTACATCAAATAACTTTTTTAAAGTATTACCCTGTAGATGTTATACAGAACTTCTAGGATGTCTTAATATTTACATTTAAGGTATTACATAGCAGTCCCCTTTAAAACAATGCATCTGTGCAGAACTTTACCTTGAACAAGGATCTTTCCTAAGGTACTGGCATTTCCAGCAGGACTGGAAGCAAAGCACATGTACTGTCCTGAGTCAACACCTGTTAGGTTGTCCAAGATCAACGTGCAAGAACCATCGGGATCTTCTATTATAATGTGATGGGGATCCACCTCCACAGGCTTTCCATCTGAAAGACAAAGGGGGGAAAAAAAATTAAATAGCTTAGTATCAATTATGTTTTCTCCTTGGGAATTTCATCCAGCCTTTCTGCTTGAGAGGACTGAGAGCTTTATTTGCTCTTCTGCAGCTGATGTTAGTAGTTGAGGAATGAGTTCTTCATCTTCGTCCAGTTCTCTACAAAACATCCCCTGGGCAAAGCACTGCTGAGGGACCTCATACATCATCAATCTTCATTTAATTTGAAATTTTCCCAGAGTGTGCTCTGTGCAGTTATAGCTCTGATTTTCTAGCCACAGGAACACCTCCAAAGTGACTGTAAACATGCAGAACAGATCTTTACAAGGTGTGAACTTATAGCAAAGCTATAAGTTTACTCTGCAATATGGTAATGCTGGGGAAAAGAATATGTCCACACAGCTGCCTGTGCTATGACATGGAAACATCTGAGCTAGTTCAAACAAGTTGTTCATTTACTAGAAGTTGTCTAACTGCCACAAGATGTGGCTTCATAAGGGCTAATAGGCAAACCTGAAAAAGAAGGGTGTATGAGCTCGTAGGAAGATCTATGTTACCTGAATTGCTTAGTAGCTAACTTTAAGACTAGACTTGGGTATCTCTAGGTGGTCAGCTTTCAGATTACCCACTAACCGAAGCAATATAGACAAAGAACAAATTTGGAAGATGTACTTCATGACTTGCTGCTCATACCTTTGTACCAGCTGACAGATGGCTTGGGAGTTCCCGTGACTTTGCAAGCCAGCTTGACTGTCTCTCCCAGCTCAGCTGTACACTCTGCCAGTTCTTCCTCAAAGTCTGGAGGTACTGAAACATCAGAATAAGCATGTTAGTTTGGAGGAGAGGGGGGGTCTCTCCATAGGATGGCTGCTGCAAAGTAAGATAGGAATAGCTATAATTTTTGCAAATCTGTGAGGTTCAGAACAGGAAGCTGAACAGAAAATTTTAGCAGCTAATGACTTTCCAGGTGACATGCTGCCCTTGCTTATCTGAGACTAAATTCAGTCTGTCAAATGTCTGTTGTTGGCTGTAAAGATGGGCCATAAAAAAAATGGGATTTGTTTCTGATCTGGAAGTATTTTCGGCCATGATTTTAATAAGTACATCCATTATTCAGACACAACACAGCTGCCACAGTTAGATAATTCCCCAATTAAAATGCACCCTTGATATCCAAACTAGTATTCTGTTGGTCTCCATACAATAAAATCTATGCTTTGTTAAGGGACTTTTTTTAACTTATTACTACCATATGATACTATGCAAAATTATTCTGATAGTCTTCCTCATTACAACACCTCACTAAAAGCACAAAAATAAAATGCCCAGACTTGTTTTCAGTGTATATACACTAAAACCAACTCTGTTCTGGCATTTTAAGATGCCAAATTTCCTTACTCTTTAAAGAACACCATTTCTAGCTTATACCTGGACAATAAAGATATAATAACCCTGCTGATAAATTTTGTGGATAGAAAATTGATGGAATCTCAAATGCCAGTGAGGATGAAGCAGCCTGAATGACAAGATAAAAATCCAAAGCAAACCCATGTGTGTAGATACAGCAATGTAAGCCAGAAGCCGAGTGGAGGATTTGGTACCCAACAAAGTCACAAGGGGCTTTATACTGGTATCAGCAGGACTCTGGGTCAGGTCCTGAGACTGCTTTTCCCACTGGACTCCGATGCTCTTCAAGCAGTGGGCCAGGGCCTTTGTCACCAAATCCTGTGGTCATCTCCCCTTCTGCAATCCCTGCCAGAGCAAAGGCATCTCTAGTGCCAACTCTGCAATTTGTGTTTTAGAAGTTTCAGTAAAGGGTTTCTCTTCTCCAGTCACACACATTTTCTGGGCTATTTTGCTGGAAAATAACATCCTCTGCTTATTGACAAGAATGTATGAATATGAAGACAGGGAACTGAGCAACCACCTCAGTCTCTGACTCTGATCCTCCATCAGAGGCAACCCACACCAGTTGAAACGGCCAGGGATAGCCAGCTCTTCTCAGCTTATCAGCCTATGTTTTCCACACTTGGGTTATGGACTTTGAAGAGTAGTTAGAAAGTTACTCATCTGCTCTGCTATTGCCTAAAAACCTCTACAGGTCCTGTGAGACCTCTGTCATGTAAACTTAATCATTTCAGTGATATACAGTCTTGGCTCCCTTGATGGTAAATGGAGAGAGTCAAACACCACTGTGTCCCATCCTGGTAAAGATACCTTCCCCAGCTCAAGTGGAGGACCTAACACTGCTATAATTATTCTGGTTAAAGCTTATTGTGTGCTGTCAAGTCATGTGCGTTGTTATATACAGCAGTCTGTGATGCGATTAAAGGAAAACCTCTAACCCTAGTTCAGTTTAAGAGGTGGCAAATGACCCTAGATGGTTTCTCTCCTTCTTTTGCTAGTCTCCTTCTTGAATCAGAGAGACCACCCAACAAAAAACTAAGAGGTTTGGGCTATCTCAGGCCATACTCACTCCAGACGGGCTCGCTGATCCGTTGCTGTATGCCACAGATCTCCTTCACCCAGGAGTTCTTGATATTTACTGTACGCGCCTGGAGGAGATACTTGCGGACCAAGTCCTCCCGTTCGTGCCAGATCTCAAACGCCCGGTCATCCCCTTCCACAAGGTCGTTCACATCTATGTTGTTCAGCTGCACGACAGGAGGACAAGAAAGTCAATGCACATCCCGTGTTCTTAAGGCTGAATTTCCCACAGCTAAAAACCCAGAGTTTAGGACAGTTCAGATCCAGCCTTTGTGAACCAGAACAGTCTTCAATCACGGCTTGAAATGGAAACAACTATTCATCACCAGCAAGTCTCCTGCTACCAGTGTGTGCCCTCTTTGGTGGACAAGAGTTGTGCCATTCCCATTAAAGCTATATCAGATGCTCCAACAGCAAAAGGGATCATTTACACCGCTTTTAAAGATTTTTCAGATTGCACGAGCAAGGCAATGTGGCTTTGGCTGAACAGCAACCGGGGTCACTTCGCAATCCTTTCCCCAGTATACTTTACTTTCTGGTTACCAAACAGACATTTTCCTGGGACTAATTATCGCATTTCAGGGAAATAACATCTGGCATTAAAGTGTATCCCAAGGGTGGGACACACTGCCTCTGCAGCGCAGCGCTGTTGGGCCCAGGAACAACACGGTTAGGGGCTACATGAAAAGAAGTTACAGAGCAGGCACTCTCTGGACAAAGCATCCCTTTTTTCTTGGAAAATAAAATCTGCCTATGAATATCAGTGAGGACAGTGATAAGGACTTTTGGAAGGCCCTGACTGGGCTTGGTCAAGAACTCCATGTGTTTTTTTATTTTGTTGGTTAGTTTTTACTGGAGTTGAGCATCTACTGCCTTGGGAAAACTCTTTCTGCAGTTTCTTGCAGTTTTAACCTGAGCCCTGAATGCCTGAAGATAAGCTGGTCAAACCCTTTGAATTTTTCATTTCTAAACAGGAATTGGTGTCAGGGAAGGACATAACCAGGAGAAAGTACCACTGGGAATGTAGCATATGACTAAAACAGCATTTCCTCCAATTTACTACCAACATTACAGAGTGCCAAAACCAAAGATCTACCAATGCTAGCAAATACTATAGACAGCAAAATTTCGCGCACTTATGCAGTTAACTCAGTGAGCTAACAGACATGAATAAACACTTGTGCATGTAATCTCATCGCTTCACCGTAAAAATCCACCCATGCTTCTGACGGTTTCTGACATGTTTCTGACAAGTTTAACAGATTTTGGGGTAGACATAGATTCTACTTGTGGTTCAAAAACTTTTGGAAACAAAGCAATATCTCAAAAGGATTAGTGAAATGTCCCATTTAGATGACCAGAAGCTGGATATAAACATGAAGTTCTCAATGACAGAGAAATGCTCTAGGTGAGGTTATGATGGTCAGACCTTCATGATGTTCTTAAAGATGTAACTGTAGGTGTCTGTCTTTGTGTCTCGCTTCGGTTTGCAGATCACAATATAATTTTTGAAGAGGAAGACATGTCTTTTGTGTCCTTTCCATGCCACTCTAGCTCCTGGAGCTCCTTCCCACACAATGAAGTGGCCCTGATAGGAAAAAAGAAGGAATAGCACATAGTGATAACTCTGGAATATTTACCACGATGATGTCCGACCATCATTTTTCAGTGAACAGATAACAAATGTTTACTATTACATTGTCACTTTATGTGCCTCTAGTTTGTTACACCACAGCAGACTGTTTCTAATGCTAAAGGTGATGCATCAGACTGACAGCACCAACGGGATGCACACAGTGGTTGTCATTACTTTGACCTTTACATGGTATTCTTTGTTGCCAGAAAAATACAGAGCTCATGTCAAGTAGGCACAGTCCACTAGTACTAGTGATAATGGAAAATTATATCCTGTGTGTTATACAGACACTTTATCCACTCACTTGGTCTCCTTCACCAGAGCAGGACAGTCATTTCATGTACCTTCAGACACATACAGGTCAGTTAGTGACATGGCTTCCCCCTTGGCATCATTAGGGAGAAATAAGTGCCCTTGGGGTATGATTCACTGGAGTCTTTTTTTTTTTTTTTCTTCAGATGTCTAAATGTGCATAGATGAATCCCCACCAGAGGGTCTCACTATCACTGAAATTTAGTCTTACAACTCCATTCAGCAATACACTGTGATTCCCATGGAAGACATAGGATACAAACAGGCAGAGTAAGTGGCTTGCCCAGCATGACACAGTACGTCTACCAAGAAACAGGAATTTGAGTAAGGGTGCTGAAAGTCCCAGACTAATGCCCCAATAGCTGGCTCATCTTTTCTCTGCACTCCTAAAACACACATCTGTTTCATGAAAAAGACCTGGAGAAGCACACAGGTCTTTTGAAGATACATGAACAGCCGTGGGAGAATTTGATCTGAAGTTTTCACATGGAGGATATGCAATGTATGCCATGCTACCTTGGACTGACATCCCAGCAAACTAAGCCCTTTGAAAGAACTGTGTCAAATGAAAGCGTGTAGATTGAAAAGGCCCAGTGAGCTTCTAACACTTGAGGAATCAACATGAAAACCCACTGATGCCAGTAATTCCAGGAGTTGGCCCATGTGGCTCACCAATAATAAGAGAGGAGGAGAAAAAAAGAAAATGCTTTAAAAATCATCTGGCAGCCCAAAACAAGTCTGTTCCTGTTTGATGAGCAGGTTGGAAAGGCCAATAACTACATTATGTGTGAATTGCTCCATAAACATCTATGCTCTGGTGCTTCAAACCTTAAGGAAGCCAGGAGCCCCATCTCTCTGAACAATAAGAAAGGCAATAAGCAAATACTCTCTTCCAGATACGATTTCTAAAGAAGTGTCTTGTAGGACCTAAGGCTACTTAGAAACTAAGAAGGCATGCATAGCACTAATACTGACTGAGAAATTCCAGTTACCTGTCGGATGGGTTCACCAAGGCTTTCCAAGGTCCCTGGATAATTCTCAATGAGTGAGACGTGGAGGTTGTTTTCTGCTCTTCGGGTGAGTGCAGACACAACGGCATAAGCCTGCTCCAGCAAAGTGCAGTTTTGGCTATTTCTTGCTTTGTTTCGGATTAATTCCTGTATATGAATGAAAAAAATGTTACTGGGCGGTCAGAAAAAGACCCCCAAAACATTTCCTTGATAGCCAAAGAGTTTCTCAATATCTGTTCCAGCTCTTTCATCTGAGCAACTTTTGTCCCATTCTTTCGCCATGTGCTGTTTAGCTACTGAAGTCTCCTCTTTCCCACCCGTTCTGCAGCCTCATTGACTAGCCAGTCTGGCTTTTCCTTACATCAGTTGATATTAGACAAAGTTGAAGCAAATACCAGATATGCATCAGTGACTGAAAACTAAAAACCCCAAAACTATCCTAAATGTATCCATTGCATTTCTCTTGCGCTTACCCCGACGATACCGTAAGGCAAGCAATTCATGTGGCAGTGCTAAACTAAGGGTCATTATTAGATTAAAAACAAGAGAGGATGGAAAAAATAGGAAATGGAAGTTATCCTTTTCTTCCACATTTGTTCCTGTTCCTCTCTTTTAGTAATGAAGGCATGCTCACTCTCTCTTCCAAGAGACCCTTTAAAGTGTTGGTGGTTGTGTGCAGGCAGGGGTTCAAAATTAGAAACTTAATTTGAACCTTCTTGAAACTATTCAAACTGCTCACTTCTGTAATGCTAGAATACAGAAATGTTTTTGCAGTCTTCTTTCTGACTATCCTAGTGCTATTTCCCATGAAAAATACTCTTAAAAAAATACTACTTTGAAACTTTCATTTGTGGTCTTGGCTAGAACCTGAGATAGTAGGACAGATGAAAGCTTGAAAGATGAAACATTTCAGGATGGTAGAATGGGGCAAAGCATTTAAGAAAACAAAAATTTCATCTTACTATAATGTCAGTATAAAACACAAGGAGAGAAACTGGTAAGTTATTATCTTACACATTGGAAATTGCTTTTTTTTTTAATAACATACCTGTTGCTGGGTGTGAAGCAAATTCATACTTGTCTTGGATATATACATACATGTATTCATATATATGTATATAAGCGTATATTTTTATACATACATATAAGCATATATTTTATATACACATATATGCATGTATTTAAAGATCATTCTCATAAAGCTTGCTGAACTTTATGTGGTTGGAGACTGTGAACCTCTACCTGGATTTATATTTACAAAACTATTTAGAGAGCACCATCACTGGCAACGTTTACTGTCTTACTCAAGCAGCTTTCAACTGTAGTTGCATCAGAAGAAAGCCGAGTAATATGAAATAAAAATAAAGTCTTTTTCTACACAAGCTGCACAGCACAGAACATAAGCTTATCAGATATAAGTGTATAACAAAAGCTCTTCACCTTGATTATAGTCTGATACTGCTGGATCCTGTTTATGGGTTTTTCCAGGTAGTGCTGCAGTGGTGGGATAAGTGGCTGTGAAGGATCTTCATTAGTTAAAATTTCATCTGTGTATCTCTGAAAAAAATACATAGAAGAACAAGGAAAGGTTGTTACAAAGAACAACAGAAAAGATTACTCCTTTGAAAATGCTCATTTGATGCTGGCTCATAGACCTAACTCAGCCAAAGTTGGAAAGCTCCACTAGACCTTACTACCCCAGATTTTGGAGAGCTGTAACCCTCCCCCATCCTTTACCAGCTAGTTATTATTTTAGACTACAAGATGTCCGAAACGCTGAATATGTCTGCTTTTCCAGTGCAGGACTGACGCTGGGGAAATGTGATCCAAATCTTGCGGAACCAGATGCTGCAAAAGGAAAGATCAGCATCTTTGGGGGGTGGGAGGGCAGGACTGGGTGAACTCGGTGCCAGCAACTGGTGCCAGACCTTGGTCGAGTGTGGTCCATGTGTTTGCAGTGCAATTCACTGGCAAACTTTAAGCTGGACTAGCTGCAAGTAGGAGACCCAGGATCCGGGCATGGATATTAGGGAGGCTGAGAGCTCGTGCTGATAATTTGAGGGATATGTGAACGTGAACGTGTACGTTTGTTTTCTAGCAAGCATCAAGCTGGACTAGCTGGTGAGTAGGAGGCTCATGGAGAGGGTAAAAGCGCTCAGGACCGAGGTGTGGGTATCGGATCCATGAACATGCATGTGCTCGTGGGTCTGGAGTGTTGTGTGTGTGTTTGCACTAGTGAACTTCAATGCTGAGCAGCTGGAGCAGAGAAACAGGATTTTCCTATCTATACTTACTTTTTATGTGAGTTTGCTTGGTTTTACAATGTGGTGGCCCTTAAAACATCCCTTAATTACAGTTACATAATTACAGCCACATTCGTATCTGTATAGTCTTTATAATATTCATAAATGCATAAGTATATGTAAATATGTTCTCATATTGATTGTGCTGACCAGGAAGAGCTAGACAGTGGATACAAAATTATTATGTTTAGCAATGATTTCCCACAAAAATATTTAATAATCCTTTTCAGGATCATATCTGTGATTAATAACTACATTTCTTGATGCAGTGGATTATAGGATGCATGTTCAGCAGGTACTTTGGCTACTGTTTTACCTTGTAGAAATCCTGGACAGCTTTGCTGACAACAATTGACTCAGCCTGTACCCTCCCCACGAGGTACTGGATGTACTTATTAAACTCTGCTTCATGCTTGATAAAGCACATGGCCACATCATCATCAGTGTCACATTTCTGCAAGCCTTGGAGGAAGACACTGTGGAGACAAAGAAAAAACGGACATCTGAGGAGAAGGTGATGGAATGAGGCTAGAACACAGCCCCAGCAGCCAGACCTTTAAATCAGGCAATTTCAGATTAACACACATTAAAGGAAATGACAGAGGGAAATGAGGGATGTTGCCATGTTAGAATTAAACTTCTCAATGCATCGTCATTCAGCATGATGCTGTCTCTCTTAGCTGCAATGTATGAAATGCCCTGCAAGGAAGGTAGGGATTATTTTCAAGGGCTTAGCTCAAGTTGGGAAGTTAACCCCTCCTCAGATTCTTTTGCCTCAGTTTAAGGATCAATGAGCCATCCACATGAGTGAAGATAGAGATCCTCACTCTGTTTCACAAAGGATGTTGAGACAGGTTCACGTGCATAAAGGTTTTTAGCAGTCGGTAGCTGATGACATACATCAGCTCTAGCAGTTGAAGTTACTTTTGGGGAAAAACAAAAGGAGAGGGAGAAGAAAGAGAGGGAGGAAAGAGAAGGGAAATCTCTTCTCGTGGCCCAGCCAGGAAAAGTGCCAGATATCCCACATCAGCGTCCTCCCCATTGCAGAAGCGGTGCCCCCCATAATGATTTCCCCAGAGTAACAATATATTTTTCATTGCAACCTGCTCAAACTCCTTATTGGTTGCTCCTGCTTGCAATACTGCTAGCACTGGTTGGAGCACACGTTGATCAGGGAAGATACTGCACGTTCACTGGGTTTTGACCTTTGTGCATGCATATTATTGATGACCCCCTAAGGTAAACTGAAAATGAGGACCACAGAGTAGGAAAATAGGGAAGAAAGGGCGATTCTCATGCTGTTGGCAGGGACTTCCCACAAGAATGATCGCTTCCCAAGAGAGCAAGGGTATCAAGGTGTAAAAGGAAGCCCCTTAGCAATGGAAAGCCTAAGGCACATAAGATATTGTACTACACCTCCTCTCCCTGGCAAGTAAAAGTATTTTAGCCTGGACCTTGGAAATTCACTCTGTGAACAGCAGATCTGCAGTAAATCCTTTTTTTGGACTAGGCAGAGGCGTTGTGCCACGGCGTTGTACCTGGGCAGCCTGCTACAGCTGGGTGCGTTTTGAATGCATGGGCGCTGGCATCAGTTTTAGATGAATGTATGTCTCTGTGAAGACACCGCTGAAGTGCCTGTGAGACCATGCTGCCCTTTTATAATAATTCACTGTTTCTCTGCTATTTTTGCTTAAAAGTGTCAGAAATAAGCTGGACATATGAAGCCTTGAAACTCTGAAGGGTATTACGGGAGTCCCAGCCCTGTGCTCTGACTTAAGCTATGCCATCATCTATCATCCAAAACGGACCATCAATTCCCCTGCATCTCAGCACTGCCCGGTACTCCACATCCTTCACAGTAATAATAGTTACCGCAGCTCTGACACCAGGTATGTGAGCCACTCTTTGGTCTCAGATGAAGGCACGTGGGAATGCCCACCTGGAATGGAAACGAGCAATGTCATCAATATTTCTGAAGATGGTGGATTTCTGACTGGCGACAGCTCCCGGGACATTGGGACAGGTGTCGGTGAACTTAAGATGATGAGTCTGGAGGAACTGTAGATCTTGAATGTAATCCTCTTCTGAGATCAACAGCTCTTGAATAAGAACGCTGAAGGGAAGACAAATAGGCAAAAAGAAAGCACAGAACATGACAATTATCCTTGATATGCTGAAAGACTTCCTCAGATATAGGGCACCCCAAAGTACAGACATACTGAAGTTTAGGATTTTTGTGAAATCAGAGAGCCTCCAGAATTACATCATGTAACCCCCTTCTTTCAAGTCACCCGATATGATTTAGATTGCCTGGGATTTTCCTAGGCTGAAATCAATGGTAAAAATCAAAGATAAAAAATTACAGGTCTGAGAGAATCCTGAGAGAATCAAGGGTTTGCTTGATTCTGGGAAAGGGAAGGTGGCAGGACTCAGCAGAACAAAACCAGTGACTCTGAGGGGAGGGACCTAGATGCCAACATTCATGTTACTTCAGAAGGCAGAAAAACTCAAAGGTGCAAATACCAACTGACATAAGCTCACCTTAGCTTCCTTTTATATTCGTCTTCAGAAACAAACTCGCCAGGGAACTCAGGAGCTTCTGTTGTTCCCCACTCTGGTGACAACTATAATACAAGAAAAAAGAAACATTATTCTTTATGATAACAGTGCTTTTATCAATACACACTGAGGAATATTCCTTGTGTGTTCACAGTCCCTTTCAACAGTTCCTAAACCGGTGTGAAATGTATTTTTTGCTGGAGGATGATTAGGTCTTTCAAACCCAGACACCCCCCCACATATACAGAAATGCTGTCTAATCAGAACATGAAAAATCCCAATCATGTTGCAGGCCCCTTCAACAACCTCTTCATCCATCACTCCTTGCAAAAGCGATGGCACTGAACCGCAACAGGAGCAAGTAATTTTAGATGAGAAATAAACGCAGCGTGATCTGTCACCTTTAATTTTTTGTCCAGATAAGCTGGAGACACCCAACCCTGTCGAGAGGGGCTAGATTTTGTGGGTTTAGTCCTGACCAGCCACTTCAGAGGATGAGCTGAATCAAGGACTTCCACATATTGGCCTTCCTTCAAGGTGATGGTCTCCCTGTCAGGAGCAGCAGGCACGTAGTCAGCTGTGACCATGTAGACGTCAAAGATCTGCAAGCATGAAATGACAGTTATTGTGTGCTCTGAATACAGAATACAGTAACACCAGCAGAATGTAAGTGCTTATCTGTGTCTAATGTTTTATTCTCCAGCCCTTGTGCAGCAAACAGAATCACTGTTTGCATTTTGTAAGGAGAAGACTAAGTCTCTAGGAGGCTCAGGCCATATTTTCAAAACTATCTGAGGTGTTTTGGATTCACACTATGAAACAGTGGATTATTCTCCCAAGGCAAAACAAACAGTGGTCCTGAAAATGCCAAAGTAGGTTAACATTTCCAAAGTTTTAATAATCTTTTTTTTTTTTTTGAAGTGTTTGAAATGAACACCCAAAAAAGATCTAATTTTCACAAAATTCACATTTTTCTCATGAAGAACTTCTCAACAAAATTCTGCTGACCAACTCTATCCAAGGCCACAGAAAATCAAGCTCTGAAGCTCAGCCATGGGAGCAAAAGGTACCACATAATGAGTATGCTTTGACCACGTTGACTTGAACAGCAAGCATCAGAATTTGGTTCTGTGTGCTCTGTATCGCAGACCCAATATTTAGCTACTAAATATACCTACTAAAGTGAAGTACATCCCTAAAGGGGATGGAGATCCTTAAAACATAGGAGATTGGTCATTCTAAGTAAAGTTTTCTCCTTGGGTCAAACTTGCCCATAAAGATATCATACCTCTCCTCTGGAATCCCCATCTTCAGATTCAGAGGAGGACTCCTGAGCAATGGATGAAGGTCTGGATCGTCCGTGGCGAGGAGATGCAGAGGGAGTTTTTGATTCATCATCACTTTCTGCACCTGGCACTCGAAGTGTAGCTAAAAAGCAGAGCAACAGCAAAATGTGAAATCAAGGTCTCCAATTTGAACATGAACCAAATCTATAATAATTTTCAATTTCATAAAAACAAATATTCCCTAGGAAGAGCATTTGTAGTATTTAGTGTGATCTCCTATTGGTATTTAGGATTACATAAATAATTGGGACGTTTTAATGCGTGAGGTCGCATGCCTACTGCATGTATTGCCACTGCACTGCAAGAATATTTGTAGGAGAGGCAATACCTCTATTTTTGCTTGAAGATAAAGTTTTGCTACAAGATAACCAGTATATGATACACAAGCCAGGATTTTTCATTGAATTCAGCAAATCATTGGATTACTGCACAGCTGTGCACACTTTTCAGCCTCAACTTGGTTTTAAAATCCCAGCGTGAGCTAAAACTTGAAGATGTGGGAAGTCTTCAAACCAGGATTGCTTTCAGACTGAGGAGTGATGAATATCTGAGGAACTCCAAATACCTAAGCTGTTCAAAATACACTTCCATTTTTACAACTTGCCCTCCACTCTAAAGCTTACAGTTACTACTGCTTATTTAAACAAACACTGTATGCATAAAATGGACATGAACCATCTTAGTTTCCTGTAATAGCTTTTTTCCTAGTTCAAAACTGTAGACTGAGACATGCAGTGGATGGACTCTTACTAAAAATTCTTAGTCCTCATCATTTTACAAATGTTCATATGTTTAGGTAGGATGACTGTCTTAAAACCTGCTTCATAAATCTCACTGATGTTTAAAGTCCAAATGATACCTGAAAAAAAAGATTGCATATTTTTCTACACTAATTAAATTGTGTTTTTCAGGTTCCTTACCCTGACTTATTTTTGCAGATACCATTTCTGAGATACGTGAGGTGAGTTTCTGGAAAAACTCTTCTGAGCCAACATCAGCTAATGAAATAGGGCTTTTGGGTACACCTTCTCTACCAGTTTCAAGGTCTCCTGGAAAAGAGAGAATTTTCTATTAAGCAGGCATTGTCATTGGAAAGTCATCTTTTTTGAGTAACAAAAGCTTCTGAGGAAGGAAGGTCTAATTTTCTTCACTTCCCCTGTTTTTAAAACTGTGCTTGCTCATATTTCATCCAAATAATTCACCCTTGAACAGAGACCAGTCCTGAAAAGTTCCAACCTTTCAGATAGTTTCAAGAAAACAGAACAAAAGCAGGTGGTAATCATGGAATACATAGACAATCTCAGCTGTAGATGTGAAGGGCAGGAGTAGAAGAAAGAAAATAGCTTCTCTTACCTTCTCCTGTTTCAGAGGGATGAATAGCTCTGAAAGAGTAAAGCAGAGTTAAAAGTTAAAATAAAATGTGTAGTAAGGAGAGCTAAATGAGAAAATCCCCGTTCTTCTCCCACCTTGTACATGAAGGCTGGAAATACCTACGTTAGGGCTCTGGTTTGGACTGCAGGTGCTGGTAGCTGATACTCACCAGGGCCACTAAGAAATGAGAATTGGGGCACCTGGCTCATAATGGGCACAGATTCACTTGGGTGCCTTAGTCTTTGAGCCAAATCCCATCTGAGAATTCTCACTCTTCCTGGCTTTTATTTCAAACTGTTGCTTGAGAAGAGCTGGCTGCTCAGGGAGTGGGTTGCAGAACAGGGTAGCCTCCATCTCCCTGGTGCTACTGGGACTTTATTCCCAGCTGACACTGAAATAAAACTATTCGAGTTGGAGACATTATGTCAAGTGGAATCTGTAGCCTTAGTCAATTTTTAGTGAACTAATGCTCAAAGAATGTTTGTCATGTTTCCCAAGACTACAGCTCCGTCAAAACACTAATATCCTGAAGTCAACATCTCTGCTTTTTGGAGGCAGGATATAAATTGTCATTGCACAAGCTGATCTGCCCCAATTCTCTGTTAGTACATAGGAAGCAGAAGGAAGGTCACTCCACTTGATATATGATAAACCATATACCCCTAAGTATGCCTAACAGAGCCTAGGCACATCCTAGGGACAGGTTGCAGTGGAATAGCCGAATTCACACTGCAGCTTGCTTCACTTTCTTCGCACTTCAGAGGAAGACTGGTCAAGCCTTTTAGGCTAGACATATTCTAGAAGCTAATGTCTGTTCAGGTGGATACCACATTTCAGGCTGTGTCTGCCTAGTATACAAGCCAAGGATGGCAAATTGAGGAGGTTATTCTTCAGGTGCATTTGTAAACAAGAAGTTTGTGAACAGATCCTTTTCATCTACTTCTTTTTCTGTGAAGTATCAGTGTATTTCAAAGTTGGCAAGTAACAGTGAGACCTTGACCCTGTGAATTTTTTTGGCATTCTGCTTAGGAGATGAAAAAGTAGCAAGAGTTTTATATGACCTACCCAATTTTTATTTTTTTTTCTTTGTTCCTATCCTCCTTGATAATCAAGCATAAATGGCTGGCATTGATACTAGAGTATTTATAGCACTTTCCATACTAAGACCTCAAACTATTTTAACTCTGGTGCTGAAACATGAATATAAGATATGAACACTGCCTAAAAGTGACTCTTGGGAAGTTCTACAGGGTGGTACCTGCATTGCTCCACTTCGGCCTGGGTGGCCAACCACTTACCCCAGTGTGGTCATGATGGCTTCTGACACCATCACGCGCTCCTGGGTCAGAACTTCAGCCTCTTTCACTGCAAGATTAGGGTTTATCATCAGAGGTCAGAAGGCAGAGAATGTTCTTTTTATGTATTTAATATAAGCACGTTTTCTAGATATGGATTACTGGGAACACTAGAATACTGAATCTGCCCTGTTAGCAGCTCCTAACCTGGGAAACCTACTCCCAACTCATATGATGCAAATAGTTTGCTCCTCTCCCTGTTCACGTAGACGTATGATTGCCCGATTTCTCCACGCTGCTCAAGCTATGCTCCTCTAACTCTTGGTACAATAAAACTGTGGGATGCAAGGAAGGATAACAGAAAAATGGAGTCCTTCACAGTGTGGCCCCCGCTCCCAGCCTATATTTGCTTGTCCCCTGTCTTACTGAAGGAATTGTGCCAGAATAGGCCCTGGAAAGCTCTGCAAAAGGGGAAGCAAATGACTCTAGCTGCCTTAAGGCAATTCTGCAATGCCAAATAACTTAGCAGAGTGAAGAACTCAAAATAATTTTTCAAATGGTGGCTTTTTCTAGTTACTTTACATTGCCTTTCTTCCTTTCTTTTCCCTTTGTGCTTAATTTGGTTGTTTCTTAGACTTGTCTTCTGTTGATACAGGAAAGGTGCTGCTGTTAATCCAAAATAGGGTCAGAAATCTAAATTACTATAGAAGTAACAAGTGTGATCATTTGCAAGACAAGCAAAGTCATGGCTAATCTTGGGAAAATGCATTTTTTTTTTCAGTTGCTTTCTCTTAGGCACTGTATAAAAGGTAACATAGAGAATGTGTTTGTATTGTAACAAAGATTTACCATCTGCAACTTCCAGGGTGGCCGTGCAGATGGACTGGCCAGCCTTGTTGGTAGCAATGCACGTATAAGCTCCACTGTACTTCTTTTTAACATCCAACAGGATTAGACTGTGATGCATATTTGAACTGGCAAGTTTATATCCAGGAGTGTCTGGTTTGATCCACAGGATATCTTCCTGAGACTCTTCTTTCAGCCAAGTGATAGTTGGGGGTGGATGTCCTAAAGGAAAACCAATGCAAGGAGCTTTAATTTTCCTAATGGTGTTCCTTCCTTACCGTTATGAGCCATGCTGTGAATAAATGCTATTTTGATCTGTTTCCTGATGCTTTCCCAACAATAACAGGCTTAATATATAATAAAGAAACATAAACCTTTCTACAGCACACTCATAAGGACATTAAAACTTTTTGTAAAACCAAAACTGTTAATCAACACATTTTCATGAGACTAATAAGTGTTACTATCCCTATTTTTACATACAGGAAAATGGAGGAGAAGATGAGTAAGATGCTTTTCTGTAAAGCACGTAAAGTCTCTTACAAAGTTGGGAGTAGAGTCCCAGACTTCAGATACAGGAGATGAGGTTGCAATAACTTGGGCCAGAGAAAGTCTAGAATGTGTCAAGAAGTTATGCAATTTAAGTGTTATGCAGAGAGGCAAGGTATCTATCCACTTACCTTCAACTTTTACAGATAATGTGATGCTTGCACCTTTTTTCACCTTTTTATTAGTAAATCTTTCTAGGAATCTTGGTGGTATCAGCTGCTCATGGGAATCTGAAAATGACATTATTGATGAAACGTGGTGACACCTTCTGTGTGAGTTTAGACTACTGAAAAATTCCTAGGGGTTCTGTTACCACCTGCTATGGCTTCTCTCACCTGTTTCTGATGGCTCTTCTTTCTCATCAGGATCTGTAACACAAGAAGAACAAACAAAATGACAAATACCTTTCTGTCCATGAGTTGAACAAAAAATCCCAAAACCAAACAGTGATTCCAGGGGATTACTCCTTGCAGGAGATATGACACAGAAATGTAAGTATAATTTATAGAGGCCCTCAGTTTTAAGAAAGTGAACCATTAAAGTTAATGAGGTTGGGCAGGTATAAAAATCTATGTTTCTGAGACAACAGTCAGACCCTAGAGAAGTGACATATCTCATCTTTGGGACACCTGGTAAATTTATAGGTGAACCAAGATTAAATCGTGTCATCTTTTATCTACAGACTTCCCTACCTCACTTGACTTACCTTGGTAGGTTTTTGAAGAAAAATAACTACATAAAATGGAAAGAGCCACTGGAATAGAGAAAAGCAGGTGCCAAAAATAGTCCAATACCTACCTTTGACTAGCAGCCTGGCTGACGAAAATGCAGAACCAGCAGAATTGATGACAAATATTGAGTACTGGCCAGCATCTGCCTTAGTGACATCCCGAATTTCCAGTGAGTGGAATTCCTGTTTATCAGTCTTGAGGATGCGATCCGAGGCTTTTAATGGCTGTCCGTTTTTGAACCAGTAGAGACGAGGCTGTGGGTACCCTGTGAGGAGCAGTTACAGACATGGAGAACAGAATGAATTGGCAACATCGATTTAGGAGCATCTCCAAACAGGCAGATCCTTCTGAGCAGAAGCTAAGGAATCCTCAGGTCTGCCCAGGGCTGCTGTTTCAGGGATTTATCCTATTAGGAATGGCTGCAAATTCATGAAATTCTATTTATCTGTTCAAGTTCTTCCCTCTCTCTTCAGTTTCTGGCAATCCCCATATTGGCTGCATGTGCAAATGCCTTCCAGGTTGGAAAGGTAACACTTAGGTCCGATTTGCAACGTACACAAAGAGAAAAGTTGAAGCCAAAACAGTTCGCATCATTTTTATAGGCAGCAATTGGAGAAAATAGGGGAATCTCTACCTCTCCCTACCACAGACAGTCAACACCGGGTGGATGTTTTTGGAGTTTTTAGGTTGTAGCAGCAATCCCCTCATAGAGTAAGGCAAATCCAGGACTGTTTCGTTTATTAAAGAGAAAAAAGGACACCCTCACTATCTTTTTTCCATTCCTTATTGCTCCTCCATAACTAATGCTCAGAGAATTACAGGACTCCATTTTCAGAAGCGTATGCCTGTAATTATGCCGGGAGACATGGACACAGAATGAGACACTTAATCTGCCTGAGTCTGCTGCAAAATCAATGTTCATCAGCATGAACACATCCTTCTAGCTGTTTTGTGCAAACGTGGTACAAGATGTACGGGCTGGACTCACAGCTGCAGAAAAGCACATCGGAAAAACTTGTCCAGCACTTCAACCTGACAGCAGGTCGAAGTGACAGTGACTGACAGTGCTGTGGGCTCCCCTCACCTTTCACCTTCAGGTGAAATTTAGCCAGTGATGCTCCAGGTGCCACATGAATATCATGAAGCTCGTCGAAGATCTGGGGCAATTGCTCCTCCTCAGTGGTAGATTCCTCCTGTTCTCGGCTAAGAAGCAATTAGAAAGAAGAAAGTCAGCAAGCCAGAAAAGAGTTAGGAATCAGAATCACCTATTTTAGGTTAATTCAGTCTGTGGGTTTTGTCATCATGACAACAGATTCAGCACCACATGACATTAAAAGTAATCAACTGATACCATGAAGAAATATCCAAGCTAGCCCCAAGGCAGCCAGAGCAAGTTTACACATGATAAATGTCCAGCTGTTGCAGTTATTGCATCTTGGCTGGTCTAGCTGTTCCTTTATGACATTAAATTGGCCCTGCTAGATATAGCAAAACCAGGCTTGACAATAATATACATATTAATCTTATCAAGTCAGAAGTTAGAAAGAGCTACAGTTCAAAATTTTACCTTGAAATATATTCTTTGGCACTGTAGTAAGAAGATGTCTCTGTTGCATCTGCTGCTGTCTCATAGTCAGTGCTGGTCACTGTTAAATGGAAGAGGAAGTCTTTTCTATAATCTGAGCTTTGAAACTATTTTTCTTACTATAATTATAGTTTCCCTACTGATTTGAGTGAGTGGCAGGTTGATTTCACACTGCTACTGCAGCAGGAACCCACATGTCCCTGGATTATGGAAAACACCTCTGTTTATTTGAAAAGCTTTGCTCTGAGCCTTGCCTTGGAGCTGGCAAAACCCAACTGAACCCAAGAGGTTTGCAAGTGAAACATTTTGTGGGCAATGCATACTTTTTTTTAAATGTAAATGGTGTTTTTCTTGAAAAAAACCCAACTGTCCATCTCTCAGCAGGACCCCTTCCCTTGGTTTTTCTACAGTGATTTTGAGACTTACAATCCACTCGAAGCTCAGCCTTGGTTGAAGCAACCCCCATGTTGTTTTCAGCGAGGCAACGGTAAACACCCATGTCAGTGGGGACCACAGCTGTGATGATGAGCTGATGGCACCCTTCCTGGTCCTCATTGATCATGTAATGATCGTTTTCTTCAATAGCTTTCCCATCCTTGAACCAGCGTACTGTGGGGAGCGGTTTGCCAACGACAATGCAGTCAAAGCTGACTGGATATCCATCTTGTACCTCTTGGTTTTGGAGCTCAGTCATGAACATGGGAGCTAAAGTCCGGGTAGTTAGGAGAGAAGAAAGGAAAAACTTGGTTGTGTTAAAAGACGTATTTTAAGAGCACTGCTGCCCAGTGCCTGAAGACTTCTGGTTTCTAGGGTTTTTTAATTGCAGAATGATCTCTTTTCTCTGTGACAACAGTCAAGAAGAAACTCCCTGACAAACACTATGAAGATATTCCATAACTCTATAAGCATCGCAATACCACAGCTGCAAACCAGACATTGCCTCTGTTCCTCTCCTTGCTGAAATGTCTTGTCTCCCTCAGGACTGTTCTGAAAACAGATTCATTTATTAAAGTATTATAATAATCATAGCGCTTACGGCCATACTATTGTAGTAGGGGACATTTCTATTGTGAAAAGCAGCTTTGTAGATAAGTCAATACTTTGCAACCCCCTCCTTCATCACTAAGCTCCCTCCTCTCCCTCAAAATGAAAAAGAATAAACAATTCATTGTTTTTTCCAAAAGTGCAAATTTTCCAGAAAATTATCTGCACCAAATGAAAAACAAAGGCTTTTTGGAAGTTATTCATGAGTGAAAAGATAACATGATGACCTGCTCCAGCTGCCTTTTCCAAAGAATGAACAGGCTTGCTTCACCTACCTGTATCAGTAGTCAGCAACGGTGGTGGAGGTCTCACTACTGGTGGTGCAAACTTCCCATGGGTGGGCGGTGTTGCTTTCCCAATACGCAATTCAATTTTTTTAGGGCCTTGTTCCAAAATGTCAATCTCCACGGGAATTCCCAGAGCACCAAACATCTCTCTGAATCGAGTGGCAGCAGTTTTTGCCTCGGACAAGATTTCAAACTTGATGTAGATGTACTGGTCATCCTCACGATACGTCTGATGGTCGACCACCTCTAGGTCCCCTTCATCCGCACTGACAAAAAGCTCTTCCTCCACATCAGAAATCTCTGTTGAGATCTTGGCCTTGAAGAGTCTGTGAAGTCTCCTTCCTGCTTTACGGAAAGCATCATCCAGCTCGCTGCCGGACGAGCTTTCTGTCTCACTGTCAGTGCTCTGTTTAACCTGCTTCTCCTTCTGAAGAACTTGAGGTTCCTGATCGCCAATAACCACCTTAGCGCTGTGTGAAACCTTGCCAAATTTATTGGATGCCTCACAGGTGTATTTACCTGCATCTTTCCTCTCCAGGCCAGTGATAATCAAAGAGCAGGTCCCATCACTGTAATTGTCTATGTGATAGTAGCGACCGTCTGAAAGCTCTTCCCCGTCTTTCAGCCAACGGACTTTCATGTCAGTTTTGCTGTGGGCCACGCACTCAAGGTGGAGAGTGCTCCCAGGCTCACCAGAGAAATCTTTGAAGGTCTCAGTAAACACTGGGCACTCTTGTTGCTTGATCTCTTTCCTGACCTTGTAGCCTTTGAAAGCAGCTTGGATCTTCACAGCAGCCTTGTTCATGGAAGGATCATCTAAATCTGGTACTTCTGGTTCAGCTGGTTTAGCAGCTGGGGCAGCCACAACGGTCTCCATGCTGGATTTCTCCCACTGTTTCCATAATTTGCCTGTGGGAATGGACTGAACCTTGCTAGTCACACTGACGCTTGCCTTCCCGGCTTTCTTGAGGTAGTTTACTAGCGAAGGAGTCCCAGCTCTAGATTCATCATCTGAGCTTGTGAAAGAGAAATCTGCTTCTCCTGTCCTAGCCAGCTCATCACATGTGGAGTACTCCTCCGAGTAGTAGTGAGACATCTCTGCTTCCTCCTTCCTCAACTTCTGGAGCTTCTCGTCCTCTTCAGGCACCTCGCTGATGGAATCCAAGGTGGGCTCCCGGCTCATCCGGCGTTTCTTGGCCAGGGCTTCCCAAAGGAGGTGAAGATCTCCCTCCTGAGCAGCCTCAGGGGGTAAGCTGGGCTGGACGTGGCCATCCACAAGCTCTTCTGGTTGGCTTGCAGAGGGTGCTTCCTGGGCAATCTCTTTTAGCATTGTCACTGTGGGAACTGAGAAGAATTAAACTGATGTTAAAAGACAATGTCTGTAAGTAAGCTTTGAGAAAGCACACGGAAATATTACTCTAAAGTCTGGGTGGAAGAGTATCAGTGGCATTTAACTAAGCATTCTGTTGAGAACAAAATGTGAATTTAATATAACTGGACGTGGTCCTGGGCAACTTGTTCTAGGTAACTCTGCTTTATGCGAGGGGTGGACTACACTGTCTTCAGAAGTCCTTTCCAACCTCAACTATCCTGTGATGCTATACAAGCACTTAAAACATGGCCAGACAACAATTTTTTTATCCTTCACACACTTGAGCCCAATAAATAAATGTCTGCCCTTTTTAAATGTTGCAGTTGATGAATATCTAGTTAAGACTGTCAGTGGAACCTGGTCAACCTATGCTCATCCATCATGCTCATCCTATTTTACAGCTAGACAGGGCTCCACTGACTGTCTTGAAGAGACCTCCACTGGCTATAACAGGAGCTGAGACTCGCACATCACATGGAGGTACCTACCTGTTTAGATTTGTCTAAGTCTGAAGGTTGTGAGTCACCCTCTGCGACACATTGATCTGCCTCCACATAGCGCCCAGTACCTTTTGAGAAGCTCCAGGCTGTCTGGGACATCTACATGTGGCTCTCAGATACAACACAGGACCTAGGAGTGCTCTGGGTCCCTTTGGAGAAGGAGATGGAGGACGGGGGTGATATCCTGAAGTGCCTCAATGGCACTACATGCCTGTGTGTGGGCCACTGATTCCCACCCACAGGGCACAATTCAGCTTCCTAAACACTATGACCCAAAGCCATTTGGGATGTCTAGGACAGGGGACTGGCAGATACTATGCAGAACATATGAAAGAGTCTTCACTTTCTGAAATGGTAGCTGAAGGCCAGGGAGGATACCCTAAGACATCTCAAAATGTACCAGAAACCCATGTAAGGCAACTGTATCCCACCTTAAATATCAGAATCAGGAAAATCTTATCTGAGCAACTCAAAGCTGTTAGGGATTCAGAAACATACTGGGCAATACCGAACAGGAAGATAACAATTCTTTGTGGATTTTAGACACAGCTTGTAAAAGAAAATTAATTCCAATCCACGCTGTGGATCTGCCCCTGGATGTCCATAAGCAGAACTGATTTAACATCACAGGAATGCACTCTCCGTACCTTCAAGACACAAGCTGGCAACAGATTTGACTTCTGGAGAAACCATACAGGTGTATGTGTCCTGATCTTCAGGTTTAAATGCATGGATAATGAGTATCTGCTTTTTTCCATCAGAGAGGATCTCATATCTCCCTCCAGCTTGTATTTGTTCTTTTCCTTTGAACCATGTCACTCTCTTTTCAGATTCACTTGATAATTGGCACTCCAAGCGAGCCACCTCCCCTTCTGAGACTGATCCTCCCACCAAAGGATGGGTGACTGTAACTGGAGGCTCTGTAATTACAAAAAACTGAATTAACACAAAGAACATATCGTAATCTGGCTTTAAGGCACTCCAGATCACTCTGTAAATTATCCAAGCATCCCATCCTTCATTTATAGATTCTTTGGCTGTTGTAGACAACCAAAGAAAAAAAGAAGTCATGGGAAGCATCCAAACCTTATACTTCCAAAGATAACACCAAAGTAACTGTACAAGCTCTCCCAGAGGTTAAACCAGCTCCATTTAAATATATACATGCAAAAGTGGTTTCATTTTTCACATTCCTGTGTTTATTTGCTGATCTTCATTTACCCATCACCAGCATTCAAAAAGTCCTACAGATTCTAGCAGATCTTAATGTTTAGAAGGAAGAAGTTCTGAAGTAAGACAAGAAAGAAATAATAAAAAGAATAAAAAAGAAAGGAGATTATTAAAAGTGACATTCATCCCAGTCTTGAAAGTAAAAAAATGTATTATATATTTATGCTAGTTTAGGAAGAGTTTAAAAATTCTCAGAAAGCATAAAGAATTTTTAAAATAAAAATTCTCTGTATCTTCTTTACTTTGGAATGAGGCCTGACAATGGTATGCTGTTTGCATGACAGCGATACTCAAAATGAAGTCAAGACAAACACGTCAAAAGTGGAGAGGTTGACTGGGTTGTAAAGCACACAACTGAGTTCCCAAAAGCAGCACAGTCCTGACCGTGATCTGCCCCTCTGCACATTTCATCAGGGTGAGGGGACCGCTGCCCAAAACGCCTTGGGTTTGTTGTAGACAAAATCGACATATGCAGAGTTATCAGCATCCAGCTGACACACTGGCAGTTGTTATGTTGCAAAAAGAGGACTTATTATTATTATCATTCTCACTTCGAGGAATTTGTTGGGCACTCAGATATCACAGAAAGAGTTGCAAGAAAAGAAAGATTGAGGGAGTGGCTTTCCATCCCACTGTAGCTTCCAAAGTTTTGCCAACAGACTTCACAGCAAAGGTACTGTGTCCTCCAGCATTTTTTTGTAGGGGTTATTGAAAAAGATATGCAAATTATATGAGAGAGGAAGACGGGTGAAGAAGACAACACTGCCCACCCACTGCATTGGTACCAGGGTCTTGGTTACCCCAAATGCATTCCAACATGCGCCTTTTGACTCATTCCATCCTAATTCCATCAGAAGAGAAACTCATGGTGACCAGACAACACATGGATGCAGTGCAGGCTGCAAGACAGCTTGATGCGGTTTGGAGAAAAAAGTGTTGAGCACTAACAACGCAGCAGGTTTTGTTTGTGGCAGCCCAGAACAATTTTTCCAAGCTCTTTCTCCTCTATTACGTTGGCAGCAAAGCACTGAAAGACGTTGCAGAGTGAACTCTTCCAGGAGATGCCTGGAATGGGTGAAGCAGGCATGCCATGCGAAACACAAGGTCTACAGCAGCTTGCAGTCGTCCACGGGAGCATCTCTCCATTCTCACCTAGCCGCACCGTCTGAGGGAAGTGCACCGGCTCACTCGCCCCAACTTTGTTTATAGCCGAGACACGGAATCTGTAGGGTTCACCCGGGGTGAGATCGTCCACCACAAACTCTGTGTTTTGAATAACGGCCTTGCTGCAGGACTGCCAGCCAACACCTGGGATTTTCCTCTCCACGTTGTAGCCTAGGATGTCACAACCACCGTCGCTCAATGGCTTGTACCAAGACAGAGTTACAGAGTGACTGCTCTTACTTAAAACTTCTGGTTCTTCAGGTGGATCGGGGTGGGCTGAAGGCACAACAGAGGTCCCGTGATGTACAACATGATCAATAATCCTTTATACTAAAACAACCAAGAGCCTTCTACAAGCTATAAGAAAGAAGTGCAACAGATTCAGTATTTGTCTTACTGTAAAGTTGTGTGGGTACATGCCCATGACCGTAAGACATCTATGGGCACCATTGAGTTTTCCTTTGTCTGCCTTGTTCTACACTGCTAATGACAAACATTCGTTTTTCCAACCGTCATCTCACATACCTAATATCACATATTGTTGTGATTTTGTTTTCATGCTGCTTTGTCCCACCCAGCTCAAAATAAAGATGACCCTATGCTGTCCATATTATCAGGGAACTTAGCTGAAAACTTCAAGTACATTTGGGCCTTGATCGTATTTATTTCAGGTCTGGCCTTAATGGAAATCAAGTTATCATTGGACTACAGTGTAACTCTAGTAATTCAATCCAGATTGGCTGCTGATGATCATACTCAGTACATTGGAAAATGTTCCTCACTTAATTTACACTTTGGCTTAGAAGACAGACATGATTCTTCTAGTCTTCAAGGTTAAGGCATTTACCAAGTAAATGACCTGACACAATGTACCAATCCAACAAATTAAAGGCA
This sequence comes from Buteo buteo, assembly GCF_964188355.1. Lineage (NCBI taxonomy): Eukaryota > Metazoa > Chordata > Aves > Accipitriformes > Accipitridae > Buteo > Buteo buteo. The sequence goes on along the minus strand of NC_134172.1, from coordinate 3,749,396 downwards.
AATAAGGTCAACAGCCAGTTCTTTAATTCAGGACACCACAAACATAACATAAAAGCTTCTTTTCTCTATTTTCAGCCAAATTTCATACAGAAAACCTGTCAACGGGAGGAGTCAATGAGGATAGTATTTTGCAGTTCCTAAAATGAAGATGCCAAAAGAAGATGTTGTTTTAAATCCATCAACAACCAGGGTTTTTTGGTGGAAATGACTGGAATATATCGGAAATCTCTCAACTCTCAGAAATCATTAGATAGACAGACTACCTGTAATAATTTAAAGAATGGACAGTCAATCAATGGCTCTTGAACATCTCAATTACAGCGTACAGCTAAAACACACTGCAATTATCTCATAATCATCACTGGGGTTGTGCTGCCATGACCATTGCTCGGTGACCCACCTATCCCAGGGTGGGAAGAAGCCAGACCTTGGGTGCTGGAATGGACATCGATGAATCATTGGTCTAACCTGCCCCACGAGGGAATTAGGGAACTATCATCTTTTCTACTTGTGAAGTACTCCAAGAGCAATTAACTCTTGTATCTCTGAAGTACAAGGTGTGTGTTTCACGGATCTCATCCACAGGAAGATTTTAATATGCAACTCATTAATCTGGAAAACTGGTTGCCCTGCACTTGAGTAGATTAGCAAATTTGAAAGGGTTCTCTGCTGCCCTGCATAATTTTTCCATATGCATTCTAGTTCAGCTCCCTCCCATATCCACATTTGATGTGGGTGATGTTGAACTCTGAGTAAACTGATTTCCATTGAACTCTGTGTTACATTTTACAAAAGACTGCAGCTAAAGAAAGCTGGTGAATATCTCTACCATAGCCTGATAGAATTTTCTTCTGATGACGTGGGCTATTTCTGGTCAAAGAACAAGTTGTCCAGTAGCATCTCCTCAGACTAAGAAGACTAGCTTGGGACATGCAAGGCAGAGAGAAAAGAAGCAGCACAAAGATTAGAAAAGTCAATGTTGTAGCTCAATACCAAATTCTGAGATTTCAAGTGCCACTGGGCTAGAATGACAGATACTTACCTATCACAGATAACTTGGCTGATGCAATTGCTTCCCTGGAAGCAAAGGTCACCTCTCCAGAATGATGCGGTTGGGCTTTTTTCAGAATAAGTTTGTATTTGTTTCCATCTGCTTGTACTTCCCAGTCCTCATCCGACTGGATCTCTACGTCATTACTATACCAGGCAACTTCATTAATTGGCACAGCTTCACTTAGAACACAGCTAAACGTAGCTTTCTCTCCCGGAGAGACTTCAACATCTGTGAGGGGCTGCAAGATCTGTAGGCGCCACCCTATAGGTAAAAATAGGTAACCAAACCCCTCAGCTACAGAAACAAATACAGGCAAGAGAGATTTTGTGAATATTTATGTTGAAGCTCTGGACAGTCAGGCCTTGGATACCAAGCAGGTCATTAAAAAGGAGGTTATATATGTCACTAGAACAGAAGGTATCATTGGGGACTGAAACTTTCCAAAACTTTCAGGAGCAAAACCCAACCTAGCAATGTCTTTCTTTCCCAAGTAGCAGAAAACCACAACGGAGGTACCATGCTATGACTGAGGATGGCTGTTCTTGTACTCTGTAAGGGGCTCTGATCCCCACAGGGGTCTCCAGTAATAGCATAAAATACAAGGATACAGAGATAATGTTCATAGAATCATAGAATGGTTTGCATTGGAAGGGACTTTGAAGATCATCTAGTTCCAACCCCCCTGCCATGGGCAGGGACACCTTCCACTAGACCAGGTTGCTCAAAGCCCCATCCAACCTGGCCTTGAACACTGCCAGGGATGGGGCATCCACAGCTTCTCTGGGCAATCTCTTCCAGTGCCTCACCGCCCTCACAGGGAAGAACTTCTTCCTTACATCTAATCTAAATCTACCCTCTTTCCATTTAAAACCATTACCCCTTGTCCTATCACTACATGTTCTTGCAAAAAGTCCCTCTCCATCTTTCCTGGAGTCCCCCTTTAGGTACTGGAAGGCTGCTCTAAGGTCTCCCCAGAGCCTTCTCTTCTCCAGGCTGAAAAACCCCAACCCTCTCAGCCTGTCTTCATAGGAGAGGTGCTCCAGCCCTCTGCTCATCCTCTGGACTTGCTCCACAGTCCATGTCCTTCTTATGTTGGGGGCTCCACGGCTGAATGCAGTACTCCAGGTGGGGTCTCATGAGAGTGGAGTAGAGGGGGAGAATCCCCTCCCTTGACCTGCTGGTCACGCTTCTTTTGATGCAGCCCAGGTTACAGTTGGTTTTCTGGGCTGCAAGCGCACATTGCTGGGTCATGCTGAGTTTCTCATCAACCAACACCCCCAAGTCCTTCTCCGCAGGGCTGCTCTCAAAGCACTCATTGCCCAGCCTGCATTTGTGCTTGGGAGTGTCCTGACCCATGTGCAGCACCTTGCACTTGGCCTTGTTGAACTTTGCACAGGCCCACCTCTCAAGCCTGTCCAGGTCTCTCTGGATGGCATCCCATCCCTCAGGTGTGTCAACTGCACCACTCAGCTTGGTGTCGTCAGCAAACTTGCTGATGGTGCGCTCAATCGCACTGTCCACGTCACCGACAAAGATGCCAAACAGCACCGATCCTGATACCGACCCCTGAGGAACGCCACTGGCACTGCTCTCCACTCAGACATCAAGCCTTTGCCTGTAACTCTTTGAGTACAACCATCCAGCCAATTCCTTATACACTGAGTGGCCCATCCATCAAATGCATGTCTCCAATTTAGAGATAAGGATGTCACGAAAGACTCTGTCAAATGCTTTGTACGAGTCCAGGCAGACAACATCAGTTGCTCTACTTGAACTTTTGCAAAGCATTTGACGCTGTCCTGCATGACATATTGCTGCTGATATAATTCTCTTCTCTAGAGCCTCGAAGCACTTGTAAACACAACCCAATTCATCAGAATGATGACAACTGTAAGACAGTAATTTGCTCCTAACTCATTGCCAACTCATGCTGCTTATATCCATGTCATGGCATACAGAACAAGAAAAAAAGGAAATTGTAAAACAGTTGTGTGGGAAGAAGATTTAGGTAAAACAAAAGCAACAAATGCAACTTTTCCTCTCTCCTACTCATCATATTTTCCTGGTTCATTTGCCCTTTCCAACACTCCCCATGCACAAGTGCTTCAGTTCTTACCTTTCACCGTCAGGAAGGCTGAGGTCATCGCATCGCTGCACGTAAAAGTCACCCTGCAGCTGTCCTGGGGAGTTAGGTTCTTCAGCAGCAGAAGGTGCCTGCGCCCATTTTCAAAGTAAACCATCTCAGTGTTTTCTGTAGTTTTGGCAGGCTCGTCGTCAATCAGCCAGTTGTAGTTGTAGCACTCAGGTTTGGAAAGATAGCATTCAAACAGGGCTTCCCCTCCTTCCACGGCTTCCACGTTCTCCAAGCCCTGGACAATGCTGTTCTTGGCTAGCAAAGAAGGACAATGAACAGTATTAATTGTTTGGCCATGCATATCTGAATATTAACAAGCCTCGGAGCACCGGATGATTCCCACTGCTGGAAAGCTGATGGAAAGGATGTGGATGAGATGAACTGTGCTTGTAGGTTTAGTTGTTGATTTCAGCCACGCTCTAACACAATACTATATTTAAAAACACTTTAAGTAGTGAGATTAAAAATAATGATAAACCTCTAGGACCTCTAGCATTTCATCTAGATTACCTCCAGAAACCTGACTTCCATTTTTACAAATAAAGAAAAATATATTGGTGTTTATATGAATCAGGCCAATAGTTGATAGGAAGGGATAGCTCAGGAAGATAAATTATAATCAAATTTCTTCTGTCTCATAGCAGGAAACATTTCCCACAGATCTCCCAGGCAGTGCAATTATCCTCATAACTGGGGAGATGTGAAACCACTGACAGCTTGTGATAAAAATCTTACTACCTTTCATGCAAAGCAAATATGAGAGAGTATTATAGCTGGCAAAGCTATAGTGACTGTCATCTGAGTTAAGAAGTCTGCCTCTAGGAAACACACAAAAAGTTAAAATCTGTAGCAACAGTATTTTGAATAGTAAATTTCTGAATTATTACAAAAGCTCTGTGATAATGTATTAGGTTTATTTTTCTCATATGTGTGTGGTGAATTATGTGGTCAGAAACATGCATGTATCTACACACTCCATTTGCCCACAGAGTCATGCATCAGTGGACATTTATACATAAGCAATCAGCCTGTTGTAAAATTAAATGTGGGCCGGTGCATGTGAATATAGTTTGTGTTAGACCAGCTACATGGACAAATTACATGCAGAACAGTGGGAACACATGGTTGAGTAAATACAGTTTACACAAATACTATAAAATGCTCAGCGTGATCTATAATATAAACCAATGCCCTGAAATATTCCTGTTTAGATCTCTATAACCATTATCTGGAACTGTTCTAAGCACACACACACACAAGAAAAAAAAAAAAAGCTGAACAATTTATTTAATAACAACAACGAAAAAAAGAAAGCATGATTTACTAAAAAATTTCTGTATTTTATAATATTCATGCTTATGGAGAACAATGAGGCATTTCTAAATCCTTGGAAAATGTATAATTTTGTTAGAACAAATCTGAGCTGTTTATTTGTGCAATTCTGGAGCACTGGTTTCCCCAACTGTGAAAAGCAGCCAATTGCAAATCCTTCCTCCTCTGGGATGCTTCTAGATTATATTCATTATCACTTTTTTAAATCCCTAAAATGGAAGGTGCTTATCAATGTAGAAAATATTATAATAAATAATACTCTGCTCTTCTGTACTCACAACTCCGGTTAAGGAAGAATGCATAATTGCCTAACAAAAGACAAATATTCAGAGAGCAAATCAGAACCATTGCTCTTGCTGATCACACTAATTCACCTGGTGACCAAAACCAGTAATTCTGTACACAGCAGAAAAAAAATAGGAAACATCAATATAAAATTCTAAACCTATTGCTAATATTTTTATTTACTGTTTCTCAGGGCCCTCACAAATGCTGATGCCAAGTGAGAAGGTAATTCCTGGGTGATCAGTATTTGAAATAAGTAAAATACCAAGCTACCTTAGTTTAGCTGAAAATGAAATGGAATTCTGCACTTTCCATTAGCTACTGGTTTTAAGGCACACTGTGTGTAAAAAACACTCTGTAACAGCAAAAAGTACTCTTATTATTCCTTTGGACCAACACTACATCTGTGATTTTACAATAATTCAGCAGGACACATCCCTTTGCACCGATGTTCCCGTTCATTGTAGAAGAGGTATGGTGCGTAAGTGGTGTAATAAGGGAGCATTAATTAGAACTAAGCTCCAGTGAAATGCTGTGGCTTCATATTCAGTTCCCATTAACTCCCAACTATTTTTATCATCGTTATCAGTACTGGAGTGAACACCAAAGAGTGGGTATATGATGTGTCACTTATGGAGGTGCTGCCATGATTTTTCCACCTCTTTTATTTGAACCCATGATAGTCTTCCTCTTTGGCTGGAAGACCTCACCTTGAACATCAAGTGCAGCCATCACTTTAGTGCCTTCAGCTTCACAAGAATAGATGCCAGTGTCTTCTGGTACCGTAGGTTTAATTTTTAGTATGCTTACATTCCAGTCCTGATCGATAATCACTCGCTGCCCATCTGCATGTATTTCCTGATCATTTTTCTTCCATATGGCGTGTACTGGCCTAGAATATTGGCATATGAACTCTGCTGTGCCATCTTCATCAACAGTTAAATCCTGCATGGGACTGACCACTTCAATGGTTGGATCTGTTAACCAACACGTCAGGAAGGACATGCATTAGTGGATCCTCATGGAAATTGCAACTTAGAGATTTTTGACAAGCACAGAGCCTGCGGGGAGCAAGCAGAGTGACAGTGCAAGCAAGGGAGCTGACTGGGCACACCAGGGATTAGCAGTTTAGTCCGTGCTGGTGTCAGCATCAAGCAGGATTGCAGCAAAACTGGTACATTAGAATATAACTATCACACTGGAAAATGGGCCACCAGCAATTAAGGCTTGTGCTTTAACAGTCCTGACTACGAACTTCTGTGCAGAACATCTGCTGGGATTCCCTCCAGGCTTGGTTTTCCTCCCAGCGTTGCTGAGACCCTCTAGACTAGGAAGCACTGGACGTGAAACCCTTCTGCGTCCCAGAATGTGGCAGGAGCGCAGGTCTGAGATGGAGGAGTGCAAGGGGTGGGCTGCCGTGAGTGGTTCCCTCTAACACTCAACCTCACATAAGCAATGGGAAAACGCCACAAACTCTACTGGAGGCTCCTTGTATGAGCAAACTGCAACCATTCATTGGAAAGAAATGCAATACTCAAATGCAAATACTCATTCCTGCCCTGTGGTGGCGATGGCTATGTGTGAGGAGTCATTGGCAGCGCAAGGAGCAAAGCTCCAGGACAACTATAACAAAAAAGGGCCCTTCACAGGAGACAGGTACTTGTTGTTTTGCTTAACCGTGTGTTCCTCTGCAGCAGAGACATAGTTCAGGGAAAAATAACATGGTTTCCTTTACAGCAGATGATCTAAAGATGCAGTATGAACCATTGAAATTTCAGATTGAGAGCCCGTAAGATGCTGGGAGCAGCTGGATACACAGTTCCTCCGAAGAAGGCGAGATCCATGAGGCTGCTTTGCATCCAGTCTTTCTTTTAAGATACTAGTTCTGCTTCTCAGGAGGCAGCTGTAGAGCACAGTAGATATATCTAACCTCAAAATATTGTGAGCTTCCAAAGCAGCCAAGGAGTGCCTCCTGGACAGCAAATTGGACCCACTTTGTACAACTGCAATATCTATGCTGAAAAGAAAAAGCTCAATGAGGTCCGAAAATGGAAGTCTCTCTGCAACATCCTTCTCAGCAGAACTGTCAACTCCCCCCCCCCCCCCCCCCCCCCCAAATTTATACGGCTACAATGGGACATAGAAGGATAACAAAGCAAGCTGATATACATCCTTATCTTTCAAATAGTTGTTCTGATCACAAGCCAGCTAGAATAAACTACACTGGACCTCTGTCTGGAATGCTCCTCTTGAAATTGGTGCATCAGGTTGAGGATTTGGGATGCTACTGGCAGACCTTGGGAAGCAAAGATAGTTTTGCAAATGTCTTTTGGAAAGTTGTTGCAAGGCTTGATCCTGCTGCCTAAGGCTCCCTCGACCACTCCGTGTGTCTGCATGTGTTTATGGAGAGAAGGCATCAATGGCAGACCATGGAGATGTTTGGGTTACACCAGGCCTGAAGAAGCAAGAAGGTACCTGTGCAGATGGGGAGTACACTGCCGTCCCTTTCCATAAGATGCAAACATGTGCTCCTCACAGCAAACGTCACCTGTGGTCTTGGAGAAGGAAGGTGTCCTGGTTCCACTGCCCCGTTCCTCCTTGCCACTGCTGTCCTAAGACCTTGGTGGCCCTATTCACCCATGCAGAAGGGCAGAAATCTCCTTGGGATTTAGGAGCCAACATGTACCCTGGGGCCTGTAATTCTCACGCTGACCAAGGGGGACAGAAGGCAGCAACAGCTCCTTCAACATTTTCCATCTCCCCCCTGCCCATAGGTGAAGATGCCATCATACTGAGCCACTGAATTAATGTAGTTGTAGGGCAATGATAATGTGAAGGCCCAACAAGAATAGCTGTTGTGAGATCTCACTTATTGCAGAATATATCCAGTTACAAGCATGCCTTACACCAGGAGAATGGGCCACACGGAACAGAGAGAAATAACTTGTTCCTTGATGAAGAACAAGCCATGGATAGCTAGATAGACTGAAATACACCTAGTTTGAAGACAGGTCTATTTTTCAATTTCTGGACAAAATAAAGTGTGTGAAATTGGCTGTTCATACAAGCACGGTTAGAATTTCACTAGTGTTTTACTTTCCTATTCAATCGAGTGTTACTGAGAACAGTGTAACTGGGGTGTTTTTTAAATACCTTTCTCATCCTAATCCAATTATAGTCATATACTGCTGTGGTTCAGGTTCACATTAAAGAAATCTTGTCTTAATAGTAGCACAAAATACGCACATACATATGTGTACTACCATGAGCTGTGGGGTTGGACTAGATGATCTCCAGAGGTCCCTTCTAACATCAGCAATGCTGTGATTCTGTGAAATGAAAACTTCTCAGGAGCCCTTTATTTGACTGAGTAGAATACCTAACGATGCATTTATTTTTAATTTACGTTTTAGGCCCACTGGAGTTCTTTGCCTAGAGAGCTCAGAACCAGGTTCTGTCTCTGAAAATATGAAACTGAAAATCGATACAAATGGATATGTGATTTGGGGGGTTTGCACGCTCCGTTGTTGCTGCATCATTCCGATATTAGGAAGAAGTGATTTGGCATTTTATCTTTTCAGGGAGTTAAATTTTCTGAATGTACAAGGGACACATTATACAGAGAAGGAGACATCAACCACTGACTACAATTCCATATCATGGATCATTCCCTTTATGGTAGACAGTTATTGCATGAGGGTAGATTTTAATAAAGAACACTTAACCCTTTATATCTCCATATATACAAATCCCTTTTCCAAGCAAGGAATAAGTGTTACTTTTGTCTGAAAAATAACAACTTTTCCCAATGGCTATAGAAGGGCTGGATGTGAAGGAGCTTGCTTTATCAAGTCTGGAGCTCAGTGTTATTTGCAGCTTGTGGCTACCCTTACCAAATGAGAAAAAAATTTACCCAACAGACCAGAAAAATTTGCTGGTGCAGTGGTGACCATTACTATTCTGGCAGTCAAACAATGAGGGTCATTTTGTCACTGTGTTACCCCAATGTCATATACCCTTTGGTTTCCATGAAGAGCTCTGGAGCCATCAATATAACAGCCCAAAGTCTTGTCTTGGGAACATACTGAGCTCAGCATCAGTAGCCTAGCTATGGAGCAGCACAGTGGTATTTTTGTGAATTTCTAGCTGCATAATATTTTGTGGTATTATAAAAACCGTTGAAGGGGGGGACTAAAAAAATCAGGTGATACCACAGTGGTTTGTGTTGAGCTCTACTTAGATGTCAGGTGAAAGCAGCAGCCCTGACGCTGCATTCTTTCCTCACCTGAACCACCAAAAAAAATCGATGTGGTTGTATTTATAAGACTTCTGGCATGAGTATGGGTGACTTGCAGAAGTGGAGGGTTGCAGGACACAGAAGACCTGTGAAAACATTTAGTAAGGGTAGCCTGGAAGGCAGAAGCGCTAGCACACTGAGCAAGTCCAGAGGTGGCCATGTGTTTCTTTCTAATAACGAAATACCTTTGACTAATAATTTAGCTGAAGATATAAGGGACCCAGCTCTGAAGGTGACAGTGCCTGAGTCATGGCACGCCACATCATTTAGGGTTAAAGTGTGGATCATCCCGTCCTGCTGAGAGATTTCAGTCACAAAGTTGTTGTGAAGGGGAGATCCATCGAGCCACCACTGCACGTTCTTCACGCCCGGGTGCGAGAGCTCACAGGTGAACGTGGCTGACTCACCCACAAAGACGTCTGTGTTCTTTAAACCAGAAACTATGACTGCTGCTTCTTCTGTATAACAAAGCAAGAGAAGGTGCCAAAGGAAAACAAAAGCATAAACAAATACATGTCGCTTCTTGCAGAACCAGCCCAAGCAACAGTGTAAGTCGTCCAAGAGAGTTAAACTTGTAATGTTGTTCCAGGGAAAAAAGAGCTTAAATTTTCTTTAAGGGATTTAGAAGCCACCTTCCGTCCTTCACCCGCTTGCAAGTGCAGTGTATGTGTCTGCAAACACTGTTTCATTGGGAGGAAACTCTACTCCATGACCAGGCCATGACTGGCTCTCCTGTGTGTTGCAACCATCTGCACTGACATTGTAGGAGGTAGGAGGCAGAGAGGTAGCTTAAGATTTAAATGCTTACTTAAGTGCTTTAAAAGAGGAATAAGAATATCAACAATGATAGAAGCTGTAATCAGTCATAACAAGAATTTCAGGATTTTTTTACAACCACTGCTCCAAGCAAATAGTTTTTCAGCAGTTTTTCAGTACCACCATCTGCTATGGTACAGAGTACAGTCAATACTTTGAGCTACCTTAACTTATAAACATTGGTCCAACCTCAGCCTGAATGTGTTTATGTCTCCACTGAAATCAGGAAAGAAATTAGTGGATCTGAGACAAGTTTGGCCAGTTACTGCCAAAGATTTTGGAATAAGATATTTCAGGCAGCAAAATCAGATCGTTTCTACCGCATTTCACCTTACCTTGCACATACACAGAACCTGTGGTGATCTCGTATCCAGTGCTACAGGTATAATCCCCACAGTCATCAGGCTCTACGCCGTGGATGATCAGCTCAGCAATGCTGCCTTTCAGCTTCATCTCGTACTTGTCGCTGGGCTGAATGACCACCCCTCCTTTTCTCCACTCAACGGGGGCATCCGGCTTGGAGATCTCACAGTGCAAGACAGCAGTTCCCCCTTCTTCAGACTCTACATTTTTCAGCTCCTCATTAAACAGCACGGGTAGTACTGCGGTGGGGAAGCAACTGCATCAGTGACAGTGTTCAGAGGTGAGAAACTTGCTTGCAACTTCTTCGGCTTGGTAGTTCCCCTCTTTCTGAACCACAGCTTGCCTGCTAGCGATGCCAAGCCCAAAGCAGGACTTTGAGTTGTGCCATAGCCAGACACTCATGGGAATCAGGTGCTGATACAGTGAGGGTGTCCACTGCTGCTCCATAAAGGATTGCCACAGGTCACAGGACCTCTAAGGGGCTTCACGTGGGCATACACTCCATTTTCAGTGTAAGCAGTTAGAGGCACAACAGTACCAATCACAGCATTTGGACATTTAATCACTGAAACCACGCACTCTGAGCAGGAGCTGGTTTGGGGGGCCAAACTTGGGATCTAAAAGCATGATCTTGTTGCTTTAAAATTAATAAAACTATAAAATCAGTATATAAAAGCATGAAATGAATAAACCTATAAAATCCCAAAACATAGCCACTAGAAAAAGAACCACAGATCTTGGGCTGCTCAGGCTCCATTTAAAACAGGCCTGTTCTAGGTATGGTGAAATACTCCAATCTCTTATTGTCAGGTAGCAGGCAAGTTTTCCAAGTGCTCTTGTACATACCTTCCATTAGCAGCAGCTGCATTTTTGCTCCCAGCTCTCACAGTGAGATTAAAATTGCAACTGCAGAAATAGAACTGGGTTTAAAAGGCACTAGATTCTTCTTTGAAGAATTGTGGACCAAACCCTTTCCCGCAGTAGTAATTCACAGATACGGCGTTGATGGTAATTCAGGGATAAAACTTCCTTATCGCCCCTATGGAGAACAGCCACAGCCGTAAAATCTCTGCCTTCAAGTGAGGCTTCTCCTACCTTTGACTTGCAACGACGCGGTGGTCTGCTGATCCCCCGAGTCGCACGTATAATCTCCGGCATCCCGAGCCTCGGCGTCATAGATGAAGAGCTCAACGTGTGTCCCCTCTTGCCGGATCTCGTACTTGTCACTTGGCTGCAGGACCATACCTCCTTTCCTCCACTCCACGGGTGCGTTGGGTTTCGTCAGCTCGCAGTGCAGCACGGCCGTGCCCCCTTCCTCCACCTCCTCGTTTTTCAGCCACTGCTTGAAAAGCACGGGCAGGGCTTGAAAGGAGGGGGGGGATGGTGCAAAAATAGAAAACAGAGGAATGTTTGATTTTTAAGGTACTGATAATGCCGTTCGTGAAGTTCATGCATAATTCTGGCTGCATTTAGCTAAGGAGACCTGCTGGGGTGGGGATGCCTGGGTCTAAGCCAGACAGAGGAGGAGGAGGGAGAAGAGTTAACCAGCAGGAAAAATTTCAGTTCTACAGGAGCTGTATTTCTCTCCCTATATCCTAGACTTCTTTTCACAAAGAATTCCCAACTAACTTAAAAAATAATTTCTGAAGCCCAGAGTTTTTCATCCCCAAAATAAAACCACAGAACAGGATAAAAGCACTCAAAGAATACATACCTGCAGACCTGAGGCTGCACCATTTTAAGAACAACTTGAGAATGTGCAGCCAGGGATCAATTACAGAATAATTAAGGCTGAAGGGACCTCTAGAGGTCCTCCATGGATGGAGATTCCTCCACCACTCTGGGTCCCAGTTCCAGTGTCTGAACACCCCTTCTTTGTGAAAGTTTGGGTTTTGTCCTAATATGAATTTCTCTCGCTGCAGCTTGCAACTGTTGTCTCATCTCTTTACTGAGCACCCCAAGGTAAGTCTGTCTCTCCTCTGTAGACCCCCATTAGGAAGCTGCAGACAGCAACGAGCTCCCCCCTCAACCTTCTCTCCCTCAGCCTGAACAAACCCAGCTGCCTTTGCCTCTCCTTAAGCTCCATTGCTCCAGCCCCCCGACAAACCTGGTGGCCTTTACAGCACTTGCTCCACCACCTCGATGCCTGTCTTGCACTAGAGAGCTCCAAAAATGGACACGCACACCTCTCACCACTACTGAGCGAAGAGTAAGTCCTACCTTTAACCTCTAGTCGGGCAGTGGTCTTCCCATCAGCTGCGTGGCAGCTGTACTCCCCCGAGTCCGGAGGGTTCACATCGTGAATGACCAACGTGTGCACGTTCCCCTCCTGCTTGATGCTGTACTTCTGGCTGGAGCGGATCACCGACGTGCCTTTCTTCCATTCCACCGGGACATCAGGCTTGGACACCTCACAGGACAAGTGAGCCGTGCCGCCCTCCTGTAGCTCCAAGCTGTGGAGTGCCTTTACAAAGCTGACTGGAGCAACTGTGGGGAGAGGACACCGACTCTGCTGCAACCGCCTAATCCAGCATTGTCCCCAGCTCAGAACTGGGTGCCTAGAGTTACATTTTGAACCAGATCAAAGAGGAACAAACAAGATAAGGTGTTGACATGGCCTGTCTTTTAAAACCATTCTATATATCTTAATGGAAAGGTTTTTCAGAATTTTTGGACCTTTTTTGGAGTAAGTATGATCTAAAACCATCATAAGTAGGAGATTAGTTCAGAGCATGTTCTTGACATTCTTCAGCATTGATTCTGACATATCTTAGCTGCTTGTTTCAGGATAAGTTGGATGGTCTTCAAAGGATGCTTGCTTCACTCCATGGACTATAAAAAGAACTGAAACAACTAGCACAGATGTACATATCTAACTCATAAATGCCTAAATAAGGTTAGTAGAATCCCCCAAAATTTCCAAGGACCCCTCCTCCCAAATACACCTCTCCAGAAGCTAAAGCAATGTTGACCGTGCTTACCAGTACCTTCTAAATCCCTCTTCCTAGGAGGCTGCTCACCTTGGACAGTTAGCTGTGCTGCTGAGGTATGCTGCCCAACTTTGAAACTGATAGGCCCACAGTCTTCTAGTGTCACCTTCCTCAGGATCAAAGTGTGACGTGTCCCTTGGACTCTGATCTCATTCATTTCATTGGATTGCAGGGGAACATCCCCCAGGAACCACTGTGCATCCTGAGTGGTTTCTCGGGACAGCCTGCATTCAAACACCGCGTCTTCTCCTTCATACAAAGTGACGTCCTTCAGCGTCTCCACTATGGCTGCTGCTGGTTCTTTATGGAAAGGTCAACAGAATTTGATATCTACTTTCAAGTGATGCCTCCTGGGTAAAACATTTCTTTATACTCTTTCTTGATAGTACCATATTATTTGAAAGAACGACCACAAAGCACTAAGCATTAAATGCATGGAAATGTAGTTACACAGGCATTTAGTAACATTGCATTCTTACAGATGCATAATGTGTGCATATATATCATGCATGTCTATATGACAGTCTATAAAATATGCATGTTATACTCTATTGTGTGTATAATAAATGTATAAATAAATATATACTATATATTTCTAATGCAATCTATGTATTGTGAAAAAATTGTCAACAGATTTTAGTGGGTGACATTAACATCAAACCACAGAATCATTGACTAAAGACCCATTTCTGATTCCCTAGAGATAACCGACCCAGTTCTTATGCCTCTGAAATCACTCTTGTCTTTGAGATCCCCATGATTCAGTTTGGGCACAGGACAATGTCTAGCTGTCAAATTACTTAATCGTGTGCCCCTGCCACGGTACCAAGCTCTGTTCAGCTCTTCCCCACACAAAGTCCCACCTTTCACGAGCACAGCTGCAGTGGTTTGCTGGTCCTCTGCGTTGCATGTGTACTCCCCAGCATCAGCTTCACTCAGGTTCCGAATCGTCAGCTCAGCCATGGATCCAGCTTGATGCATCTTGTATTTGTCACTTGGTCGCAGCACTTTCCCGGCCTTCTTCCACTGCACAGTGGCATTTGATTTGGAGATTTCACAGCTCAAAGTGATGGTGTCACCTTCTTCGGCTTGCTGGTTCTGCAGTGGTTTGGTGAAGGTTACTGGCAAAGCTAAACCAAGATAAATCAGAGGAAAAAAATTATATTTCATTGCTGACTGTGTCACTAAGTCTTGTGTTTAATGAAACTCTGGTGCCATTCCAAATTTGGCTCAAACTCAATTCCAAAATTATTTTAAAACCCAAACAAGGCATGACAGAAAGTGCTGGATTTCCAGAAGCACTAAGCACTCTGCACTCCCCAAGAGTCACTGGGCACTGCACATCCCGAGCACCTCTGGGAATGTGTTTCTTCTTACACAGGAGTGGTCACGGGTATGGACTCTTGAGCATCTAAGTTCACGTACTTCCAAAATGGGTACCAAAGCCACAACGCAAAAGCCTACGCCTAATATCTAAGTTCTTGGGTATTTGGGAGTGTGCATGGAGAAACATCATTATATAATGACCCTCCTTTGAAAATTGGACCCAGAAGAGAAATGAACACTGGAAGTCTCTGCACTGATGTGTATCACTGATGGGTCGAGATGGAGTTTTGATGGGTTGATTTAAAATGTGCCACACATACAAGCCTAGTTCCTCAAGTCCAGTTCCCTAGAAGAACCTTGGTGGCTCCACAGTTACAGCTGAATTGGTATTTACGAGGGAAGGAGATGGGGTTCCAGAAATCAGAGTGAATTCACAGGATGGCAGGTCTGTGTAAGAGGAGGTAGATCTGAAGGTTCTTGTGGCTGATGTAGGAATGGATGGTGTATTTTGTGGGACAGCTGGAGAATAGCTGGGGTCAAGTCTTTTGTACAGTTGCATTTGCAGCGAAGGCATCCCACTGTGCAGCTAAGTCCTGCAGCCCAAGGGCTCTTAGGAGCCAGCAAAGGAATAAGGAGGAGAGAGAAATAGTCTTTGTGAAGACCTACTCTGTCAGACTGTGTCACTGTTGATTCAGAAATCCTCATCATAAAAAAGGACCAGACCCTGCCAGAGTGTCCCTGAATCTTACATATAGAACATCTAAACTAACCTTTAGCTCTCTAAAAGGTGAAGCAATAGCTTTTTGTCTCCTTTCACTACCAAGGATGCCATAGTTTGCTCATCGCCAGAATCGCAGATGTAGCCTCCAGCATCCTTCAGCTGTAGATCGTGGATGAGTAACTCCACAGCAGAGCCCATCTGCTTCATCTCATACTTGTTGCTGGCTTGGAGCAAGACTGACCCTTTTTTCCACTTCACTAGTGCATCGTGTTTGGAGAGCTTGGCATGAAGGGTGACCTTAGAGCCTTCCTCACCTTCCTGGTTTCGGAGTTTTTTTTCCAAAGACTACTGGAGTGGCTGGGACCACACGTAGAGACACAAACGGACAGCCACCGTCAGAGGATCTGGCATTTTACACCTGTTTTTAAGAAGCTAGGCACTAGAACTATTTAGGTACCTTGCTCGTCAAGCTGGAGTAGAGTGCCGAAGTAAGTTTGAGCACTTTGACTCTTGAGCACCATTTTCTCAGGTGGAACTACAGCTCAAAGGATGGTTAAGCATCAAAAATGGTCTCATTCTAATTTTAGTTCCAGCTTTGGTTTTCTGAGTGACCAGAAAGAGGCTTTTGTGTCTAGGATTGTGGAAGCAGTTGCTGCACTTGGGTCCCTCCATGTTTATTGCTCAGGACACCACAGGACTTAACATAACTTCTGAAAGCGAAAGGACTCAGCTGCTTTATGCCAGCAAAGTACATCTGAGGACATGGAAGTCAAGCAGACAGCACCCTCTTGCTAGTCTTAAGTTAACAAAGTGGAACAAGTTTCTCATCTTGAAAAGAAAACGATACAACCTACCTTTAACAGTTATAGTGGCTGTTGTTTGTTCATTTCCATTATCACAGGTGTATTTGCCAGAGTCTTCTGGTTTTAAGTGATAAATCTTTAAAGTGTGAATTGCTCCCTCCTGCCTGATTTCATACTTGGAGCTTGGGGAAATGACCTGAGTGCCCTTCTTCCACTCCACCGCAGCGTTAGGCTGGGAGACCTCGCAGCGGAGGATGGCTGTCTCTTCCTCTTGCAGTTCTGTGCTCTGTAATTTCTCCTTAAAGACTGGAGGTGGCACTGAAATTACAAAAACAGCAAAGGCATTTACAGTCACCTTTATCTTTTTTTCCCTGCAGTGTTAAAGCTACAGCTGAACAGTTAAGTACTAAACTTTAACTTCTGTGCTATATATTGGGGGGTTAAAACAATCTTCAAAGAGGGAAGGAGAAGGATGTTTGACTGAGAATTTCTTCAAAACAGTGTTTAGAGAAAGAAAGACTACAGAAGAAAAAGAAAAAAGAAGAAAAGGGAGAGTGGAAGCAATGAAAATTACAGGTCTATCAATCTACCTACTGCAGCCAAGCCAGTAATTTGTCTAGAAACCAGCTAGCTTCAGGACCCTGGTGACATATCCACCATCCATCCATGGTGATGACAGTCTATGAGACCACATGTGTGGTCTGAAGTACCCCACTAACACAAGGTACACAAGTACCCTACTAACATGGAGCTAACAAGGGGTGAATGACGGCCTTGAATTTACTGTTAGCACAAGCACAAGCCACCTTTTCTCACCAATCTTGTTGCTTTCCCACATGACAGAGAGCCCTCACCTTTTACCGTGAGCTCTGCCGTCGAGGTGTGAGGCCCCACTCGGAAAGCAATGGTGCCAATGTCCTGCTCAGTCACCTTCCTTAATGTCAGTGTGTGTATCTTTCCCTTCTCCACCGAGATCTCATTCATTTCATTATTTTGCAGAGCAACATCCTGTAGCTTCCATTCAACGTCCCTTGCGTTTTCATGAGAAACCTGGCACCGAAACGTGACATCATCTCCTTCAAACACCACCATGTCCTTTAGGCCACTCACGATGGTCACGTCAGGCTCTGCAATAGTCAAGCCATGAAAGGGAAAACATGGATGAAATCACAGTATCATCAAATAATATAGATTGCAGGGGACTTCTGGAGGTCATCTGGTCCCACCACTGCTCAAAGCAGGGCCAGCTTACAGCAGGTTGCTCAGCGCCTTGTCCAGCGGAGCTTGAAGTACCTCCAAGGATGGAGATATCACAGCTTCTCAAATCACCTTTCAAACGCTGCTGGTTCACTACTTTCAGCGTACTAGGTAACATGGCCAATATCTTTCAGTCAGTGGTTTTATTCCTTGCCCTTTCTCAGAGATACATTGAGTATTGATTTTTTTTTTAATTACACGTTTGATAATTTAATTGGGTGAATAAGGTGTGAATGCGATACCAAATTCAGGATTTTGAAACTTATTACATTTGCACTTAGATATCTTCACAGAACAACAGGAAAACCTCATCCGTTCTACTGGTTTTTGCGAACAGAATTGCATATACTCTGTGCGGGCACTCCAGACTGGTTGGGAATCTGGTTGGCTCTGTGCTCTCAGCAGGATTTACTGGATTAGCATGAGCACAGGGCATTTGCACTTCAGTTTGCTTGAGTCCTGCTTCTAGGACAGTGGGACACCTGCAGATCTGTGCAAAGATCATACAGACAGCCTGCGACAGGCAAAAGCTGTATGTACCCAGAATCTGTAGGGGAATACCAAGGGAGAAGCAGCGCAATCTTCATCTGAGCAAACACAGTATGTATTCAGACAGCTGAGGTCACCATCTGCATGAAAAACAGTGCAGCTGGGCATAATGTACAGTGTATCTATAATATCGAGTAGCCTGTAGAGATGCTAGCGGTGATTGTTCCATGCTAGTGGTCCAACCTGAAAGCAAGCTCTGTCTGTAATGACATTAAGGCCAGATGCAGCTGCCATGTGACTGGAAGCTGGGGGTGAACCATCTGTTCACTCATATGCATATGATGTCAAGCAAATATTTCAAGGCATGAGTCAAAAATTACAGCTGCCTTATCCTCTCCTGTCCACCAAGTGAATCTTTGCTTCAGTGCATTCATTGACCATAAGATTTTTTTCTGATACCCTTCCTATGCTCTGTGTTTATCACAATAGTAACAATTACGTTGCAAAATCCTAAAGTGACAATCCCCTTGCCCCAATAAACGTGTCTTGCCTTTCACAGTCAGTTTTGCAGAGCTCGTCTCATCCCCAGCCTTGCAGGAATACTCTCCAGCATCGCTAGGCTCCAGGCGGTGAACACGCAGCTCGCGGAGGGTGCCGTCCTGCCACATTTCATACTTGGAACTTGAGTGAAGGACGACTCCATCTTTCCTCCACTCCACTTCTGCTTTGCTAATGGAAATCTCACAGCGCAGCCTGGCCGTTCCTCCCACTTCCACTTCTTCATTCTTCAGCTGCTGCTTCAGCCGGGGTTTGATGGCTGCAAAGTGAAAAACGATGAATACACGAGCCGTTAGCTTGAAGGCCGAGTCTGCACAACTCAACACAAGGCACCTGGGGTCTGATGCTGCAGAACAAATTTGCATTAAGTGGTTATATGATAACAACAACCCTTTTTTTCTCTATAAACAGACCTATATTCTGCATATTCAGACAAGAAGAGGATCAGAAAGTTCCCCAAATATGTATGTTTCCCATAAAGTCAAGGGCATCCACATTACATCTGTTGTATGTTGGCTCCGATATTGGAAATTCCAACACGCGTAAAGATTTTGGCTGACCAAAACCTGATACTTTCTGATTAAAACTAGAAATACTCATGACTTCAAACACCGTAAATGATGTAAAGCTTTAAACACATTTCTGATTTCTCTGCTATCTTTTCAAGACCCTAGACCATCAACAGCAAATCCTTCCAGATGACGCACAAACAAATAGACTACATTTATTCAAGCAGGGCATGGAACAGGTCAGACAACAGTTTGTCCCTAAGGAAAACAAGAAGGGAATATCCATCGTGTGTGTGTGTGAGCAGTTGTGAAAACAGGAATCTCAGCGCTTGTGGTTCCTCTGTCTAAACCCTACTGTGATAAATGTAAAGCAAGCACAGGGCTCTTTCACTCATAGTTGACCCAGTGGCTGCTTTGTGGGTCAGGTTCAGCCAAGAGGATGTAGTTTGAAAGGTTTTGGCTTAGGTCAAAGCCACAAGTTCCACACAACAGTTCTGACCCAACAGTCAGAGATGACCACAAACATTTCACAGATGGTGATTAATCACAGACATTATTCCTGGTTTGTTTAAACAGTGTTCCCAGGATATTCATGGGAAGGCATGACAAAAATTGAAAATAGTAAATTTTTTTAAATGCTTTTGTAAAAGGCTTATGATTAGTTATTGATTCAACTGAGCCAGCAATGAATGCAAAGTGCCAAAAATAAAGATCTATTAGACTTGCAAAATCCCCATGATGCAGAGTTTCTTGCTTTCATCATATCAGAGGAAGGGGTCAATACACTATACACTGTGCTTTACAGGCTTAAATAGCCATTCTGCAAATCCTGTCCCACAAGATCCACTTTCTGTATTCTGGTTTATGACTGGGCACCTGCTTTCCTCGTGAACTTTTAGAGGGGTTTAGTCACCAATAAATAAAAGAATATCATTCACACAATTTCACAAATCCCTTTTATCCTCTCTTCCATTTTGATGCAATGCTAACCATTCACTCTGAGGACTGCTGTGCTCTGCTGGTCTCCTGTATCGCATGTGTAATCAGAGGCATCTTCTGGTTCTATATTATGAATCACAAGTTCAGCTGTGTGACCACTTAGTTTAATTTCATATTTGGCGCACGCGAAGAGCTGCATGGTGCCTTTCCTCCACTCCACTGTTGCATTATCCTTTGTCAGCTCACACTGGAATTTCACCGCAGCTCCTTCTTCTGCCTCCTTGTCTTTGAGCTCCTTTTTGAAAAGAAGTGGCAGAGCTAAAGGGGAAAAAAAGAAGCAACAGGAGCTTTTATTGAAGCCTGAGCCAAGTCCTGGTTAACACAGTTAGACTGACACTTCAGAGAACAAGGTACTGTGCTCTGCAAATGTCATATTCCTAGGCAGGATCCATGTTTTCTAATTTGCCTGGAGCTACTAG
The DNA here is from genome assembly GCF_964188355.1 of Buteo buteo. Taxonomy (NCBI): domain Eukaryota; kingdom Metazoa; phylum Chordata; class Aves; order Accipitriformes; family Accipitridae; genus Buteo; species Buteo buteo. The sequence continues at coordinate 3,729,044 of NC_134172.1, read as the reverse complement.
GAGATCTTGCTGCGTCAGAAGCAGCCATCTGCACTTATAACATTTATTTCCTTTGTTCCTTGACTCAAATTCTTCCCAGGGTTGAATTCTTTGAATGAATTTATCCCTCAGTTGATCTAACAATGATCTCAAGAGTAAAGATGTTCAAAACTCCATAGACAGCCTTGACAGATCAGGAAGGTCGTTGTTAGTCTTCTTCCAGGATTTGGAAGAAAATCTTTTTTTAAATACTTAAACCACATGTCATGTGAAATGTCCAGATGTTATGTTAAAGCATTGCTCTTTCTGTAATTTCTCCCCAGCCATAAAGCTAGAAAGTATTTCTTCTTAGAACCCAAAACTCAAATGCAGCATTGGAAGAACAAAGTATCATCCTTTTCCATTCTCATTTAAAAAAAAAAAAGAAAGAAAGAAAAAAAAGAAATTCTAGTATATCAGATGAAAAGGAAAATATTTATAGGGGAAAAAAAATCATGTACTTAAAAATATTCATATTCAAACTGTTGCTTTGCGTGTTGGATGGAATCTATTGATTTAGGAGTCAGCTCATACCACCTACCTTTCACATTTAAAGATGCTTTTGTTTCCTGATCTCCAGTATCACAGCTGTATTCTCCTGTATCTTCTAATTTAAGATTATGAATTAAGAGCTCTACCAGGCATTCCCTCTGCCTCATTTCATATTTTTGGCTGGGCTGAAGCCCCACTCCTCCTTTCCTCCATTCCACTGCAGCATTGGGTTTCGACAGCTCACAGCAGAATGTAGCTGTACCTCCTTCCTCTGATTCCTTATTTTGTAGGGGTTGCTTAAATGTGACAGGCAGCGCTGCAAAATTTGAGAGGGAAATGTTTTAAGAGTGTTTCAGTCTGGAAAGGACCCAATCCTACCATCATTCTTCAGAAATGGCCTATTCTAATGATTCTGCAATCTTTGGGCTGCAGCTCTCTTACTTGGTAGCAACTTTCAAGAACTATTACATGAACCAAGAGCTGAGGACAGATGTGAAGTTAGGAAAGATTTAGTCTTAGAAAGTGGTCTATAGAATGGCCTGGCTTGTGATCCAAAGGAGTCAGACTTTCCCATGGAGGTGTCTCCATGCCAACTGTGGATGCTTTAGTCAAAGATCACTGGGACATGCTCTCTCTTAAATGGACGCTTATTCCTTAATAAAGGTCTGTGAGTTTGCAACATTAAGCAGAGTATTATTCCCGCCACCCCCCCCAAAAAAAAGCTTCTATCAACATATAAAAAATCAAGTTAGCATTCAAAACACAAGAAGAGGCAGTACAGTAAAAGATGACAATAAAGTGATAAATGGAGGAGTAAATTCAGATTTCAGGCAAGGTCTTGCTCTGGATGGTAGAAGGCGTGAAGGAAAACAGATGTGGATGCAGTTGTTTGCACTCAAAGCCTCAAGTAATAATACAGCACGTTCACAAGTTATAGAAATCCTTTATCCCCCAACTGTTGCACCTCTTATCATCCCAATCGGGCATTATGCCCAATTAGGCAACCCTTATGCCTACTGAAGCAACAACAACCAAAAAAAACCATCAGCCTGCCTGGCTTATTTTCCGTTATCCTTTCCCATATGCAGCCACAGTCCCTGCATTCAGAGAGCAGAAGGGTTCATCATACTTTGACATCGTGGCAACATTTAATTGCTTTGATGCTGATTAATCACTGCAGATACTGCAAGCAGAACTTTTCTAACTTGACCATGTGTCATGCTCAGGTAGAATACGTATGCTGGCATGGACCAGCAGCAAAACAAATAATTGCCTGTAGAAAGCACTGGGAGATGCTCCTTTCACTCCATCTCTATTGAGCCAAGAGTCAATACTCCGCCTACCATGTACGGTTACCACAGCCGTTGTCTGCTGATGTCCAGAATCACAGGTGTACCTTCCTGAATCGTCCAGTTCTAAGTCATAAATGACCAATTCAGCAGTGGAGCCCTGCTGCTTCATCTCATATTTCAAACCAGGGTAAAGAGTAATATCTCCTTTTCTCCACTCTACTGGAGCCTTGGATTTGGTAAGCTCACACCTCAGTGTTGCTGTACCACCTTCTTCTGCCTCGGTATTCTGAAGCTCTTGTTTAAAAAGTGCTGGTAGGGCTATAAAATAGAAACATTACTTGCAACATACTGCAGTTGAGGTTTGGGAAAGAGAAAGTAGAAAGAAAAGAAAAGCGCCAAAAGAGCTTTTTTTGCAGATGTCTCTACGCCTCAGTGCTCTAGATTCAAAGTACATGGCTATTTCCCCAGAGAAGTAATAGGAGTATCTGCAGAACAAGAAGAAATCGATTTCAAGAAGTTACATTTGCCATGAAGTATATAGAAGCTTAATCTAATCTATGATCCAAAAATGGCAGAATATTTTTTCCTACTATAAAAATAGCCAGTGCGTTGCCCTGATCACTGAAGAGGTATTCTGAAGATCAGCAGGGATTTGTAAGAGTTCATATTGCCTCTTAAGATAGGCCACTTGCAGGAGAGATTACAATTATCCTGACAGTAACATACTGACAAAATGTAATTTGTTCTGCATTGCAATTCCCATTTTCTACCTAGTCACTCCATTAGGCTGTATAGACCATGCTATTCTGCACACCTTATGAACTGTAGTCAGCTCTTCTCCATAAGTGACACTAGAGCACAATTTTAATTTTCAGAAAATATTACAACCTTTTCCTTTTTTTTTTTTTTTTTTTTTTTTTTTTTTTTTTTTTTTTTTTTTACCATTGACTGTCAAAGTGGCAGTTGTCCGCTGATCTCCACACATACAGGTGTAATCTCCAGTGTCCTCCATATCCAGCTCATGGATAATCAGCTTTGCAACAGCACCATCTTGACTCATTTTATATTTGCTGCTTGCTTTGAGGACCTCCTGCCCTTTCATCCACGTCACCACAGCAGGTTTAGTCAGCTCGCAGTGCAGAGCAGCTGTCCCACTTTCTACAGCTTCTAGGTCCTTCAGGTCTTTTTTGAATTCCGGAGGCAGTGCTGAAGAGTAAAAGAGTTACCACAAAGGGGGTGAATATTCCTTACAAATCAGCTAGATGAGGTCCTGGGGGAAAGGATGCATGGTACACTACTGAACCCTGATCCAGGTTAGTGGAACAAACCGAAAAATCTCTCCCAGCTTCCCTGGACTCTGCGTCAGGGCAAGGAAAGTGAGAAGAACCAGCACGGTTGACAAGACAAACACCAACAGGCAACTTTTTTCCCAATTCTAACACAAGGAGGAAGCACATAAGTAAAGTCGAAAGGAACACAAAAGCCCAAGCAAACAGAAAGGGAATGGGAACAGACCATGGAATCAGGGACTTTGGCAGGTCTAAGGTTTGGAGGACCTTAAGTCCCAAGGGTTACTTTACCATGCACTGTCAAAGCAGCTGTGGTTGTCTTGTCTCCACACACACAGGTATAATCTCCAGCATCATTCAAGTCTAAATCGTGAACTACCAGCTCCACAACGCAGCCGTCCCGTCTGGTGCTGTACTTCTTGTCCAAGGTGAGGACGCGAGGGCCCTTCTTCCACTGAACATGGGCAGACGCCTTGCTGAGCTCACAGCGCAAAGTGGCCGTTCCACCTTCCACCGCTTCCTCGCTGGTCATTTCTTCTTGGAAAAATGGAGGCACAGCTGAAGGATGCAGGTAAAAAGTATTACGAACTGAGGACATCTCCAGGGATGAGTGAAAGTAGGAAGTGGCAAGGGAAAGTGGTGAAGGTTATGGAAGGGCAAGCAACAGCAACAAAGAGAGGAAAGAGAAAGGAAAACATCCTAGTGGGAATATATACCCTAATCCTTTTGGGTTTTATGCTGGCTTCCTACTAGCAAAATTGCACTGTCCTCGAGAGATTTACACCTGCTTTCTACCAGTTTCCATGTAGGAAAAACTACGAATATCATCTCTGAGGTCCTTACTTCACACAAGCGTTGGTGTCTTCCACAAACTTCGTGCCTTTTTAGTCTCCTTTCCTGCTTACAGAGCAGCCCTGCTGAGCTCTGATTTTTGGCACAGCTCCTTCCTCATCATCATTCCTTCTTCCTTGAGATACCCTTGAAAAGATGCAGCCAGGGCTCACAGATTCTTCTTGACCCCAAAGAAAATCTCCAGATGCTGAATCTCAGCCTGTTTTCATGTCTCAGAACATATTTTCCCCACTTTTATTTCCTTGAAATAAATTTGGTGACCTTAACATATGTCCCTCTATTAACTAGGCGGGATAATGAGACATTCCACAGCCTTAACAGGGCTGTATATCTCAGATCTCAGACTTAATCACTTGCTCCACAGTGGTGGAGCTAAGTTAAAATATCTAGGCTAGAAACCACATTTAGCCTCCTTGATTTGGCACATTTCCCACGGCCAACAGCGTTAAGCTGAAACACCAGTTTTGTTTGCACAGCAATTGGTCCTTGCAACAAAATAAGACCAGAAGGAGGTCACATAAGGAATTTATTCTTTCCTGCCTAGAAAAATCAGACTCCTGAGACAAACCTATCTTTGTGCATTAGGACACTGGTTCTGGGCACAAAACCCAATATAAACATAATTTAGCACAGAAGAAATTATAACTAACACAGTCTTATTTTGAATACTGCTTATTATGCAAAAAAGGAATGGCAAAGAATAAACAGATTTGTGGTTTAGAGAATAAATGCAGGAAAGGAAAGATAAAAGAATAGTGGGGTTATATGCTAGGAAAGGAATGTCAGAAGGGAAAGATGAAAGGATAACAGGTTTGTGTTTAAGGAAAGGAAAAGACAAAAGGATGGCACAGAAAAATGCAGACCGGTATTTTCCAATATACACAGGCCTGCAGGTCATCAAAGGCAGGGAATAGGATTTCAAATTAATGGAACTTCAGTTAATAAGTTTGAACAAACAGACATGGAAACTTGAACACCTGATGGTAGAAGACAGACGTTTCCAGTTAGGAAATAGGAGGTCAGCATAGTTTTTACCCTGTACTGTTAAGACAGCTGTAGTCTGGTGCTCTCCACACACACAGGTGTAGTCTCCTGCATCTTCCTCAGCTATTTCATGAATCACCAGCTCTGCCTTGGTCCCTTCCTGCCTCATTTTGTATTTCTCACTCTCTTTGAGAATCCTCTGATCCTTCCGCCACTCCACCGGAGCAGCCTTGGTGAGCTCACAGCGCAGGGCGACTTCTCCACCTTCTTCTGCTTCCTTGTTCTTTAGCTCTTCCTTAAAGAGTGGTGGCAGAGCTGAAGGATGCAACACGGACAAACAGTCATCAGATAAACCAGAATTAAAGTCCTAATTTCTTTTTCATGCTTGGGATTATTTCCCCTCATGCGTCCCCTTTTCTGCCTATTATAAACATGCTCAGCTATAGCCAAGTTCAGAAACTCCGAAAGTATCCTTCTTCAAGTGTGACGTGGTTTCACTCACCCTAAGGGATCAGTTCCCTGGTTGTATGTTGATTTTCACGGTGAAAGAACAATACAGAAAGATCCAGATCTTGGGTCAACAGCACTCACAAATAATACTGCTGGATACAGTACTATTTTACCTACATGGGTGTGATTTCTTGGAGGCTGGTATTGTTATTTTCTGTTTTGTTTTTACTAAAAACTTATAGCACCATCCACATGAAATCAGCCAGATTTCAAAAGGAAACTATTTCTAGTTTTAAATCGAAGTTTGAAGGGCCATTACATGTAATAAGAATTTCAGGTTCTCACTATGTCCTATTTTGGAAATCAAAACCCAAAGACAGAACAACCTGTGGGAAATAACCTTCAGGAAAACTAATTATTAACATTTACCCACAAGCGTGCCTTGTGCACAACTACTGTGAGCACGTACAGAATACAAACAGTACTCCCCAAAGGCGCCAGAAAAAGTCCATGTCTCAGCTAAGGCCAGGGGAGGGTCAGAACTTTTTGGAAAAAGCTGGAGGGGACAGAACTGGGTCTCTGACCAAGTAAGTTCCTCAGAGCCAAGGACTGTTACTCCATTAAAATGGATATTCATTAATAAAAGGAGAGCAGAATATCAGGTAATGAGATCATTAATGTAACGCAAGGATTTATCTATGGATTGGTTTATTGGGAGCTGATAACCTGTGGCGTTGGGCTTTTATTTAATACCTAACTGTCAAGGTAGTCCTGATCCCCACATAGAGGTGTAGACCCCTGCATCCTTCAAACCTAAATTAAGGGTAACAGGGTCTGAAATGCTAACTCTGATCTCATTCTCCATGTCTTCTTGCTTAAAGAATCTGGTACCCCCAAAAGCAGCCCTGGCCAGGTCACACCGCACAGGGCCATGACCTCCTCCTCCTGCTGCTGCCCCAACCCTCACTTCTCCTTTGAGCAGTGCCTGGAGGGCAGAGACCCTGACAGCCCATACATGTGGGTTTTGGAGAAAACTGCGGTTGGCCGAAAGTGAACCATGGGGATTAGGGGCAGGGGGAGAAAGAGCTGGAAAATATAGGTGTCCAAGAAGAGGGCACTTGGACAGAAAGAAACATCTCGTTTTCTCCTCTTAAAGGGGGACAGATTAATAATGACCCCCAAATTTGCCCTGAACTATTCTTTCTCAGTAAGAAATTATCTATACATAGAATGAAGGAAGAGAAAGTGATAAAAACACATTCAAGCCTATAGAGCTGTTTATCAATTTTAGTAAGGTCTTTTTACCATGAACCGTTAAGGTTGCTGTTGTCTTCTGGTCACCACACACACAGGTGTAATCTCCAGTGTCCTTTAGTTCTAGGTCACGAATGACTAGCTCTGCGGTGGTGCCAGGCTGTCTCATTTGATATTTGTCACTTGCTTTGAGCACCTTGGACCCTATTTTCCACTGTACTGGAGCTGCTTTGCTTAATTCACAATGCAGAGAGACTGATGTTCCTTCTAGGACTTCTTCATTCTTCAGTTCTTCCTTGAAAACCACTGGCAGGGCTGGGAATGGAAAGTAATTAGACAGTGTATATAAACTAAGACATCTGCATTTGTGATCAGCATCGCAAACTCTCAACTGAAGTTCAAACCTGGCTGAGTCGGGGACTTTAACCATTGAGGTTGAGGTTATCATTAAGATGATCTGGAAAATTAAATCCAGCAGTGACAGTAAGAAAAGAAATGCTGAGCTAACAGGTCAAAGTACAACAAGCTGGATAGATTCAAGATGCAACCTAAAAAAACTTATCACAAGGCCACCCTCCATGGGGGCAGGACAGGAGCACATCCTAGGTGCTGTTCCCTTAAAATTACAACATAACAGTTTGTCTGCATGGAGAAATAGTCACGTCCTCAGCTCCCTTTTCAGGAACATCAGACCAAAATTAAACGTCAGAGCAAGAAGTTCTCCTTTCCTGAACACAAATTAATACCTAGGAAAAAGCTGGTAGGTGAACACTTCATATAGCAACAGGATGTTTCAGAGAAACAAAAAATGAACAGTCATCTGTGAGATGGATTTACCATTCACTGTCAGAGAAGCCGTCGTGTGTTGGTCTCCACACACACAGGTGTAATCTCCTGCGTCCTTCAGCTCTAGATCACAAATATCCAGCTCAGCAAGGGTATTATCCTGCCGCATGACGTATTTTTCACTTGCCCTGAGTATTTTGTTTCCTTTCTGCCATGAAACAGCTGCAGCCTTGGTCAGCTCACAGCGCAGAGTGGCTGTTTGGCTTTCCGTGGCTTGCAGGTCCTTCAGTTCTTCTTTGAAAAGTGCAGGCAAGGCTGAAGGTCACAAAACAGACAGAGGACGTTAAAAATGACACGTAGCTCACAGGTGATGGGAGGGATGGGGTGGTATAGAAGCAGAGAACATTTGAGGGTGGAGTTTCCTTTCCTCATAATTCCGGGATATTGGACAAACCAATAGACAGAAACAGAAAAGCAGCCTGGATGCAACCAGATCTTAGAGACAGCTTACAAATTTAAAGAAACAAATTCAGCCACAGGTGAACACACAACCAATAGTGCTGAGCTGGTAGAGAAACACACAATAATACAGATGTATATATATATACACACATATATAATGTTTTTTACCATGCACTATCAAGGCAGCTGTCGTCTCCTGTTCTCCACACACACAAGTGTATTCTCCAGCATCTTTCAATTCTACGTCATGGATCAGCAGCTTCATGACTGTGCCCTCCTGTCTCATTTTGTATTTGTCGCTGGCTTTGACCAAACGGCTTCCCTTTCTCCACTCTACTTGAGCAACCTTGCTCAGCTCACAGCGCAGAGTGGCTGCTTGACCTTCCGTTACCTCCTCGTCTTTCAGGCTTTCCTTGATGCGTGCAGGCAGCGCTGAGGATGCAACGGACAGAGGGTTAAAATGGAGCGGCAAACACAGCCTGCTGGTCAAGGGTAGGGGTGGGGGGAGAAAAGGCGAGGGCATCAGTGGGGAGCTGTCTTTGGGACAGGTCTCACGTCTGCTTTAGGGATCAGGTCCTAAAACCACTTTGTGTTAGGAGATGGGGTGAAGGTTTCTCCCTTAAATCACAAAACGCAAATTAATTCTCGTGACTATGATGTGCAAAGTCAGACTTAGAGTAATTATGCAGAGGTAACAATGAACATGGAGAAAAAATGAACTCAAACCATAAGCTCCATAATGAGGACATCTAGATGAAATTGGTTATTACCATGTACTGCTAAGGAAGCTGTGGACTGCTTATCCCCGCACACACAGGTATAATCACCAGCATCGTTCTCATTTAGATTATGGATCACCAGTTCTGCAGTGACATCCTTCTGCCTCATTTTGTATTTCTCGCTAGGTTTGAGTACTGTGTGTCCCTTTTTCCACTCCACTGAAGCGGTCTTGGTCAGCTCACAGTGCAGAGTCACCACTTCACCCTCTGTGGCTTCCTCATTTCTTAACTCTTCTTTGAAGAGAGCAGGAAGGGCTGAGAAACAAAGGAGCAAACATTTTCATGATATGCAGTTCTTGGCCACTAGAAAAATGAACCTTGATGTTTACCAGTATCTATCCATGCCTAGTTATTGACAGGAGGTTCATCTCACAGAAGGAAGATAGTATTTGTATTTGTATCATAGCCACAAAAGGGTCTCAAACAGTGGGTAAATTTGCCTATTGGTTTAGAGATGTATGGAGAATAAACAGCAGGAATGGGAAAACTTTATGTATGGTCAAAAATATAACTTTCTCAGTGTAATTCAGCCCAGGAAAAGTGATACATCAGGTTACACCATGATGAGGGGAAAAAAGCTAAAGAGAAAAAGAAAAGGCTTTACCTTATGCGTTAAGGATGCCTATGGACCTAGCCTGAGAGTTAGAATGAGGCTGAAGAGCAGAATCAGAGAGACCTCTCGGAAGTGCTTGTGTAACAATAAAATGGAAAAAGAAAGATGATGTCTCCATTGTGGAAATCTGCTATAGACCTTCACATCAGGAAGTTCAGATGTATCCTAACACCCTGTCCCTTTTGGAACATCCAATAGAACTATTCAGAACATCAGACTGGATGGTAATGTTATAATATGTACTATGGGAGCAGTAGGATAGGACAATGTCTGCTAAGTCTTTGGAATGGGGTGAGGACCACTTTTGGATATAGAATATATGCACAAGAACAGGAGAGGACAAGTCCTGATTCTAACCAGCAAGAAATAAATATTTGAGAATACAGATGTGGAAGATAATTGGGCACACATCAATTATGAAGCAGGAGAAGCTCATGGACTTTAGGACAAGTAACAATGGAGAAGAGCAAAAAGAAATTCTGTGGGCAACAAGAAAGCAAGCTTCAATAATTCAAGAATTGTTACTTATGATGAAACAGAAGCAAACGCAAAGGACAAGGTAGTTTAAGAGAGTGGAAAACTTCTCAAAGAAACAATATAAAGGGCATAATTATAGAGACTACCTCACTCCAAGGATCATCAGGAACAGCCTGCCTAATCCCCAGATTCTTCAATGTCCTGAAACTCAAGAGACCTATAAAATACGGGAGGTTTAGATAAGCGCAAAAGAAATACTACAGAATGTATAGGAAATACTACGGAATGTAGAGGCAAAACCAGAAAGGCCAGGTTCCCTGCATGTCTCAAGAAGGTGAAGGGCAGTTCCCCACTCCTGGACTCTGTCACCTCATGGACAAAGAGACCAACATGAAAGAGGGGCTGGAAGGTAATCTGAAAAATGATGCTGATATCAAATGTCTCCAGACGCAGCTGAATGCTGTATGTAGTTGTACCCAGCAACCGGGTGCCAAGATCGTTATTCCAGGAGCTTTCTTTGTCCTTGCTCACAGTTCAACTTGTGGCTCTCAGCTGTATCAGAATATTAGCATGCAAGTCCCAGAAACCTGGCCAACCTAAACTAGAAGGAAGCAGAAATAATACAATGTCATTCTGTAAGTAGATTAGAAGGAAGAAGGGAGAAGTTGGTCTACCTCTCTTTCAGGAATGTAAGTTGATGGTGAGTGATACGGGGAAAGCTGAAGTGTTTAATTCTTCAATATTAAAGGTTAATGATAGCTAAGAAAGTAATAGGAATTCTGGCTAGGATAAGGGGAAAAAAAGGGATTAGAGAATATTTAAATAAACTGAATATTCTCAAAGCACCTCGGTGTGATGAAATTTGTCCTGGAATACATAATACAGGCTCAAGCAATATCAGACATTAACTGTTACATTGCAGAAATCAAAGAGAATGAGTGATGTTCCAAAAATACAGAAAAAATAGAAACTCAGAGGTGAAAAATGTCTCACAGATTGAAATATACACATTAGTTCTTACCATGTAAACCAAAGGTCTAAGCTTCCAGACAGTCAAGAAAGATCCAGGCAAAGTCAATGGAGCCAACAGAGCTATCTGCTGACCAAACATAAATGTCTGCTGTAAGGTGAACTGGATGTCTCGCTGACTTCCATTGACTGTGTTGACTAGATCTCCATTGACAAAAATGTGGATTTAGGAATACTCACCGGTCTTGATCTACAAGCTGAATCCCGTTCACAGTGCTTGTCTTGGAAAAAGAGAAGAGGGGGCAGCAGAGAGAGGATCCAAGGAATTATGGCCATTTCAGCTTAACTTTAATTCTTTGAAAAACATTGTAGCAATACACTTGGACTTGCCAAGAGCTTTTTTTTCCATGAAGGAGTGGTCCAGTGTAATATTTCTTGATGTAGATTAATAAGCTTCACTGATAAGAGAGACACAGTATATGCTGTACAATTTTATTTTAGTAAAGCTCTTACTTTAACTTAGGTATAAGTGGAACTACAGTAGGAAGCACTACTAATTTGAAAAACCACAGTCAAAGAATATTCAACCGTAATTTACACTCACAATGAACGAATGAGATAAGCAGAGTTCCTCAGTACTCTGGAGCCCAGTATTATTCAGCATTTTCTTTAGTGACTTGGACAATGAAATGCAGAGTTGTCATTAACTTTGCAGATGATGTCAAGGTGAGAAGGGAGGGAAGGTGAAAGCACTTTGTTAAACTGGATTAGGGTATAGAAGATCTTGATGAAGCAGTGGTGAAAAAATAGGCTGCAATTCAGCAAGAGCAGGTGCAAAATATTCTATTTAGGAACAATCAACACCACAAATACAAGATGGAGAACAATAGGCAGCAGATCTGCAGAGAGGGATTTGGGGTTACAAGAGATCATGGAGCAAATGCAAGTCAAAAAATGCATCTCTGATGTGAATAAAGCAGTCATCATAACAGGGATGTATAAAATGGAGTGTCACATGCAAGACACATGAAGTCCTTCCATCCTACTCCACTCTGGCAAAGACTTGGATGGAACGCTGTAGTCTGCTTTTGGCCACCACACTTCTAGAAAGATGTGGATTAACTGAAGATGGTCCAGAAAGCAACAAAGATGAGCTGAAGTCTAGCAAACATGACCTATGAAGAAAGAGTAAAAGGATTGAAGGTGCTTAGTCCAGAAAAGAGAAGACAGAAGTGAGACACGATGAAAGTTTTCAAATCTGTAATTTCAAATCTTAGTTTCACAAAGAAGAAAAAAGCAAATATTTCCCCACTTCTGCAGGACATAGGACAAGAAGTAATGACTTAAGCAAGCTCAAGAAAGACTTTTGTTGAAATTAGGAAGAACTTTCTGGCAGTAGTGATAGCTAGGCAGTGGAATGAGTGTCCCGGGGAACTGCAGATTCTTCACCACTGGAGGTTTTTAAATGCAGGCTAGATAGAGGTGATGGCAAATTGGGGCTCAAGAATGGACTAGATGACCTGTAGAGGTCCTTTCTAATTCTGTTTTCCACGGTTAAATTGGAAGTTCAAGGCTGAACCCATCCTTGTTTTATTGGCAAATATGATGATAAAGAGGTCTGGGCAGTAAAGCAAAGAAATCGACTCATTGACCTACTGAATCTCCAGGTGAGCAAGATGGCTGAAACTACTTCTTGCTGTCCTATGTTAGTAGCAGAAATAAAGTTTCCCTCTCTTCCAAGGAAAGCCTGCAGATGAATTTGACTGAGGACTGTGAAGTACTCTTACACTATAACACTGAGTATTCTGCAATACCAGAATACAAATCTACATGATCCTTGCTCAGAGTTATATAGAAAAGTTGCATTGAATGAAGTTTTATTTGCATTATTTAAAATTATCTGTCAAATCCTAATATAACTTTAAATCTAAGCTCACTCTTTTTTAAGAGGTATGAATGTTCCTGCTGCTCCATCTCTCTAAGGTCAAGTCCAAAGTAAGCAAAACGGAACAAAAAACACAAGCACGTGGCACCCTTCAGCCTTCAGTGTGGTGCAAAGCAGCATAGCCGTGCACCACCAAGAGCAAGGAGAAGAAAACAGGGAAAATGTTAGTATAATCAATGGAACTAAAATTCTAATTAGAATTAGATAAAATTCACAATAAAAACCAAGAAAATCTGTTACTGACAGAATTAATGATGGCAAGATTAGAGAAAGAACTCATTGCGTGTCAGTACTGAGGCTTCCAGAGGAGATGGGAGAAACATCACACCAAAATTTCTCATTTCTGATTTCTTTACCATGCACTGTCAGTGCTGCAGTAGTCTTCTCGTCTCCACACACACAGGTATACTCCCCAGCATCCTTGACTTCTAAAGCATGGATCAGCAGTTGCGCTGTAGTACCTTCCTGTCTCATAGTATATTTTTCACTCAGTTTGAGCACTTTGTGTTTCTTTTTCCACTCCACAGAGGCAGCCCTAGATAGCTCACATTGTAGCGTGGCTGTTCCACCTTCTGTGGCTTCTTCATTCTTCATCTCTTTCTTGAAGTGTGCAGGCAAGGCTGAGGAGTTCAAAATGAGCAGAATGTATGACCATGGCAGCTATTCAAGAAACTTTATCTGTGGTCTGTCAACCACACGTGACAAGCAATGCCCTCCCTAATCAAGTAGGATTGATAACCACTCTGAGAACCATAAAACAGTGACTTTGGAAAGCTGGAAAACACCCGATTCATAAGTCAGAGCTTTTTTATGGTATGGTCTATGGCATGAAATGGAGAACCAAACCAATCTCTACTTCTTCAGGCTCTGCAAGACTGAGTCCTACCTTACATTAAGGATCGCCTACCACGATGGAAAATAAAGCCTAACTAGAGTGTCTTAAGTTCTATCACAATGCAAATCACTACTGAAAAAGTTCATAAATGAAACTATACCTGAGGCAATAATCTCACTTTTCCATGAGATTTCTCCTCAGTTAGTGGTCTAGCAGAATTTGACTGTCAAATTATTCTGAAACACTGAAAACCATATAAAAAATATCTCATTGCCAAATAGTAATAGTCTCAATTTTAGGATTGTAACATCTTTACAACCAACATAACAATAATATGATTTTCCTTTTTCAGCAACTGCTACTGAACATGAGCAAAAAATGAGTTAGTACCAAGGTGAATATCTGATTTTTTTGCAACAAACACCTGATCTGTGCCTGGTACCGACTAGTGCATTCAGGCATTTATGCCCATGTCCAACCACACGTTGCTAAATTCATCAGAAACAGGGCTGCAATTTCAAAGCTGATACTACTATGCTCTTAAAAAAAACCCCAGCTGGTTGAAAATAATCCAATTAATTTGTAATATTTTTTTATTATTATTTTTTTTTTACCGTTCACTTTTAGCGCAGCGGTAGTTTTCTGATCTCCATAACAGCATGTGTAATCTCCAGCATCTGTCAGATCTAAATCACGGATCACCAGCTCAGCAGTTGTGCCCTCACATCTCATGGTGAACTTGTCATTTGTCTCGAGGGCCCTGTCTCCTTTCCTCCATTCCACAGCCGCTGCGGGCTTGTTCAGTTCACAGCAAAAAGTGGCCATGCCATTTTCTGTGGCTTCCACGTTCTTCAACTCTTTTTTAAAATGTGGAGGAAGGGCTGAAGATCACAGGTGAAGAGAGAGCACTTTAAAACTGAGGAAATACCGAATCTTGACTGCTCCACTGGATTAAAAACCTTTAATCACTAAAAGTTTTAGAACATACAGTACCTGGGGGTCAAACCTGATTTCATCCCTGCCTTATGCTTTGCAACACACCACACTCAGCATGTCACAACTGATTTGGAAATCAGTGTTGTAAAACTACAATTTCAGTACTGCAAGGTATGCTTTAAAGGCATTTTAAGATAGAACAACAGAAAGCTGATCTCAAGATTTCAAGGAACTACGCACAGCTCTGTCTTAAGATCAGATGAACAATTAAAATTAACAGTATGTTATTTAAAATTTCAGGCTGCAATGTTTCGTTCTCACCTGCCTTTCTCAGCTCTCATCATAACAGAATACCTTTCAATTCCATTCAAGAAAAACAAGTAAAATCTCAGTGATATGCCTAGAGGAATTAATTAATGGAAATACTGAAAGTGCTATTTATGACTTCACCGAGTTCTTCATTATCTGCTTCCAGACTCCATTAACATGAAAGAACAGGGACAGAAAAGACTGTATGGTGCTAATTCTGAGTCCTAAGAGAAGGACTTTCAGTAAAAGAGATTCCCAGTGGTTGATACAGTGGCACAATAATTTAAAATAACAGACGGGATCAAGACTGGTTTGTGATCCTGTATGAGATCACAGATGACAAAGCACAAAATCCCTATTAAACTCATGTATTTTACCATGCACTGTCAGGGATGCAGTAGTCATCTTGTCTCCACACACGCATGTGTAATCTCCCGCATCTTGTTCCTCCAGGCTATGGATGGTCAGCTCCGCAATGGTATCCTTCAGTCTCATTTTGTACTTCTCGCTAGGCTTGAGCGCCTTTTGCCCTTTCTTCCACTCCACCGGAGTGGGTTTAGTTAGCTCACACTGCAGAACGGCCGTCCCGTTTTCTGTGGCTTCCACATTGACAAGGTCTTTTTTGAACAGTGCAGGCAAAGCTATGGGACGTAATATAAACAGAGAGGACGTCAAAATCATTAACCAGACCTTGAGGAACTTAGGACTAGGTCCTGAGGCCAGTCCTTCACTATTACGGGGAAACAAATCACATACTCTTGAAAACTGCACCTATTAGAAAACTACTGCAGGTTCTCACCGGGATAATTGCCACCATGACCTGCTTCTAACATTGACTTCTGCAGCATGCTCATCACTTCCCAGCTGATTCCAGTAGTCCTCCCTACCTATTTCAGACTGAAATCATCTATCTTGAACATTAATGACCTGACTTTTGATTGAAAGTCATCGCCCCGGATGACAGCACTGCTAGCTGGAGATCTCTACCTTTCCTGACACCGTAATTTATCTTTCTGGCTCAGAAAAAAAAAAAATTAGTAATATAACTTCAGGTGCACCTTTCAGCCACCATTTCCAAGGACATAAAGGCTCTAATATCAGGAATACAGGGTGGGGGTTAGCAGCATTCAGCAAGTTGCCTTGTGGTGTGCCACTAAAGTAAAAAGGAAGCGACTTGCACAGGGAAGAAAGTGCCAGCTCAGAGGAGGAGAGGAATAGAAGTACCTCCAGCTGGGAGAAAGAAGAGGAAGTAAAAGCATGAAGAAAATCTGAGAGAAGAGAGTTTTGCCTCCACAGTTTTGCCCCTGTCCTTAGAAGCATCTTATCTTTAAGATATATCTCAAATAAAACCCATTCTTTCATCTGTTGGAACTGTATGTGAACTGCTTCTTCTGGAGGGGCAACCAAAGCTCATCGCTATTCCCCACGGCAGACACAGGAACAAAATCTCTTTCACTACTCCCTGAATCAGGACCTGTGGAATAATGGTTTGGGGCTTTTTTTCTTTGGAAAGTACCATTTCCTTGGCAGAATATATCACAGTCCTGCAAAACAGGAGGACAGTCCTGAAATGGAAAAAACCTGTTCCTGAATGGAAAAAACCTCTCACTAACTGAGCTCAGCTTTTTTAAAGAACCTGAAGGAAAGTGAAGCACTGAAATCCACTGACATCAGTGAGACATGAGTACAAACCCTCTGAGAATAATCTTATTGCTGGAGATCTGCTCACTCTTGGCCTTACATGCAGATGCCTTTTTCACTTTCAAAAAGCGCAGTCTAAGACGAGAAATTCTCACACCTTTTCTTTAATTTGCTATAAAGCCATCAGTTTCAAACTAACAGACAGTGGGTGATGGGATGAAACACAGCCAGCAAACCAAGAAAATGCTGCAGAATCAAAACATCAAAGCGGGAAAGAAAACTCTCAGAGAAAAGGGATCGCCTGAGATACTGCTATCATAACGGAGAATGGCTTTTTACCATGGACTGTCAAGACAGCCGAGGTCTTCTGATCTCCACACACACAGGTGTATTCTCCTGTGTCTTCTACCACCAGATCTCGGATCAACAGCTCTGCGGCGGTATCTTCTTGTCTCATCCTATACTTATCACTCGGTTTGAGTGTCTTGTCCCCTTTTTTCCACTCTACTGGGACACCGACCTTGCTCAGCTCGCAGTGCAGAGTGGCTGTTGCACCATCCGTGGCTTCTCTGTTCTTCAATCCTTCTTTGAAAAATGCAGGCAAAGCTGAAGGACAGCAATATGAGCAGTGAGATGTAATGCTCCAAAGAGTTAAAATTAAACATCAATGTTTAATTTTCCTTTTCCCTCTTATCTGGAAATGATTTATCGATACAAGAACATAGAGTCTCGATAGTCTCCATAAATCAGTATGAGGAAAGAAATGTCATCACCAGGAAAGGTTTCAATGCTTGCAGTAATCTGCAGAGGTATTTTACATGTACTCAGAGTCACAAATCAATACAAACAGAAGTAGAAAACCCCAATTTTTTTTCCTGTGAAATTTCAAGCAAAAAGAATAAATACTAATTTGAAATTTCTGAAAAAAATTGGTTTCCTTACATGACTTTTTAAACCATAATGGGAGGTCGTTTGCTACGTTTTCACATATTTAAGCAAACAAAAAGACATTGTACATGGGGAAAAATAAAAAAAGAAACACTGGAGTTTTGTTCTAAATGTCAGTTTGAAATGAAATTGTTCATTTCAATACATGGTGGGAAAACAAGCATTTTCACCTGAACTGACATATCCTTTGAAACTTATCAGTTGCAGTAAAAATCAAACTTCTCCCTGAGCATGGTCGTCCCTTAGAAGATTTGGGCTTGCTTTACACAAGACTGTGACTGAACGCAATGACAACTGGCCAGTACGTATAAAAGCACCTTGCTGTCCCAGGAATGGAGTATGGGAATAAGATTCCAGGGAATAACCTAACTGTTTGGAATTTTATGAAACCTTAAAATCCCTAAGGCATGATCCCTTAGAGGCAACCCATTTTAATGGGCTTGAGCATAACGGGGAGTCTAATAAAGGAACTTTCAAGGGAAAAGCAAAATGACGGACCCTAATTAAAACAGTAGCAGCAACCCTGGTTGCCTGTACTCTGAGCTTGCACACTGATACCCCTCTTGTGCCACACACCCCGGCTGCACTGACACCAATGGAGCAATTCATTGGCATCAGCGAGCTGGGGATAAGGGTCTGGCAGAAGGAAGGAGATGGTAGGGTAACCAGGTATCTGTCCAAAAGAACAGAGAAAACGGGATAGTTACTTTTAGTATGTGTCTTGTTTTGTTTGTTTTACCATGTACTGTTAAAACTGCCATAGTCTGCTGGTCTCCGCACACACAGGAATAATTCCCAGCATCCGTCACGTCTAGATTTTGGATTATAAGCTCAGCAACGACGCCTTTGCGTTTCATTTTGTATTTGTCACTTGATTTGAGCGTCTTGAACCCCTTCTTCCACTCCACGTTAGCAGCAGCCTTGTTCAGCTCACAGTGCAGAGAGACACTTTTACCTTCTGTGGCTTCTTCATCTGTCAGTTCTTTGGTGAAAAGAGCAGGCAGGACTGCAGAGTAAATGCAATACGGACACGGCATCAAAGCTGAGAAAGCCATGACCTACTCGCTCTCTTCTCTTATCGCCCCGAACCCACATGTCTCTGAAGCCACAAGACCTTCTTCACACTCCAGGATTTTATTCCAATCTCTAACATTTAAAAAGAGAATTCAGTCTAATTTTTAATTTTTTTGTCCTCACGCTTTACAACTTGCTTTAAAAGCAAGCCTCTCTATCTGCAAACTTAGTTGACAAGCCATCTATCCTTTACTTTATACACCATAAAAACAAAGGGGTAAAAGTAGAGGCCGTATTTCAATATGACAGCCAGAGCATTTTGTTTCCCATGAGAAAAACAGCAGTTCTACAGAAGTGCCTGATTCACGGCACTGTCTGTATATTTATAAATAGAGCCCCTTAAAACAGAGCAGTTACAAACATACTGTCAGCTTTCTGCAGAGATAAAGTAAATGCTTTGGAAGAGTTAAGCCAAAATTGGTTAAAAAGGGCTGGGAATAGCAGGAGCTTAAAAAAAGGCTATTTTTCATTAAGATAGTCCTTGTGTAGCATCATACATTGACGGAAACTTGTTCCTCTTAGGAGCAACAAGTGTAACTAAGTTACAAAAAGTAAATATTATTCCCACTTTTAGGTCAAACCCTATGGGAAAACTTTTAAACAAGCAGCTCTACTGGACTAGGGAGATTGTGTTGAGTTGGGGACGTGTACTCCACTTGTCATTTGAACATAGCACCTGGGAAGACAAATAGCGCATCAGGAGGGCATCAGGTGAAAGGAAAGAGTGAGAAGGAAAACAGGATAGAAAAATTAATCAGCAGGGGGAAGGATAGAAAGTATACAGGGACCAGATGAAACAGGAGAAAAAGAGGAAGAGATCTTGGAATTACACAGGTTTACTTGGGGCATGTGCTGAGAATTTCTTTTTACCATTTACTGTCAAAGCAGCTGCAGTCTGTTGATCTCCACACACACAGCTGTAATCACCAGCGTCTGCCAATTCCAAATCCCGGATCATCAGCTCTGCAAAGGGACCTTCCTGCTCTATTTTGTACTTTTCACTTGGCTTGAGGACCTTATTCCCCTTTCTCCACTCGACCGGGGCTGATTTGCTCAGTTTACAGTGCAAAGTGACTGCCTCCCCCTCTGTAGCTTCCTTTTTCGACATTTCTTCTTGGAAGAGGATAGGCAAGGCTGAAGGATGCAATACCAACAGAGAAGGAATCAGCACTAGATTGAAAGGAACTGGACTCTTCTGTGAGTTACTGGGCTGCAGTGTATACATTTAACCAAGAATGCACTACTGCTAGGTGCATATAGTTGAAAGGGGGGTAATGCCTCCTAGAGTAGGGAAAAATAAATTAGAGAAAACAACATACAACATAGCAACGCTGTCTTACAAAAAAAAAAAAGTACAGGGGGATATTCTCTAATAGGATGACTCTCTGGCACCACAGAGTCGAGAACATGAAAACTCTAAGAAATCTCACTGACCAGGCTTCGGATGACCCGCAACTGCTCTCAAACATGCTAAGTTTGGGGCTTAATGAGAAACAGGGGTAGAACGGTTACCATTCACTCTCAAAGCAGCTGTTGTCTTCTGGTCTCCACACATGCAGGTATAGCTCCCAGCATCCGTCAAGTCCAGGTCTTGGATGACCAGCTCAACAAAACGCCCTTCCCGTCTCATTTTGTATTTGCTGTCTGACTTCAGCACCTTCCCGTCCTTCCTCCACTCGACCGAGCCCGCCGCCTGGCTCAGCTCGCACTGCAGCGTGGCCGTCCCGCTCTCAGTGGCTTCTTCGTTCTTCAGCTCTTTTTTGAAACGGATTGGCAGGGCTGAGAGATGCAGAACGAAAAGGGATTGCAACCCAAGGCCCTGCCCAGATCTCTGGTCAGAGGCTGAATTGTGATTTATCGTATGACTACCTAAGCCTTATTCCAAGACCCTTATCCTTAAACACATCTGCCTTTTTTTTTTTGTGGCTGGTAAAAAAATCTCTAGTAAATTGTTCTGTGGGAGTCAAAGGATGTGTGATCTTGATTGGGATCATGCATACAAATGACACACTTATCCTCACCATTAAAGGTGATGAACTCTCCTTAACAGAAAATCCCAAGGAATCTTACGTTTCCATACTAATTCAGGAAAACATGCATGTATGTCAGCACCCTTCACTTGAGGAAAGGTGAGAAGACAACACAACACACACACACACACAACATGGGGCATAGTGAAAGCTGATCGTGGATGGAGACTTGGGAAAGGAGTGACATAGCAACATGAAAAAGTGGAAGGATGAAAAAAGTAGAAGCAGGACATAAAGGTAGGTGTTGTGAGGGAACGCACAGAAAGAAGGAGGGAAGAGATGGACAAAAACATTCCAGAGTTTCATGGCTTATTTCTGACTTTTTACCATTCACTGATAAGGCCGCTGTGGTTTTTTGGTTCCCCACTACACATGTATAGTCTCCAGCATCCCTTGCGTCCAGATCATGGATCAGCAGCTCAGCCAATGTTCCCTCCTGCCTCATCCTGTACTTGTTACTCGGCCGGAGAAGAGCGTGCCCCTTCCTCCACTCCACGGGGACCTCTCTGCTCAGCTGGCATCGCAGGGTGGCAGTCCCACCTTCCACAGCTTCCACGCTCTTCAGCTCTTTGATGAGCGCAGAGACGGCTGAAGAACGAAGCATTCTCATTTTAATTTAGGAACAACATGACCAACTGGTGACGTCATATGGGACTTAAAACCAAAATAAATTCTCTTGGCACAGCTACTAAGCTCTGACCTACCTGCATTTCCAGGAGTCTACTTTCATTTACAATAGCACACCATGAGTTTGGGAGGCAATAAAAACAAAACAATTCTTTCCCAATAATTAGAATATCAAGGTAATTACCCTTCTGCTGCCCAAATGCTGATGGTCACAGACGCATGAAAAGCTTGCAGAGAAAGTGCAGAAGAGAATTGCATATTCTTTAACAAAACGTGTAGCTAAGGCCCTTCTTACCTTCCCGCTTAGAGCTCAGACAAGCACGTCTGTCCGGAGCAGAAAGCAGAACAGTTATTTCAGAGGCAAGGAAAGATATCTTGTTATCAGGTATATTTGATTGTTATTTTTTAACATGAAGTTATTGTTCTAGAAAACAGAGAACATAACGGACCTAGCCAGAGCTGCCTTTTGTTTGTACTGATCCCTTTCTTTTTTTCCCGAATGCTCACTATAAATGCACAGGAGCTAGCAGGACCCTGGCAAGAAGAACAACAAGTGGTCACAAGCAGGTGTCTTACTCCTACCATGGATTTTGACGTGGGCTGTGCTCTGCTGGTCTCCAGTGTCACAGGTGTATCTTCCCGCATCTTCTGGCTCTGCATGATGAATCACCAGCTCCGCCACTGTCCCCTTCTGCTTCATTTCGTATTTGGCACTTGCCTGGAGCGCGGCTTCTCCCTTCTTCCACACCACGGTGGCATCAGCTTTGGTTAGTTCGCAGCGCAAGGAGACGGATTTCCCCTCTTCCATTTCTGTGTTCTCCAGGGCTTGTTTAAAAAGGACAGGCACAGCTAGAAGACAGAACCAGGGATTAGGAGATGCCCTTTTGACCTGCTGTACAATGATAGCTGTCACCCCTCAACACCAGTCCTTTTCCAAATGAGCCCTAGACTCTCCTTTGGCTGCGTGGCATCAAGGTGATACTGCTTGGGAGCAGGAAGAAACCTCTCCCCCAGATGTTATCATCTCACTGGGGATTCCTAGGAATATGGGGGAATTTTCTCTCATCTTTAATAAGGACCCCTGCGGAGGCATCTGGGCATCCTCGCCTAACGAATTCCCTGCTGCTGCAGGGCTCTGAGACAGTATTCATACCCTATATCTCTCCTGCTTTCTGCTCCAGCATATACTACTTTTGCTCTACTACTAAAGGTACTGTATTTTTTTTAAGGGCTTTGGGGAGTTCAGGCAGCATCTGAGAGCCTTTAAAAAGGATGTTTGGGGGAATTTAGGGGTCTAAACATTAATCGGTTGGCCACCTGCAGTTTGCCAGGGACTGGACTTATGTTTTCATCTTCTTGTGCTCCAATGCTCCTGGTCACCATCTCTAACTCCGGTCTTAACCACAGACTTGTAAAATAGCTGTTAGGTCAGGAACTACAGCACGTAGGGTATAGAAAATGAACCCTCTGCATTTACGTATTTTCTGCTCAGTGGAAAGTTACAGATTTAAAGTCCCAGGTACATAACTTGAGATTACATGAATGAAATATATGCAGGTGCTTACAAGTATGCAGTTTTACCGTTAAATTTTATGTATGAATTTGTAGATTGCACTGCCACAAAGTGCTGTGTGGTTTTAATAGAAGCTCTATTAAGCAATGCATTAAGAAAGTGCGGTAACATATCTAACTCTGCCTACCATTTACTTTCACCCGAGCAGTGGTCTTCTGTTCCCCAGTGCTGCAGGTATAGTCCCCAGAGTCTATCGATTTGACATCTCGAATAATGAGCTCTGCCACAGTACCATGCTGCTTAAATTCATACTTCTCGCTGGCATAGAGAACAGTGTCTCCTTTCATCCATTTCACTGGTGTATCAGGTTTGCTGAGCTCACAGGTCAGCTTGACTTGTTTTCCTTCTTTAGCTTCTTCATTTTGGAGCTCTTGCTTGAAAAGAACTGGTAATTCTGAAAAAGAATATTGCAAAGGTTTAAGGAAACACACAAGACTGGAAATCGCTTTTCCCTTTTTGTTTCAGGATTTGTTATCGAGATAGAAAACCACAGGAATGGAAAAGCACTAGCAAACAGTAAACGTTCTGACAACTCACATCTGGCTGCCAGTACTCTACAGCAGCAAAAAAATATTTGAAACCATATGCTTATTTTCCTTTAAATCACTAACTACTGTTGACGACATTGCTACTATTACTGTTGTCATTATTTACATTAGTGGCAAATGCTGTACTGCTATTCATGATACAGCGTGTTGCAGACGGGTGGTCAGAGCTGGACCACTGGCACAAAAAACGTAAAACTTTACTGAGGTCAATTTGCACATAACACAGAGGACACAGAGAAATGGCAAAGTACTTTCTGTCATGACAAGCAATATTGATTTCTCATTATAAAAAAACCCACAACATACTTTTATCCAACATGAATGCAGACTTAAAAACAGCACAGAGCAAACACAGAGAGGAAAGCACAGCTGTACGTGAAAAGGTCCCTGTGGAGATTCCTGTGCAAGCTCTGTCACAGCCTGGGACTCAAGGCTTTAAGGTGAGCTAGTGTAGGGAAGGCACTTATTGGGAAAAAACTTCAAGCGAAACGTTTTCCCCTCAGATCATGAAAAAAAATCAATTTCTTCCTGGCTTCTGATGTCTTATGAATATGCAAGTCAGCTACTGATTCGTGATGCAGAGGTCCTGTGGCTATTGAGAAACTACAGCCTATTCTTCTGTTCCCATTTTACCTCTAGTTTGGGATACTCAGTCTTACATGGCTACTGACTTTTTTTTTTTCTGTTTTTGTATTCTGCTGTTCTGGTGTGACCCTAATAGATAAAGGAAAGCTACAATAATGTAATTTGTTGTAGGTATTCTTATGACTTGACTCCTTCACATCTACTGGTGATCTGAATCCGTATGTTTAAATCCTACATCCATCCACACCCTTCTCTGTGAAGGGAAAAATGGGGCTGTTGTGTAACATTAGGAATGCATTTTTTTCTAACAGAAAATTGTTCTTCATCATGGGTGAGATCCAGGTCCTGCTGAAGTCAACACAGATCTTTCTTTTGTGTGTAATGGGTATTGGGGAAACATCTTAGTGCTACAGAAAGACATAGAAGATCAGAACCATTAACCATCACCTCTCCTCTTCGTTACATCACCAAGGTCTTCTCTTTCCTTGCACGGCAGATCTCAGCCTGAAGTTGGCTTGTTCCTTTGTGCTCTAGATAAATACTGTGAGCAGATTTCCTTCCCTCTTCATGCTCTGAGGTTCAGGCTGACTATTCCAACAACCCAAACGCTTTTTGTTCACACTGACTTCTCTAATCCAGGTGCAGCTTGCAATCCACCCTTCCCAAGTGTGTTATACCAGATATATGCAGGATATCCTCCGGTCAAGGCTAAACACAGCCTGTGCCATTCACAACCTCCCTCTACCTGCTCAAACCTCCCCACGTGAATGAGCGATTTTGCTCACAGAAACCGAGCTCCTCCTCAACCTCAGGCTGGGGCAGCGACTCAAGACAAGCAGAAGCAATTATAACGTGGGTAATAGATGAGCCCGGTTCTGACCCAGCTCAGACCCAATGCTTGCCTGACATACTTGGTGCTTATCCAACGTGCTCAGGGAAGTACACTGAAGTCTCATGTGTCTAAGAAAAGAATTTTTGCTTCAGCTCAGAGAACAACCCTTCAGATAGCACCTCCTGCCTGATCACGCTCTTTGGGTGTGTTACTCTCAATAAATTTGGCTGCCTAAAGCAATTCCCCAGACAAATGTGGCTGTATGAGCTCCCTCCTTGGAGAGGGCCATCAGTGGAGACAGCTTCAGAAGGCGATTCATTCTTTCTCTGGATTACCTCTTAAGCTGGGTGGATCTCCTACGGAGACATCCACTGTCCTCTACTGACCCATTGCATTTTTCTCTAGGGAGCTTAGGCACTTAACTTTCACAGAGCTAAAAGCAGGTAAGATGAAGGATTTTCCTATTTCACATTCTGTCACCCCTCTGGGTGCTGTTCCAGATGACTTGATGAGAACCTCTCCTGCACTGTGGTGCAAAGACGTGAGGTTCCTTTTCAGTATAGTTTCATGTTTTTAATCATTTCAATTTATTACTCTGACCTTGGTGTTAGATGACGCGTTAGGACCCAAAGCATCACTCCAAACGTTCTTACCCTTGACAGTAATAACCGCACTACTTTTAGCTGCTCCAGCCTCACACTCATATCTGCCACTGTCTCTTTCTTCTGCCCTGTGAATGACAAGCTTGGCTTCAAATCCCGACCGGCTGATGTTATACTTGGAAGAATTCCTAAGGCTCTTCCCGTCTTTGCACCACTTTACAGGGCTGTCTGATTTGGAGGTTTCACAGTGAAGGATCACATCCTCTCCCTCAGTGACTTCAGTATCAAGGAGCTCCTTTGTGAAGGTGCAGGGCTTCTCTAGAATCACATAAAAACCATCTGAGATGTTTCAGAAGAGGTGTGGATTTTCAGATCACAAGTAATCTGTGAGATTTACACCCAAGATTATTTTTATCAAAACTACAGGTCAAGGTTAGTAGCAAATGATTTGCTGTTCATGACTATAAAGCCCTTGGGAAGGTACCAGTCATGCCGTGAGCTGATTAGTTTGAACCTTCTAACTGAATGCGGAAAAGTTAATTCTGCGTGAAGTGAGGTGTGATACAGATTTCTCAAAGCCACTCATCTAGAGCAGGTCTCATCTCATCAGTACGAGTCCTCTAAAAACCAGGCAGATAGCTCAGACTGGTCATGTAGGATGTCTCTATAACTGCTGGAAAATGAGAGACACCTCCAGAGACCAGATATTCACTTCCAAAATAGGTCATTAGGACAGAGAAGATGAACTGCTCTTTGATATGCTTGTCTTTCCACACAGCTTATAGAAGTGGCCTAAGCTAGATACCAATAGCTAAACTGGCCAAGGTAGATCTTATCCCCCCTAGCTTAATGCTTTTTATTTCATAAAAATCCAATCAATCAGGAGACCAAAACCTGGTTTTGGTACTATAGCGTCACATATTAGCGTTACCAAAAGGAATCAGCTTTTGCAAATAAGACCTTTAATTTACCTCCAGAAAAAAATCCATTTGCACTTCTGTAGCACGGCAAAATATGGGCAAATTTGTGTGTGGGAAAAAAAAAAAAAAAAAAAAAAAAGGCCTTTGCAATAAATGTGGCGATTCTGAAAAGAATGAGAATATGATCTGACACAGTGGAGACTGTATGTTTTACACTCTGGGCATGAGAAATATTTATGTTTCCAGTAAGAAAACACCTCTCTAATCCTGCAGTCTTGGGCTGCATGGCATTCATTTTATTCCTTTGCTATAGAAGTAGACTAACACTGGAGTTTTAACTCAGTTTAACTTTTCCAGATAAAACAATTCATTGTCAAAAAGGAATAGCAGAGAACACACGTAATGTTGCCTTTCAAACAATGAAAACTAAATTAAAAACATATTGGTTGAACTTTTTCTTTTCCCCTTAAACTATTTGATTTCACCTCATTTATCACCCTATCAGCTCAGCTCAAGGAAAACTGGGCAAGGCATCCAATGTACCATCACTATAGTATAACGTTCCCATCTAAGGTCCAATAAATACTCTGAGAGTTGCCCAGGATTACCAAGTATTCATTCCCCAGCCCTACCTTCATTACATAGGTAATGCTATTCTTGAACATACACAGATATACATATGATAGGGCCAAATATGTAGCATTTTTGTTCTTTTTTTTCACCTACCCACATTAACCCGTACTTATTTCTATGCATTCTTTCCTCTCCTGAAGTTTTTATGATTGAATTACCTTTAACAACCAAACTGGCAGATGTTTTCTTATCACCAGCTTCAAATGTAATGACCCCCGAGTCCTTCAGTGAGAGTTTTTTCAGCGTTAGCAGGTGATATCCACCAGGCTGAGACTGGATCTCATTAAGTTCATTGGTATGGAGTGGGGTTTTATCCAAAAACCACTGCACTTTGCTATAGTCTACAGGAGAGATTCTGCATTTAAACATGGCAGATTCTCCCTCTAACACAGTGACATCTTCCAGGTCTTCTGTTATTAGCACTTTCTGGCCTGAAAGGAACATAGATATATCAATTATGGGAATCTTCAGTTACTAGCATGAAAATCGATACGGAAAACTCCAAGATTCCCCATGTGAGTATTTCAAGAAAGAAATATGTTCATGATACAGAAGACTGAAACACAATTCTGCTGTTATTGAACACAAAAACCATTCACAGGAAGATAATATATACAGGACACACACCAAAATAGGATGAAGACAACTCCAAAGCACCAGAACACGTATAGCAGAACAAGTAGCCAGTACAATGCAAATCCAGCATCATAAAGTTTCTCTTAATGAAACTACCTGGAAAGGCTGAAAGGATGCGTCTCTGACAGCATCATTGGGCTCTAGACGTCACTAAGCAGATGACCCCTTCCATGACAACCCCTCTGTTTTTCTAGAGCAAATATAACTTGCTTTCTATGGGATAGGACCACCCAGCCCCCACCTTCTTTGAGCTTAGTCCAACCATAAACACAATGGGAAGTGGAAAGAGTGTCTGACTGCAGCTTTAGTAAAAAGAAACAAAACAACAGCCCTGAAAACCTGCCTGTATAGACGTAGATAGATATACACCTAACTATAAATAAATAAAATTAGGTTATCACTGTATGCAGAGATATATCTGAAGTTGCTCCTACTTAGAAAACCAGTACAGGGAATTTTTCACTTTCATCTTGAGCTTTGTGACAGACAAGTATTTTTTCACTCAGAAAAGTTGGTGTTAGAAACCTCACAGCGAGTTCAGGTAGCTCAGATCCTGAGGCCATGGTGGGGATTAAGCACACTTCTTCGCTTCTCAAGGCTGCTCTAGCAGATGATCAGAGGTAGAGGAGCCTGGCTTTATTCCTTAGTCTTTAAGGACTAACTATAATAATTAATAAGTGGACACTGCCATTGCATCTCCATGTGACTATTCTTGAGTCATTCCTCCTATTCTCTTCAATGTTTCATCATTTTACTTCAGGACATGGTTTAGTGGGCATGGTTAATGGTTGGACTCGATGATCTTGAAGGTCTTTTGCAACCTAAATGATTCTATGATTCTATTCTATGATTCTATCATTTTCAGCTCAAGGGTTTCTCCCAGTCAGGGAACTGTGTGGAACAGTAACAACCCGACCTCACTCCTTCCCCTTAAACTCTACCCTGCCGTTAGCATTGGCCACCACAGCTAATTCACAGCCATAGCATCAAATAAAAGCTGCTGGGTTGTACTCTTCAGCTGGAGATTGGGTTGTACCCTTCATCTCTAAGGGGCAGAGGGACATTAAGCACTTAAAGATTCCTGGACCACTCATTCACCCATCCCCTCCTGGAAACAACTACTGGAAAGAGGCATCAAGGGACATAGAGAAAAGCCTGGAGGCAGAATAATTTTTCCCTCATCTAATAGCAGGCACGCTGAATCATAGCCATCATGTGTACACGCAGGAACGCCAGCCTCTCCTCACATCAGTATTTGGGGGTTTAAATCATACCCAAAATACTCCAGGTATAATTGCTTCAAATTGACAAATTGCTCTGCATGTCCAGCTCCATGTTGCTATATTTTTGTCCAAATGTCCTGTGCATATACGTCATGAATGAGATGGAGCCAGAAATCAGTGGACCCGCTACCCATATGCTGAGAAACAGATCTGCCTACACATACGATGTTTCCTGTTGGAGAAACGCGATGTACAGTCATATTCCTCTCATCCGTACCTTGCACGACTAGCTTGGCTCTGGACTGGGCATCACCAATGTCACAGGTGTAAGTATCACTGTCACTTTTCTCCAAGTTCTTTATGGTCAGCTGGAGGATTTGTCCTTTCTGTGTGATCTCGTATTTCCTGCTAGTCCTGAGTTCAGCTATGCCTTTCCTCCAGACTACAGAGGATGCAAGTTTCTCACTCTGGCACATAAAAACTGCAGTTCCACTTTCATCAGCTTTCAGATCTGAGAGTTCCTTGACAAAATAATTAGGTTTTTCTGGAAGGAAAAAAAAAAAAAAAAAAAAAAAGAGAGACAGAGACAGATTTGTTACCCAAACAAGTCCTGAGCATACAGAGTGGTCTTGAATGCCCTCTGCCCCCACTTGTAGAGTCACAGAATGTAGATTCATAGAATCGTTTAGGTTGAAAAAGACCCTCAAGATCATAAAATCCAACCATAAGTCTAAAACTGCCAGGTCCACCACTAAACCATGTCCTTAAGTGCCACATCTACACATCTTTTAAATACCTCCAGGGATGGTGATTCAACCACTTCCCTGGGCAGCCTGTTCCAGTGCTTGACAATCCTTTTGGGGGAGAAGTTTTTCCTAATATCCAATCTAAACCTCCCCTGGCACAACTTGAGGCTGTTTCCTCTCATCCTATTAGATGGAATGGATCTAACAAGATCACCAGGTCCACCTCCTGTCACAGGACATAGCAGGTAAAGTATTTCCAGGAAAGTTTAATGCCATTGTACAGGTACTGGCGAGGTCTCATCTTGCAGACCGCATATAGTTTTGATCACCTATATTCAAAAAAGTCTATTTCAAATTGCCATTTTTGAATGGCTCGTTACATAGGACATAAGATTCTTCAGTATCTACAAGGTGGTTTTTCAGAGGTTTTTTTTTAAAAAGCTTTTAATCCATGACATTTTTTGAAAACTAAAAATTGATCCTGTTTAGAGAGATAGAAGAGAATGTCTCCCACAGGTTGTAGAGATTTACCCCAACCTCTGTGCATGCCAGCCCCTGTGCATGCTTCAACTGACCTTGCACCGTGATCCTGGCTTTCGTTTTAGAGACCTCTGTCTCACAGGTGTACTCCCCACTGTCTTTGACTGTGGAGTCATGGATGATCAGAATGGCCCGTGTTCCCTCTTGGTGCAAGTCATATTTCTGGCTTTTTCGGATTGCTTTGCCATCCTTGTACCACCTGATGCTCACATCAGGTTTCGACAATTCACAGCTCACGCTGATGTCCTGCCCCGCTGTGGATGTTTTATCCTCCAGCTGTTTTGTAATCTCAGTAGGTTTTTCTGAAGAGAGGGAAAAGAAAAAAGAGGCAACTCTGAATAAAAATCATGATCACTATACAGCTGGGGTTTTTGCAATTCAAATATCCAGCAGGTTCCCCAATGAATGATTCATATTATGTTAGGGAAGGGAAAAGCAGTCTTGCTCTTCAGTACATATTAAATGCAGTTATGAGCTCTCAGTGAATATTAATGATTGCTTACAGGAACTAAGGACTTGTCCTGATGGCATCCATTTCAGGGGATGTCATTTTGTCATCACTGAAGCTACTGTAGGCATGCACTTAGGGTGGGATCTATCTCACTAAATATAGATATCTATGCTATAGAGATAACTAGCAGAGGCACTCCCTCCAGGGCCACGCTGCAGCCAGCAGTGATCTGCTAAGTAGAGGCAATGGACTTCAAGGAACAATTTCTTTTGGCTTAAAATTGGTCTAATTGTGCATAATGAACCATGTTTGAAAACTACCTGTTTCTTCTCTCCACTGACTACCTAGGGAACCTTGGGTGATTATCTCAGATGCACATAGTCTGGGTAGTAATTTTCTGTACAATTACACTACCCAGTGTATTCTGCAATTCTCAAATATCTATTAAAAAATGTCAGCTTTTCACTTGTTTTTAAGGAAAAACCTCAGTGCTTCAAGGCTCACCGAGAAGGCTGCTATTCACTTTGATCACAAGAGTTTGCCTTCATGGCTTACTGACGAACCTTATGAAAAGACACCCAAGAAATCAAACTCCAGAACCTTTCTGATCTCATTACCTTTTACAACTAGAGAAGCCTTGGAGATTAGACCACGGGCAGTGAAAACGACTTCTCCAGAATCATCAGGAATCACACTTTTGATATTGAGCGTATATTTCCGACCCATGTTAGAGGCTTTAAATCGCCCACCACTTTTCACTTTGCTCCCATTCAGCATCCAGCTGAAGTCATCAATGCTTTCATGGGACAAAATACACTCAAAAGTGCAATCTTCTCCCTCCTGGATTTCAGTGTTCTTCAGCCGTTTGGTGATGCCAATGTTCAGTTCTGGAAGACAAAAAGTAGGTTAATACAAGGAGAAAAGGCTTTTATGACTGACGTGAGTAGTAATATTGACATTTTTAGCTCATAGACCAGTTTATCTACTGGATCGACAGGACACCACTGCATTCCTTACGGATGTATTTGACATGGGAAGGATTTCTCAGACATTATCCACTCAGAATTATCACAAAGCTATGGGAAAAGGGACACTTGAATCTCCTGGCTTTTCTCTGGAAGGAGTGCATGAAGAACAGCTCACCTAGTGGAGAAGACTCAAGATTCAATGAGGGGAGAAAAGCTGTCAGACAGGAAGCCTCTGGGATGTTGTGTGAGGTTTTTCTCCATGCTGGTATGAGAAATGGGATGTTCGTATTTGTTAACTTGTTACCATGCTACCCACCCTGGTGTTCAAAATCAGACAAATTCAAAATTTGTCTCATCAATATGAGTTTGAAAGCCATGAACAATTCTCTTTGCTTCAAACAGCCACAAGGATTAGATGACAGGCTGAACTGCTGGGTTCTTCAATAGGCAATGTTGTCCTACTTTTGTGTTCCCACGATGGACTCTGAATTAATAGCTCAAATATGTGAAACACAAGTTGCTTGGGGTTTTTTGCAGTGTTTTTGTTTTGTTTTGTTGTTAGGGTTTTTTTCTGAGAAATTATTTGCTCTTCTGGAAGGATTTCTGCACAGTAGGGATGTTCAGGAAGGAAACATTGTCACTACATTCTTGATTTTCACTAAAACACCAGCTATACTTACATCAAAGAGTAACACAGATTGTTCAGACATCACCGTGTGAGACTTACGGAGTTTCATATAGGTGTGAGACAAAGTGACCAAGCCCACCCATATTTGCAGAACCCCTTGCCTGGCCATCATCTACAATACTTACCCTGAACGCTGACCTTTGACTTGGCAACATCAGTGCCAATATCACAGGTGTATAAACCTGCATCTGTCTTTTCAAGGTCATGGATAAGGAGGCACAGGGTCTTCCCAGACTGTATCTGCTCATACTTGTTACTAGAAGTGAGCTTCACACCATCCTTTTTCCAAACAGGTTTGACCTTCTCTTTGGAGACTTCGCATTCCAGTTTAATCACGCCTCGCTCCTCACCAAAAACATCATCCAAGGACTTCATGAAGACAGCAGGCTTCTCTGAAGATTAATGGGCAAAACAGAGAACAACCAGGATATTTAAGTGGAGATATTTTTGGTTGCTACCAAATATTTAAAGAGAGCTTAAGTTAACCCTTGGCAACGCTGTCGATACCAATGCAGAACCTAAAGCAGTCTCACACCTCATGATTGGAATGAGTTTTAGGGAAATGAGAATTTATTAATGGGAGGATGCAGGGAAGGAGAGAGCAGCCTACATTGCCATGGACAAGTAGTGGCAATCAGTGCTGTAACTGTGGTCTCTCTTTTGACTGTGCACCTATGAGGTTGCGGTTGCGGTTTTCTCTGCGTTGGAGCATCTCTCAGGTACAGGAGATCCCATCACAGAGAATGGGGCTTGGAGTAGACATGTAGGGCCCAAATGAAAGCCAGAGGGACAGCTATGGAATAGCTACTTAGTAAGATAGACTAGATTTAAGGAAGCCCTTGTTTGCATCCTGGAGGAGCAGAAAATATTCTCTGGGAACATCCTTTCTCATTGCAGCAGTCTACAAGTGGAAAGGGGTCAGGTGGTTAGAGGAAAAATGTGTGAAGAGAAGTAATTGGGATATAGGTCTTCTAAAGCCAAAGAGCTGGCACTGCCTTCTCATGAAGCAGGATTCACGCAGTGGGGGCAGCAATAAAAAGATGTGCTGCACATTCTCCTCGCTCTCCTGAACATTTTTCCCTTTGCCTCTTTGTTTTATTGATTCCCTTCATCTAATTGAAAATATATTTAACATTGAAGATATTTATACAGGAGAAATTTCTGACCAGATATAAAAGAAAGAAGGAAGAGGACATCCTTCAGACTCTCTGAGTTGATAGATTAAAGGAGTCAAATTCAGACTCTGGGAAGAACAAATTAGTCATGAGCAGGAGGCAAAATGCAAAGGAAATCGGAGATGATTCTCTAAGAGGATATGGAAGACGTCAGACTGAGTTTCAGAGAGAATGGCTCCAAACAATTCCCACTCATGTTTCCAGATACGTGAAGGAGTTAATTTAGGATAACAAATCACTATGACTTACCTGAGCATGCAAGTATGGGTGTGATGCTAAAGAAAATGTGATTTTGAAATTTTGGTGAGAGTTTCACCTCATGTTTCTAACATGCCTAAAATAATTCATGCAACTTACTGTGGCTTAGCTGATGCACAGGAACATGTTAAACCACAGCAACTAAGATGTTTGACTAAATTTTAAGGCATATTAAGGACAGCAGCAAACTGCTTCTCTTTGCTGAATCAGTCCAACTCCAGAACTGATGTACTAAAAGGTGTGCCCTACCCTTGGAGGTACACTGAAGCTCAGCTTTTTGTAGACAAAAATCTTTATAAACAACAATTTATAGGCTATATAATACTGAAGAGACCTACAAGAAAAGGAAACGGCTCTTGAGACTATCCTGATGACAAGTAACAGGATGTTAAATAGCTATGGAAACTTTTGGCAGGAGACCAAAACAGTCTTCCTTAGAAAAATCATCAGCTACAGTTAGAAACTTACACTGGAAGAAGAAAGCCCTTGCACACTTATTGCTCGGCCCCAGAGAGGTGAAGCTTACGAGCAGGAATACTGCATCGATGTGGTAAATAAGAGCTCCTTTGCGTCTCTTATTTACATTCAGAAGGTGCGTGATCACGACCCACCTATCACCTTCAGATGCACGCTCTCTGACACCTTGTCTGACTTCATGGTCACTGTGCCAGCGTCCTCAGGCTTGACGTGCTTCATCGTCAGCGTGTAGCAGTTGCCAACGTTCCTGATGTCATTGAAATTGTTGGTGTAAAGGAGGGTGCCATTGAGGAACCATTCCACATCCTCGTCGTCATGAGACAGCTCGCAGGAGAAGACGGCGGAACTCTCTTCTTCAATCTCCACGTCCTGCAGGTGTTTGAGTACTTCTACGTTGCGGGCTGTAGGAAGCCAAGGTGCACCATCACCACTGTTATTGTAAATCAGGACTGCTACCACAAATACATTCATAGTGGTTAGAGTTTATTTGATGATTTGGTCTGGTCTCCTGTACACCATGGGTTATTACATTTCATTTACTTGGTTTTGCATTTGGTCCAACAAAATCCCGTCCATTAAAAAACTATATTGTCCAGAGCCCTCAATTCTCTTTTCACACGTAAAAATGTTTTGTTTTTTTTTTTTTAAATTTTTATTTTAAAAGTAAGTAAGTCTTTCTAAAATGGTAATAACATTACAGCGATGCCTAAACACCCCACAGAGCTCCAATCCCTGTGTGCTCATCACTGCACATACACATACACTTTATAACTAAATTGTCCCTGACTCACTGCCAGGGAAGTGCAGAGGATGAGGTAGAATATCATTATGAATAAGAAACATGTAGCAGAAATAAAAGCTGACACAGCGGTCAGGAAATGAAAACCACAACCAAGATCACCAGAATCAGTTTAACACAAATGATATTTTTAGCTAGATCTACCACAGTTCTAGTTCCTTCGTTGAAATGTAAAATAATGTGGCTTGAGAAAGACACGTGAATTTCTGCCTTACCTAGGTGGTGCCCGTCCACATGCATTACCTACTTCATGGCAAGTGCTGGAATTCCGTATAATGGAATATCAGTACAGTGCATAATAAGTCAGTTCACTTAAGATACTGCATTTATACAAAATTAGCGGAAGATAACTGTGGGAATCTACCTCTACTCAAGAAGAGAAACCCAGAGTGAAATACTGAACCATAAAGACATGCGACAGGCAAGTCCCCCACCGAAAACCGCTCGTACCTTCAACGGTCAGCGTGGCTTCGGTCTCCGCGTTTCCAGCCCTGCACTTGTACACGCCAGCGTCTTCAGGCTTCACCTTCAATATCTTCAGCTCTGCCGAATGCTGCTCCCGCTTGATTTTGTACTTCTCGGAGGGCTCAATGGGTGTGTGGTCCTTGAACCACTTCACAACCTTTGGAGAAGGCCTGAAGTCGCAGGACAGGATGACTGAGTGGCGCTCCAGAGCTGTCTTGTCCTCCATCCTCCTGGTGATCTGTATGTGGTAATCTGCAAAGCAGGGTTGGGAAAGAAGAAAGGATCAATCTGAAGAAAAGGAAAGAGTCTAATCTGTATTTCATGCCAATTAATTTCATGTATGTCATTCACAACTGTTTTGTGAATTGCTCGGATGCTGCTACAGTTTTCTGTTACAGAGCTGACTTGCTTTGAAACTAAACCAACATGATCTATAGGGAATGCTGGTTTCTATAAGATAAAACTTTACATTAACTACCAAATGCATGGTCCCGTTCTGGTTCAGTGCTTACTGAACTGCTCTCTAATTAAAGTTTTCAATGCAAGTAAGAGCAAATTAAAGACAAAACAAGGACTTCAGGATGTGATTGGAGATATTTACTATGGTGACAGCAGAAGATAAAAAGCCTTGAAGCTTTGTCCCAGATCAAGTCAATGACAAAACGGATTAAGTAAATGAGCTATCAAACTTGTCTAGTTCAGAAATGGGACAAAATAAACTCTCCTGGCAAATTTCATCTGTTTTGTCCTCTTTGGTAAAGTCAAGAAGAAAACAAACAAAACAAAAAAAAACCCCACCAGTCTTAGCTCAATAGGTTTGAATACTGTGCTTGAATACCAGGCACACCAAACTCATTTAGTCAGATCCCTTCCTAAGACATTGCTGTCATTTCGTGCATTCAACGTTGTGCCCAACAACTTGTAATTGGGAACTAAGCGGGTCTTCCAGGTACACATACATTTCCAAGACCCCAGGCAGCAGAGCCTGCACATTAGAAAGTGTGTCTGAAAAATTATTTTCCAGGTACTGTGAGAGGGACAATCTCTCATGATCTAATTCAAACCAGGACATATCACATTACCTCTGACAAGCAAGTTTGCTGTGGATTTTGATTTGCCAATGGAGAACTGAACGGTGCCTGTCATATCAGCACTAGTTTTCAGTATTATCAGCCTGTGGATGGTGTCTTCTTGCTGCATTATAATGTTTCTGCCAGCCTGTAAGACTTCTCCACGTAGAGACCATTTGGGGGGTTTCACGGATGGAATGGATAGCTCGCATTCAAACTTGGCTTCTTCAGGCTCAGTCACATCCTCATCACACAACTCCTTTACAATACTAATGGATTGCTCTGGATGAAGGATGGAATGGGAAAGCAGGGATTTAGGAGTCATGAAAGAACTCTTCTGTTAGCATCCTGCACACTCATGCCATCTTTACTGTGCTTGAATACTGCACTTATTGGCTCAAAAGGCTTTAAAAAATCCTTTTTTTGCATAAAAATAAACATATATTGCTGGTCACAGGTCAGACAGTGAGACTGTGACACTGCCTCAGGAGAATCCAAATCTCCTGATTCCCAGTCCTATTTCTAAAGCCACCTTCCTACTCTGATATCAAGCACTTGGCACTATATAAAATGGAAAAGAAGGTTCATTGAAATGCAGGGATTGATAATAGGAAAGGCTTTATCTAGCTACAGCAACTTTTCTCTGAATAACAAACTTTCTCCAATACATCTGTTAAACTACTCTGGAACAGGAATTTCCTTAAGAGAATGTACCATGTATTCATTTTCTAGGATGTTCCTGCCCTTATAATCCTAAAAGGAAGCAATATCAGTGGACTTCAGAAGAAATCAACACTGAATTAAAATAGTTTTAAAGTGGTATTGTGTTTTCAAAGTAAATGACAAGGGTTTTTTCAAAGCCAATCCTCCTTCCAATCCATCCTAGAAGGGAAAAATTGGTTCACTACCTTCAACAAAAAAATTAGCGCTGCTTTTGTCATCAAAGGCGTCACAAGTGTACGTGTCTTCATCTTCATAATCTGCATCATTGATGATGAGTTTCCGATAGACACCATCGCTCACCATTTCGTATTTGTCACTGGGGTGAATTTCAACGTCCTTTTTGTACCACCTCACTTTAGCATTGGCACGAGACACCTGGCACTCCAGGAAACCCCGATGTTTTTCAAGAGCAATTTTATCTCGCAAAGGCTTCACAATTTTTACAGGCAGCTCTAAAAGAAGTAAAAAAAAGATGGAATAATCAGTACAGTTTCCATGAAAGGTATATATTAAAAACTCATTAGCAATATTTCTTTTACGGTCAGTTATGTGGACAATGACAGGAATCCCTGCTATGCTAAGCACTCAACTAACACACAGCAAGTGAAGACCTAATGAAAGGAAAACTTTTTATGCCTATTTTACCACTTGGATGGCTGAACTTCCAGGGACTCATCTCAGATTTCCTGAGCTCCTCATCAGTATGTTAATTCAAATGTCTTCCTTCTCCCCATCTCTATCACATTGTTTAAGTTAAACACAAAAAAATGCTGTATTCTTTTTTTAAACATACACCAGAAAGAAAATGCAGGAGAAAGTCAAACTACAGCTTTTTGGCCCTGAAAGTTCAAACATGACTTTTAATGTCTTAGGGTACAAAATCAACCTTCTGAGAAAATAAACTGTATTATTTAGCAAAAGTAAATTCCCAGCAGTGAAGCTGATATTTCACACGCAGTAAGTCGGCAGGAGGATTTTTTCCCCTGAAAGTTCTAGGTGGTGTTTAACTTTCTTCACGTTAGAAGTGGGGGAAGTTAGTTGGTTTGTAACATGAGAGAGCTTAAGCAGTATTGGCTTGAAAAGCATAATTACCTTTTACAGTAAGCTGGGCATGAGATTCTGCCTTTTCTGCAACAAATTTGATCTCTGCTGCGTCTTCGACTTGGACGCACATGTAAGTCAGCGAATAGGTCCTTCCTGAAAACAGACACAAAACCAGACATAACTTCCCCTGAACAAACAGCTTCACTCTCCAAGGCACGCTGCCAGGCTGAGCATCGCTCATCTGGTTTTGGTGCTTCACCACCTGCTATCACAGCAGCAAGACCGACCATTCCCCTATGTCTCTGTCCCTGTATCAAAGGATAACCTAACCTCAGCTCCTTCAAGGACTGACTGAATGTGGTCCCCACCATCTAGAAACTAATTGAAACCGAAGGATTCCACCCAATGTCAGATGATACAAATTCCTACCTACTGGTGGCAGCATGGGATGGTGGGATGACACCAACTTTGCCTTGTTAAAGTTCCCACCGTGGCACTGTCCCAGCCTAGTTACATCCCCAAAACAAATGGGGAACTCTCTGCTGAACCTTCTTAACTTGATTTTGGAGGTCAGACTCTTCTGCCTATTATCCCATACCAGCACATACTCCAACCCACCCCCATTCAAGAATGAGATCCCACTTTTTCATCCTACCATCTTGACGCATTCTAATATTGTCAGCAGCCTTCATCTTGTTGTCATTTTTGTACCATTGGGTTTGGACCTCATCATGCGAAATCTCACAGACGAAAGATGCACTCTCATATTCATTCACTTCTACATCTTCCAGTGGTTTAACAATCTTGATATCTCGGGCTGTGAAATTATAGAGACAAATATTTATTTGGGGTTTCTCCATAATTGAGTGTTGCGTGTTTACCTCCTGCATAATTACATGGAAAAAAAATGGGACTTGTTTTATTCTAGACCAGCCTCCCTTCCTGGGTAGTTTCTCTCTTCAACACAGTAAATATATTTTATGCTTGAACCTACAGGTAAAATTACCAGCTACAGTGGAGCTCACTGCAAGAGGATTTTATGGTTGCTGGAACTTTACACAGGTTTTAAAAGTCAAACATATCAATGAAAGAAAATCTGCCAAGGAAAACTAAACTCAAGGCTACAATCTTTTGTGTCACTATAAACCTGTCTCATTCACATGCTTCTCTGCATGCTCTCCTCCTACTCCCCTGCTTGTGTGTCTGGACTCCGACAGCCACAGGGAGCTCAGCCACACGTTTTACCTTGGAGATACCTTTTCTTCAGAGTTCCCTGAACTCAGTATAATCCTCTTTAACTCTGCAACTTTGCACTAATTTATGTCAGAACCGACCCATATATCTGTGCTCCTGCAGTCCTTTCTTTTTGAAAGGGAAAGCCTTGATACACCTTCGGTTAGCTTCAGGACCAGAGTTCAAATGCAAATCAGCTAGCATTCAAATAGCAACCCATCCCAGCCAAAGTCAGGGAGACAATGGGGAGTTCAACACAGCAATGGAACGGGACAGATGTTCATGAAGATATTGCTGAACCCAAGTGGCCACATGAGGACAGCATCTAGTAAGCAATAAGAAAAAGCTGATCTGTCTTTTCAGATGTCCCTCTGGAAAATAACATCTGCCAGGGCACAGCAGACCTGTCCGTTCAGTAACTGGCCTTTAGCACTAGCTTATCTCTGGTGCTTCGGAGCCTCGTGACAAAATACGACCAGTGCTTGACCAGTTGCACAGTGCAACACACGGAGGGAAAAACTGTCTTGAGCATAAAGGAGAGGTGCAGTCAGAAATCACGACCCTTTTCTTAGTATTTACAACATAGGGCGCTTCTTGAGATCATACCAAGGCTTGTCCAGTCCCTATTCAGGCAGAGTACCCCTGTGATAATGGCAGAAGCTAAACCAAACCATGTCAGCACCAGCCACTGAATCCCTGCTTTGTGCCAGGCGGTCTGGTATTTGCTAACTTGCCAATCTAGAAACACCATTCAAATTCCAAAGACCAGAAATCACTTATGGTAAATGGAAAACTAAGTTAGCACCTCCTCCAAAAATACTCCTCTAAGGATAGAGCAAGCACAGGACAGCTCTGCCAACACTTTCTCGCTAGGAAGAGAAAGTTATCCAAAATGAGTAATTGCGAAATACTCGAACTGTCCATGAAGCATTTCTTGCTGTGTAGTCCAAAATACTACAGTAGATGTAATTTGCTATTTCAGTCAAACATACCATGAACCTTTAGGGTAGCTGATGTCTTGTCTTCAGCTGCTTCACATGTATAGGTTCCCTGGTCTTCATATTCACACTTGTGAATAATGAGGCTTCTCTTATTTCCCTGGGAAATAATCCCCACTTTTTTACTTTGCTGGAGCTCCTTCCCATCCTAGAAGGGAAAAGGCCAAACCAGATCACCACCAATTCTTCTATGTCTGCAGTGAGCAAAACAAACATTCAGATCTATGCTCAATTCACCTGTCTCATTGGACTTAATGGAACTGTGCTTACTGGAACATATGCTGAAACTTAAGCACAGTGCAAAGTCTTCAAGAAGTAGGAATGGCTGAAGAACATGCATAATTTCTGGTTGGTCTTGGACACCTATCTGAAGGCTTAAGGCACTATACGGGGTTGGCAATAAGCTTCTTCAGACATTACCTTGAAGAAATGCCGCTATCTCCATTTAAGGGAAGTATCAGCTGAGCCCTGAGGAAGGTACGTGAAATGCCTGACCTGATCCCCAAAATGGGGTGGAAAGGGAACTGAGGCTTCACCTTAAGTCACAGTTCCCAATGAGGCTATAAATCCTGGGTGAGAACTGCTAGGCATGAAATAAAGCACAAGGCTGCATTGCTATCAACAGCAGCGCTCCCGTTCTGTGCAAGAACAGAAAAGTCAGACTTTCAGCCCGATAAACACACCCAGCAAATAAATAACAGAGAGTGATGAACTGAGGAAGTAAATGAACATAAGGACAAGAGAGCAATGCTAAAAGCTGTATAGCAAAGGCTCAGACTCATGTCCCATGGAAGTGAAATTAAGGGCTCTCATTCCCTTCCAGAGAAGTCAGAAACTGAAATACCACTATCTGTTAAGTGCTGTACCTTGAACCACTTAACATCCACGTTGGGCCTGGACAGCTCACACTCGAATGCGACCTTGTCCTTCTGAGTTACACTGATGTCTGCCAAAGGTTTGCTGATTTTCACAGGCAGTTCTGCAAAAAAAAGGAGAAAGTCCAGTTAGTGGGGAATTAGGTCTCCAGGACCATCTGGCACAAGAAATAATGAACAGGCAGAGCCTAGCTTCCATGCTTAATAAATCTTGTGACAACAAAATCGTATTGTTTTGAGCACATTATCACGAGTTGTTCTGTAGACAATGTTACAATAATCCTGTTGACGTTAGAAGGAGACGTTACTGATGATGGTCCAGTGCTTAACATCCTTTACAGTTACAAGGAAAGCTTGTTCCTCTCTCAAAATCTCACTCTGTGGGTTGGGAGAAGACAAGCACGTCCCACACCAACCCAGACCTGAGACTTTTGGGTCTGCGTACCTGTCACAGTGAGCCTCCCTGATGAATGAATGCCATCTGCTTTGAAGGAGATGAGTCCTGCATCTTCAAGAGTCACCGAAGAGAGAGTCAGCGAATGTTTCTTGCCCAGGACAGCAATACTGACATTCGGTGAAGGCTTCAGCCGAACGCCATCCTTCTGCCAGATCCCTTCCACGTCCTCATGCGATACCTCCACCTCGAAGGTGACAGTCCCTTTCTCAGAGACTTGGAGGGGCTGAAGACCTTTCACCAGCTTGATCTGCCTCACTGAAAAACAACAAGGAGATGTTGGAGATCTCACACCGACAGCTGTGAAACAGCCTGAGGACTTCCAAAATAGATTATTTCCCTATTCCTCATGCAAGTACTTACCAATTAATTGGTATCTGCCAATTAAACAACCACCTTTGCGGGAAATAAAACCTGTTCATGACCATACTGCTAGCATGGCTGCTATTCTTAAAAGGGATACTTTCAGCTGGGACAAACGATTCAGCCAAAAGTTGCAAAAAAAGGGCAAACTGGCCCTTTTCCTAGCAAGATCCACCACACTCACTGTCTATGCCAGAAATGAGCTTTGAAGTTGCACACACCCATGCACACAGAGGAGAAGGGGCATCCCTGTGCTGGGTGAGATGGTCACCAGTAACTCTTCACAAAGAAACATTTTAGAAGAAGATAACACTGTTATTTACACTGGGACCATGCTCTCTGTGCTCAAACATCTCCTGGTGGCATCTTCCCCTATGCCACATAGGGGACGATAGGGAACAAACTATTTCTCCAAAGGTCCCACAGAGGTGATACAAATAGACTATGAGTTTGTTTAGATTGGATCTTAGGAAAAATTTCTTTACTGAAAGGGTTGTCAGGCATTGGAACAGGCTGTCCAGGGAAGTGGTGGGGTCACCATCCCTAGAGGTGTTCAAAAAACGCATAGATGTGGCACTTCAGGACACGGTTTAGTGAGCATGGTGGTGGTGGGTTGATGGTTGGACTTGATGATCTTAGAGGTCTTTTCCAAACTTAATGATTTGATTTGATTTAAGAAACTGGGTAGAAGGACAGTACTGCTCTCCCCAGGAGGGGGGTGGTGGCGGACTCCATGGAATGCCAGCTCCTTACGCCTTTCCTGTTCCCTCTGCTGCTGTTACACC
This sequence comes from Buteo buteo, assembly GCF_964188355.1. Classification (NCBI taxonomy): domain Eukaryota; kingdom Metazoa; phylum Chordata; class Aves; order Accipitriformes; family Accipitridae; genus Buteo; species Buteo buteo. Next base: position 3,686,318 of record NC_134172.1, on the reverse strand, counting down.
TCACAGCAGGTTTACAGATGAACATATGCATCTTTTGCAGGATCCTGTCTAATTCCTCTCTCAAGGAAACCACACTGATTCCTCTCTTGCGGTCTTCTCCAAGGTCATAATCACTTAAACACAAATTTGCCCCAAGGACACGTCTTGAACCAGACAAACGAGGGGAGTGCAGACACCTCCAGGAGCTTGTTCTTTGCTTCCCAAACTAAGACACCAGCTCTCCTGACTTTGCTCACTAAAAGTTGCATCATTCCCTGATTTCTGAATTGATTTTGCAGCTGGTCCCTATCACCCCAGGGTGCCTTATTCTCTAAACTGAACACGGTGTGCCTGCTACTGTCTAACCTTTCCTCTAGGTTATTAGATACTCCAGCCCCTCAAACAGTGAACGGACTGAGGATCAAAGTGAAATTATTCCTAGGAGATAGTGAAAGGGACTTGCAAAAACATTAGTTAAATAGCATAGCCATGTTGAACTCAGTCAGTGGCCTCCTGGATATATCCTCACCTGGTGCTGTACTCAGCACAGAAAAAAAGATTAAAAAAAAAAAAAAAATTCACTTTTTCAAAGGTCTTGTCATAAAGCAGCAACAGTTGGGGAATGGTAGAACTTTTACAGGATTTATTTTAATAGACAATATTTTGTGTCCAGAGATTTGAAATTTCATACTCATGTTCCCAGTATAATTTCTGCTATAATTAATTGACCTAATTATGCTTTTCCCTGCTGAAAGCTTAGAGGTGTATCAAGGGAAGAACCACTTTACCCATGACTTACTTATTTAAGTCTTCCACAAACATGTCCTCCTGGTCACAAATAAAAATATTCAGCCACATCTATTATTGGTTTGAGCAGCTCAGTTTTTTCTAGGATCTGCTGGCATCTTAAGATCAGAACAGATGCTTATCTTTTGATGAAGCAACTTTTATACTGGAGTAAATCAACAGATTTTCACATAGCTATTCCTTATATACCTTGCTCTGAAAGCAATCTCAAACCAAACAGTATCAGTCCAGCTTTGTGTTTTTTTAAATAAAGGTCCTCTAAAATCAGGCTTCTTAACCTGAAGTTGAGCACCAAATAGCAGTGGCTCAATTCCCCAGACTGTGAGCATTTAAAGAACTTCTTGTGACCTCAATGTAAGCTCTAACACATTCCACTAAAAAGAGGACATTTGCTTAAATGCCAAAAAAAATGGAGCATAATTTTAGACTTCTACTTTTGGAGCCTGGCTTTTGCTGTAAAGCAGTGTGAGAGCTCGGTGTCGTCTCAGCTGGAGGACTCGGATGCAGAATACATTTAGTCTAGTGAGATTCTCATATATGGCCCCTTCCCTGCTGCATCTCATAACTAAGGCTTGCATGATCATATGCAAAAAGAATTCCCTGCTACAGTGAGCCGATTCCCCTTTTTGATCACGGTCCCTCTCAGATCACCTTGAGTTTCCATCACTGCAAGAAACTATCTCATTTCTTCAACAGAGGAGCTACTTTTTACAGTGACACTAAGCATAAGTGATGAGAATGCAGCTGGGTGACTGGGAAGCACAAAGCAAAATCCTCTTTCTCCATCAGAATAGGAAGTTTATAAACGAGAGACAGATACACAATTATGCTTGCATGACTCACCTTGCACAAAACACTGTTGACAGCTATCAGGACTACCCAATTACTTCCTATATAAACACTGTTCCATCATTTTTGGTTTTGCCACTTGGCTATAATGACAGTCGGTGCCTAAAAACAGGTGTAATTGAATCTACAGTCAACTGCTGAAACATCGTGCTGGAAGGAAAAAGAGTCCAGAGTCTGAAAAAAATGCCTTGGGGTGCAATGTGTGAAAGAGAATGAACCAGCAAACTGGAACAGTACTGCACTGCACTCTTCCCACACATTGTGGCTTTATCTTCTGTGGACCCAGTTCATCCAATTTAACTGAGATAGTAAACCTGAATCTAGCTCTAAATCAGGATCATAGTCACGCATGGTTCCTTGAATACTCAGACACTCCAGAAGGTTATTCAGTGCATCTAAGACTTTAAACATTCTCTGGAGGTATTGTCTTCTCTCTGTTAGCTGCAGAAGGAGATGGAAGTAATGTGCTAGATTGAGTCTTCATGAATCCACAACTAATCTACCAGCTGCTAGTCACTGCTAATGTCTGTTTTCTTCTAGAGCTATTCAGTTTGGAAAAAAAAGATGAGCAACCACCAATAGAAACGATAACTGCCTCGTATCGGGATGCTAAAGAAGTGGGGTTTTGACAACTGTCAGCCAGGAAGATTTTGAAAATGAAGGTGTCTTAGCAGTGCATGGAGGTGATTTGACAAGCCCTGCTCTGCGTGAGGCAGTCTGTCATCAATTTTTGCTATCTTTGATTCCATCAGAAGACCACAAGATTATAAAGCTGGAAAGACCTAGAAAAATCACCTAGCCCTTCTCTCGCACTCTAGGACACGCTCAGCTCTTTACATCACCCCAGACAGATCTTCCATTAACCTTTTCTTAAACCCATGATGGAGGCTCCAAGACCTCTCCAGACAACCTATTCAGTCATCCAACCATTAAACCCCTTTTTTATTGTATAAGCTGGTTCTTTCTTGTTGTGATTGAAGTCCATTATTTCCTGTCATTATTTCCACATGGAGAACAGATTGTTCCCTTCCACTTTATAACAGCCTTTTAGGTACTCGAAGTCTGTTATCAAGTCCTTCCTTACCTATTATTCATGACTTACACAGCACCAATTGGTGGCAGGGGCTTTACAGGCAAAATTAGATAGTCCTTAAGTGCTTAAATCCTGTCTTCATCTATCCTGTAACAATCAGGACAAAAGGATGTAGGAAAAAGGACAGAAGTACAACAGGGCTACAGCTAAGACACCATTAGCTTACTTGAAAGGGCAGAACCCTCAGATAAAAAGTTTGTTCTTGTAGTTTTTTTAACCCTAACTGAATATAAAGAGACATTCTGAAAGACATGGTTTGTGGAAAAGAATTAGGGCAATGGATGGGCTGAAAAGGAAATGGTTTGCTAAAAGCCACACAAAGGAAAAAAACAGAGCGTACCAGAGAGTGAGAAATCTCAGAGGAAAGAGAAGAATCCGTTAAGCTTAACAGTCAACAGCATGACTGAAAGCTGGTAGGATAAGATGAAGGCAACAGGTACCAGCCAGCCATTCTCTGTTTACTGCCCTTGATTTCACCTCCTCCTAGTCATTTGACTGGTGGCCAAGCCCATGTGTCCCTGTGTCCCCATGGCAGGTGGAGGGGGCAGTGGCCATTATGATAATGGAAGAAACCAGAATCCACCTCCAAACCCTGTCCAGGGTATTTATAGAACTGGAGATCATTCAACTCACTTTCCACATTGATCTTGGCTTGGGTCTTGTCATCAGGACTCTCACAGCAGTAGAAGCCCCTGTCTGCAAAGGTGATGTCTTTAACCACCAAGGTATGCTTTGTTCCCTCAGCTTTGATCTCTATTTTTTCACTGGGCTTCAATAAAATGCTGTTCCTCATCCACTTCACCTCTGCAGGCTTGGTCAGCTCTACCTCCAAGGTCACTGTGTCCTTCTCTTCAACTGTTCTGGGCTCCAGTTTCTTCTTGAATGAGATTGAGGCCTCTGCCAAAGGAAAAGAAATATTAGTCGGAATGTAGAGGATCCAGAAAACAGGTTTTCAGAGAAAATTAAAATGGTGGCTCATGTATCTCCAGTCTCAATGCAGTCTGGGCATCCCTATTTAATGATGCAAAAGCAGAATTTCCCTGCTGCTAACATAATCAGTCAGAGGGAAGGCCACATACATAAAACAACATAGGTCACAGCATCAGTGACAGCCCGTCAAAGGGGCATTATTGCCTCTTACCTCGGACTCTGAGGTTGGCTGTGCTTTTGACACCCTCAGCATTGGCGGAGATTTCAGCTGCATCTTCCAGGGTCAGATCAGTGATGGTGAGGCTGTGGTTGGTGTCCTTCTGCGAGATCACGTACTTCTTGCTGGCTTCAATCTTGACACCGTTCCTGAGCCAAGTGACCATGGCATCACTGGGGGAGACAGTGCACTTGAACACAGCCTCTTTTCCTTCCTCAGAGACCACACTGTTGAGAGTCGTAACGAATTTCACCACTCTGGGAGCTGACGGATAGGGATAAAACATTTAGGAGCATGTCTTTGAGACATGGCATAAGTACCTTCAAAGAGCCAAAAGCTTCGATGATTTTACTGTAAGTAATAAAAACTGATGCTTCCAATAAGTGATCACAATAATGGGTCATCACTTTTCCCATATCTGAGTAAGTTTTGTGTATAAAGATGACAGAAGAGAGGCAAAGAGGGGGGAAAAATCTCATCTTAGATTTGGGGTAGTTAATTCCAGCCTCAAATGCAAAATGAAGGTCAATTTGCCCACATAATAAGAGACCTGAGCTCAACAGGTCACAAAATCATTATGTTCTTCACGAATAGAGGTTTCACTGACACTGAGACAAGTGGAGTGTTGTATTTTGCTGTCAACACGGGAGACAGCACAAACACATCAACAAACTCAACTTTGCAGAGCTGTAACGCCTGAGGACAAAATCAAGGATCCCTCTACACTGTCACCATTAGAGACCTACCTTTGGGGGTGATGGTAATGCTGCTCTTGTCATCTCTGGACTCGCAGGAGTACTCTCCCTCATCCTCAGCCCGGATTCCTGTTATTGTCAGGGTTCGTTTGACACCCTCCTCGTCAATCTGGAAACGTCTGCTGGGCTTGATCTCAACTCCGTTCCTGCGCCACACCACCTTCCCTTTGGCGTGGCTCACATCACAGGTCAAAGAGACGCTGCCTCCAATCTCGGCGTTAACAGCTTCAAGCTTTTTGGCAAACTTCACTGGGATTTCTGAGATCCAGAAGAAGGAAAAATTATGAGAAAGGAAAAGATAAGAAACCGGTTCTAAGAAACTGGTTCTGGCCAACTTTAAAAGAACCAAACAAAAAAAAACTAACCCCAGAACATATTTAGGGATCAGGGTAGACAAAAACAAACCAGAAAGGTGGAAATTTAAGGAGATTCCTTTGACATGGTATTTTAATAGCACTATCATTCTGTAAAGCAAGAACAGTCTTAAAACATGGTTGGGTGTTGCCTTCCTTTCTTTCTAATCTTTCACCTGACGATACCATGTGATGTATTTTCATCGGAGCCTGATTTGCCTGACTAAGTGTAAGAATCTGTATGGATGAATAAGCCCCGGCCACCTTTGTCTCTTCTGTCACTGGAGACACAACCAAGGGAGTCAGAGAAATCCAGGGTGTGATTTCTCTCATCCTAAAGGAGACATTTCAAGAGATCGGATGTATCATGGCCCATTAGCAACCACTCCTCTGCAATGACTCCAAAGGGAGTTAAGGGAGTGCAACGCAGCTGCAGACGTCTCCACTGTGAGTGTTTAAAGAAAAAGGAGCAGGCCTTTGCTGTGGGACATCACTCGTCTCATCTCCATCTGTGGACCAGCTGTATTTCTTCCTTCTTGTCAATTTATAGCCTCAGCCTTGACTAGGGAACAGCATCCCAGGTGCACCATCCCACGAACAGAATAGGACACAATTGAGGTCCCGTCTCCCCGTGTGACTAAGTCACAAATCTCCTCCTCACACAACATCCCTCCACATCCTCATCAGCTTTGTCAGGCTGGTGAGCAGAGTGGAGAAGAGCTAAGGCTCCACCATGCCCCAGCTACTGGGGTTGGGAGGAGACACAAACAGCATGATGAGAGTAGGGAGCAGACACCAGGAGAAGCACCCATCGTAGGCTTCCTTGCTCCCCCAAATGGCCAGCAAAGGACAAAAATTGGGTATTTGGAAGGAGGAGAACTTTGCTGGCCCACGGTGGGGCAGCTGCAACAGCAATCCAAGCCTTGAGGTTGGAACAGTTTTAGAGAAAGTTTGGACTTCACCTCCGTCCTACCATGAGAGAAGTATAGCTGTTGGGTTGGGACATGACCTGTGCGCTGCTCTCTGCTCACCTTTCACTTGTACTTTGAATTCCTGCTTGTCGTTCTTTGTCCGGCACGTGTACACAGCAGTGTCTGTGCTCTCAGCCAGGTTCACTGTCAGCGTCCTGGACGCCTCCTCACTCTTGATCTCGTATTTCTTGCTCGCCTTGATTTCTGTTCCATCCTTGAACCACTTTACTACAGCAGTTTCAGGTGTTACTGAAGTAGTCAGTGTGAAGCTTTCATGTTCTTGAACAATGAGAGGCTCTTTCTGGACAACTTTCTTTTCAAATTTAGCCTCTGGTTCTAGGAAAGACATTAAAATAGGAAAACTAATAACTTAATGCTCAAATCCTTAACACAGCAGTTTTCTATTACTCTCTGTTCATGACTTACAACACAAGCTCATCCATAATCCGTGATAACCTAGGGAATGTGGCTGAATATTTGTGGCTGGTATAATCTTTTGCTGAGCAAGAAGAAAGAAAATGATCTGTCAGGCAACCCAGAGCTTCTGCTTAGAAGAGAAGCAAAGGAAAGGAAATGCAAATATACATTTTATCCGCTGCCCACAAAAAGCTTGTTTCTTAGAAGTAAAATGACTTATATAATTCTTTCATCTCCCATTTTTAGGATTATTTTAGATCAAATTAAGAAGAAACATTAATGTGCTAAACCTGAATTTATGGCTTGTTTTCTGTTTGCTCTACTACCCTTCTCTTGGCCTCTTCTCTATCTTGTACAACACTTTGTTGCAGCAGACCAGTTTTTCTTAGTCACCTTTCTCCATAGCTCTCTTGCTGCTCTTCAAAACTTCCCAGTTTCAACTCTCCACCGTTGCAACAGATTGGGAGATGAAGTGTGCGACGGGGATAAACAAAAAACTATATAGCATTTTCATAGCCAAAAAAAGTCTTCAGCCAGATTTCCCACCTCTACGCTGCTAAATTAAAAAGGCCAAAATAATGTGTGATGTGGTGCATTGATGTTGCTCCAGGGGAAATGGCAGCTGCACCGTGGCTGCTGGACAGGGAATATCCAGTTTTCCTCTAAGCCACACAGATTGCTGCTTAGCACCTCAGAATGAGTACTCACCAGTTGGTTCCAACTTGAAAGTCAGCTTCTGGCCTGCAGCCTCACAGATGTATTCTCCAGCATCTTTCTTCTCCAGCTGCTCTATAACCAGGCGCCGGGTTTTGCCCGCAGTTTCTATTTTGAATTTTCTAGAGGAAATGAGCAGTCTTCCATCCTTATACCATTTCACTTCAGTTGCATCCTCTGCTACCTCACAGCTGAGGGTGGCACTTTCTGTCAGGACAGCGTTCACCTCCTTCTGGACCTTTTCCTGGTTTATAAATGCAGGTTTTGGCTCTGAGTGCAGAAAAGGAAGAAAATATTGATTGAGACATTAAAGTGAGATCAATCTTACAGATTTCTGTGCACAGGTTTGGAAAATATTTAGGTTGTCATTTGCCAAAACTGGTTGCCTTCACTGGGTGATATCTACCCTTCCGTGTGACCAAATCACCATGTGGAAAAAAAGGAAAGTAAGACCCTAGGAATGGAAAGGACCAAGAGGGTCCTTGACATCTATCCTATGGTTGCAACCCACCGTGCAAAAAAAATTGAATTCAAATGTCCCCAAAGAGCATCTGTCCTGCTTATCACCAAAAGCTCCAAAATTCCTTTTACTTAAGATCTAGGACACAAATATAGCAGCATAGAACCTTTTCAAGAGGTTCAATGCTCGAGAATCACCCACTGGGATGTGAGGAATGGGAGAGATCTGAATATTATGTTGATTATTATTTCTAGTACAATTATATCTGCAACTATGATTATATAGACAGACTGAGATAGGCCTTTGTGCCACGCTAAAGCCAAACATTCCCATTTCTACAAACCCAGGCAACAAGGTACAGAAAATCAGGTGAGATCTACAGGCTGCAACAAAGCCCAGACTACTGCATCTGAGTCATAGCGTAATAGTTATTCCAGTTATTACTTTATTATCCTCTCCTGTAATTCAGACAAGGTATGTCTTACCTGTGACATCGATCTTGAAGGTCAGTTTCTGGCCAGCAGCCTCGCAGGTGTACTCCCCAGCATCTTTCTTCTCCACCTGACCCACCACCAGACGACGCGATTTGCCCTCCGACTCCACCTTGAACTTCTTGCTCGAGGTGATCAGTTTCCCCTCCTTGTACCATTTCACGTCGGTCTTCTCCTGGGCCACCTCGCAGCTCAGCGTGGCGTTTTGTGTTAGTGCAGCTTTCACCTCCTTTTGTACCTTGTCCTTGTTTGTAAACACAACTTCTGGCTCTGAAAAGAGAGAAATTCAGAGCGTCTCCAAGATACGATGTTGCCCAATCCCCTTATCATGGCTTACAATAACACTGGAAACCAAGCCTCTGACTTGACACTACACATCTAAAGCTACTGGTAGAACACTCAAACTCTTTTGTGGTAAGTTTTTTTGTGTTTTGTTTTGGTGAGTGCAGACATTGGGCAGACACCCCACTGCTCTCCACTGTGACCCTGCTCTGAAATGCACTGAGAATCAGCTGTGTTACAGAGTTGTTCTGGTTGCTTCATCACGTGGTGATGGAGAGGTGCAATCAGTACTTTCCTTTTCATGGCCCTGTTCCTACAGAGATGGGTAGCTCAAAGATTTTCAAGGATGGAGCCCACTGTCTTAGAGATTTTATAATGTTTTACATAGAAGGTATATAATAATAATAATTTTTTTTTCTAAATATTCTAGAAATAAGAAGCCTGGGCCAAAGCATCTTCTCTCACCTGTGACGACAATCTTGAAGGTCAGTTTCTGGCCAGCAGCCTCACAGGTGTACTCCCCAGCATCTTTCTTCTCCACCTGACCCACCACCAGACGACGCGATTTGCCCTCCGACTCCACCTTGAACTTCTTGCTCGAGGTGATCAGTTTCCCCTCCTTGTACCATTTCACATCAGTCTTCTCCTGGGCCACCTCGCAGCTCAGCGTGGCGTTTTGTGTTAGTGCAGCTTTCACCTCTTTCTGCACCTTCTCCTTGTTGATGAAAGCATCTTCTGCCTCTGTAGTTAAGAGTACAGGGGCAGATTTAGAAAACTAATCTTTCACACACACCCCTCTTCCCAAATGCACGTATCAGTCTTTGTATTGTGGTGCTGAAATGTATTTCCCATTCCCATTCCCTTCCAACAATGTCAACTGAATTGTTAACGTTTGAATTACATCAGGTGCCACCGAAGGACTCCTTTACTGGGTAGTCCAAGACAGCTTATGTGGCCCCAAAATTGCTTTCATTATTCATCATTATCATTCTCCAACATCTTCAGAAAAGAAGTTCACATATCCCAACATCCAGCAGCACACCAGTGGATGCAGTCTGTAAGAAGTCTGTTTGCTGTAAGAGGACAAGCATTGCACTCTCCAAACAACCCAAAAGCTGCAATTTGCTTTGCCAGCAAGAGCAAAGCTAGTCTTTGGAAACAAACTCTGTGAGCCTACTCTGTGTCTGTATCTTTTATTTCCCAAATATTCTAAAGATATGTCATCCCAGAACTATGTTTCTCTAATGAATGAAAATTAGCCAGCTCCCATGGTATTTGCTTTGCACTGCTCCACACCAGAATCAAAAAACAGTCTAATACATGAACTCCTCAATTTGCTTTAAATTCATCAACATCCAACTGAGGGATTTCAAAATTAAAACCTGTCCTTGCTAATATCATGGTGAAAAGACCTGGTTTCCTCAGCTACTGCCTCTTAGAACAGTTCTACTATTTCCTTTCTGTTGACACAGGCCATAATAAAATGGTTTTGTCCATAATACTTTATAGAAGAAAGGAGCATTCACAAGAGAACACATGTGCTGAGAAGATTTACTGTGTCCTTTAATTTCTCCTGCAATTATTGAATTCCCATTTTGCTATCAGTGCATCTTCACCAGATTCCCAGGGAAATTCCCCAATGATCTTCAGCCTGCCCTGGGCTTGGGCTGCAGAAATCCACCGCATTCTTAGTTTTCAAAGAAGGAAGACAAATCTAGTAGTGTGAACACAACTGCATGAGTAAACCAGCAAAATTTAAATGCTGGCTCAGTCACTGCCTGCTGAGATGGAATTTGCCCAGCCACATAACTTCCCTCTACTTCAGTTTTTCAGGATGTAAAACAGGGATGCAGCAAATTCACTCACCTGTGACATCGATCTTGAAGGTCAGTTTCTGGCCAGCAGCTTCGCAGGTGTACTCCCCAGCATCTTTCTTCTCCACCTGACCCACTACCAGACGACGCGATTTGCCCTCCGACTCCACCTTGAACTTCTTGCTCGAGGTGATCAGTTTCCCCTCCTTGTACCATTTCACGTCGGTCTTCTCCTGGGCCACCTCGCAGCTCAGCGTGGCGTTCTCCTTCAGCACTGCCTTCACCTCCTTTTGTACCTTGTCTTTGTGTTCAAATACATCATCTGCAAGATTGGAAAGAAGGAAAAATGTAGAAAAAAAGCCCATGAAAATGAAAACTTTGCCTCCGAGATTGTATGGTATTGGGTTTTCAATGGGAGATCACCTACTAGGTTACAGTTTAAATAAAACAGCTGTAAAATGAAAAAGGCTAACAGAGTCAGAGTTAAGCAAATATTTAAGGAAGCGCTGGCAGGAACAGCTTGCTTCCAGACAGCACAGTTTCTAGCTGCTGCTCATTTGGGCAGCAAGAAGAACTGCCATGCCTGATATTTAGGCTTTCACCAGCTTTCCTGCACACACTTTGTAGGGTCACTCTCTGCAGGCAAGCAGGAAGGGCTTCTTGGGGAAGCAGGGCATGTTTTGTTCACTCGCAGAGAAGACTGGGCTGTATATTCACAGTAAACAGGACACACTCCAGACAGGATCCTTCATTTGCCAATGCTGTCCCTGTATTTGGGTCCAGGTAATCGGGAAAAAAACAATATGGCTTATGAAATAGATGCGTAACAACCGGAGAACCTTTACAAAGATTTACACGGAGTTGTGCCCTTATGGAACGGCATCACTTCCCAAATATATTCTACAGAACATGTGCTACTAATAGTACAAAATCACAGTCATAAAATAATTTAGGTTAGGAGTGATTTCTGGAGGTCATCCAGTCCCACTTCCCCACTCAGAGCAGATAAAATTACATCAAGTTACTCAGAGCCATGTCCCATTGAGTTCTGAATATCTCAAGCGATGGAGATCCTACAACCTCAAGGCTCCTCTTCCAGAGCTTGACCCCCCTCATTGTGCAAGCAAGTTTTTCCTAACATCTTTTCAGAATATCCCATGTTCCAACTTGCATACTTTGCCTCTTCTCCTTTCACCATGCATCTTTGAGAAGAATGTGGAGCTGTGGACTCTATATCCTTCCATTAGACAGTTGCAGGCTGCAATAAAAGCTCCACCTGCCTTCTCTTCTCTAGGCTGAACAAATCCAGTTCTCCCAGTCTCTCCTCGTATGACATGCTCCAGCCCCCTAATCAACTTGGTTGCCTCTGCTGGAGCTGTGCCAGTAGCATCTTGGATTTCCAGATGCAATAGCTGTCAGATTCTCCAGGCAGGCAGACATTGAATTAAGAACACTAATTTGATTTTAGGCTTGGTTTTGGTAAATTCCAAGGGCATCATTTTAGAAGCTGGGCATGGGAAATAATGTTGGATGTAGGGATCTTAAGATGATCTAGTCTACAGTAAATAGAGAAATTAGCAAAAGTATATCTATAACACACTTGAACTAGCAAACTTGTATGAATTATGAGAACTGACTCATGAAGAGTAGATGAACAATTTGGTCAAGACTAAATGTGGGACCTGGTATTTTCACACTAAAGTGTTCAGAATCTATACCTTACCCAGCAGAAGAACAGGAAGGAAAGGATTAGCAAGGCAAACTAAACAATATATAAATACCCTTTAAAATCCTTTAAAAGACAGAGCACAAATAAGGAATGGAAAAAAGGACAACTCTACTGGAAAGGTGTGTCTCTGGGGTCAGGCACTTTAGTAATAAAGCAAGATTTGGCAAAAGTCAGGCTGGATCCAAGCTTATGAAGGAGGTTAAGATACCTAGCAAAGGATCCTCTAGCACCAGAAATATATGTAGACAAGGGAAGAAGTGGTGCCATAATGCAAAGAGTGTGGGTTTCATGTGTCAGAGCTCCTGATATCACACTTCTGAAGAAAACAAGCCAATGCTCCTAGAAAGGGTTCTCCTACAGGCTAATTTGATAATTTTGGCTCTCACCCTCACTCTAGGTAGAAGTTTTGCCCTTTAATACAAAGAAATGGGAGTTACAAAAGCAGGCTGAGTGCGGGACTCCTGAGCTCACACGTTATGTTCCATCCCAGGCAACTCTCTTCAGTAAGCACTTTCAGTTGGTTGAATTTCCCTTGGGGAATGGTATTTCTTGCACAAAGTCTAGTTGGTACTCCTGCTCAGTTGTATCTTTAATCAACAGCAAGATAAAAAAAGGTGAACTATGGTTAAAGCACAGAGGGTCAGAAGATCCATTTTCCAGTTCTAGTTCTACAGCTTATTTCCTCAGCAGTCTTGAACACGAACCCAAATGGGTCCCACCATTTCTGCCTTTAACGTGACCAGTAAATCTCTCAGTGGCAAGAGGGACCCTATTCTTCTCTGTTCTTCTTTCTTGTATTTACCCATTTGCAAAATCTGAGTAACGGCCTCTCTTTGGCAGCAATGGGCTTGGGCAACACTCATCTATATCTTGCAGACAAAATGCCTGCCCCTTTTCCGTGGTACCCAAGTACCTCAAAGCCTGTGATATGAAAAACACTTCCATGAGGTAGGGCACTCTTCTTATCCCTATTTACAGAGAGTATGTGAGATGCAGAGAAGGTTGGTGATAGTGAGGTCCCTCCCACATCAACCTGCAGAGGGCGGTGCCATTTCCCAAAAAAGTGAATGCCCAGTGTTCAAGCCATAGGATTTTATCCCATTAATATGACTATTTCTCAGAAGCCCTAAAAGCAGACCAGTTTTTGAGTTTTCATCCAAAAGTCTCATGCAACACACCATTATTGCTGTCAAAAGCTTTCCTTGCTCAGAGACAGACCTTTGGGCTAAGTTGCAAGCACAAACAACTGCTGAGAGCATTTCAGTGCCTTGTTGCATCCAGCAGAGGCTAAAGTTCTCCTGCTCCCAGGTGAGAAGATCCTTCCACAGGAAGCTAAGAAGAGCTCTTCCTTCAAACAGTGTGATAAGATCTTTTGTTAACTTCTGCCTTTCACAGTTTCATTTATAATCCGCCACAATTTTTCCAACAGCTTCTGCTACCAAAGGCATTTGGTGTTTGAAATAAAATAACAATCTCAGTCTTGCTCTGTGCTACTCCTACAACCTGCATAGAGCTATAGAAAAAAGTCACATAACTGAGCCAGAGAGTATTACAATAGTTTTTCTAGCACAAAGGAGAGTTGCCAAACACAACGGAGAATGAGAAGATTTGTCTCCAATTTCCTTGTAGGGTCACTCCCCAGTGATATATACCACAGAACGCAGACATGGCAGAGCAAGCAGAATGAAACCCAACAAACTTGTACGTCAGCAAGACCCACGACTGGCAGTCACGTGAATCTCAATGTTGTAATATCATGCTTTGACTCAGGCCACACTGGGAGCAGGCCCGCCACAAACCACCTCCAGCGTGGAAGATACATAACCACACTCATAGCTGGGTCCAAAATAAAAACCTCAGAGGTATGACTGGTGCACCAGGCTGCATAGATGCACACACTTCTAAATAGACATGTTTCAATTAAGTGTTGAGTGAATCCATTTGAAGAAAGAAAAGCACAAATCTTTCCACCAAATCCAATTGTATTTTCTGGCATCACTTCCTGGGATATGCTTTTAATTGCATGCCTTTAAGGTTTTCCTCTGGTCCACAATCAGAAAAAACCCCACCTACATCAAATTTAAGTATTCTTTCCTCATAACGCTTTCAAGCAAGACAGAAGCAAGGAAGATGTGGAAGCAAGTACTGGGTAGTATTTTCCACAAAAATAACTAACAGCAAGGACAAAAATGTATACATTGATGATTCACCACCATACACAAACTACTGGATAACAATCTGAACTCATACTCAAAACCCTATGTATTGTGCAATTCCTGATGAAGTCATACTGGCAAATCCTCTCAGCACAGCCATGTCATGCACAGATATGGCAGAAAGAAACTCTGTCCCAGCATACAAAAACTACAGATTCTTAATCCGCTTAAGTTCTGTGGCAGACCCATATAGACCAAGGCTGGATGTAAATCTATGTCACTAGGAAACTTTCTTTATAGCTACAGAAAAAAAATATGTAATCAGATAATCCCTCACCTGTGACCTCGATCTTGAAGGTCAGTTTCTGGCCAGCAGCCTCGCAGGTGTACTCCCCAGCATCTTTCTTCTCCACCTGACCCACCACCAGACGACGCGATTTGCCCTCCGACTCCACCTTGAACTTCTTGCTCGAGGTGATCAGTTTCCCCTCCTTGTACCATTTCACGTCGGTCTTCTCCTGGGCCACCTCGCAGCTCAGCGTGGCGTTTTGTGTTAGTGCAGCTTTCACCTCTTTCTGCACTTTGTCCTTGTTGATAAAGGCATCCTCTGCTTCTGGGTGTGGGACAAGAAATTGAAAAGTCACAGGTATGTTCACAATGTCCATAATGTTCACAACCAAATGCAAAATCCTGCTTACAAGAAGTTCCCACAGCTCTGCCATTTCAGAGTGGTCCCACCCACAGCTAAGATACACTCAGACAGGACATGGCCCTCTGTATGGCCTGAGGACAACACAACAGCCATTTCTGAGCAAAATGAACCAATGCCCCAGGGGTTAAGGTTCTTCCCATCCCCATGGATCCACAAGAAATCTGACTTTTTGTTCCATAACGTAATGCACATATAAGAATCCAATCTCATCTGCCACTGGGACCCATATGTAAGCCTTGGCCACTCTAGGTACTTCTGGAGCACAAGCGTTTTCCTACTTCTTCAAGACCTATTTTCCTACACGTCTGGGAGCTGGGCCTACCTTTATTCCTATAAATCACAACCGCAGATGCAAAGGACTGCTGGGTGGGATTCATCCCACAGAAGACCACTAGCGGTAGGCATCTGTGTGACAGTGGTCGCACACAAGCTGGTTGCCTGATCTGCCTCACTACTCCGTGAAGACCCAGGCTACACAGATCCTGGAGCCTAGAGAGGGATTCACTTTGCTCTGTAGTAAAGGGAACTCATGGAGCTTTCTGTGATGAGAACCAACATCTCCCACCTGTGACGACAATCCTGAAGGTCAGCTTCTGGCCAGCAGCCTCGCAGGTGTACTCCCCAGCATCTTTCTTCTCCACCTGACCCACCACCAGACGACGCGATTTGCCCTCCGACTCCACCTTGAACTTCTTGCTCGAGGTGATCAGTTTCCCCTCCTTGTACCATTTCACGTCGGTCTTCTCCTGGGCCACCTCGCAGCTCAGTGTGGCATTTTGTGTTAGTGCAGCTTTCACCTCTTTCTGCACCTTCTCTTTGTTGACAAATGCATCTTCTGCCTCTGAAATAGGGAAATAGTAGGGAAAACATACATAAGATATACACAGCTTGCAACTAGAAGATATTACACATATTTTGTTTAGGTGCTCTACAGGATCATTTCTTAAAAAGAACTGCAAAGCAATGTTACATCACGTAGAACAATGCGCCCTCAAAACATAGTCCATACAATTATCATACCTCTCTGACTAGTCTTCACAAACAGCTCGACCTCCTCATTTTCAAATGTCTTATAATGAAGAGAAAGATAAATTTCACCCCTTGTGTCGTTATCATATTTCTACACACCACATTTAGAACTAGCCAAGTATAGCAGAATTATGAGCTGTCACCTTCACTATCACATTATTTACAGGAATTTACCAACATCTCAGTATTTTAGAATAAGACTGGGTTGTTCAGAAGAGATCTCGTAACTCAATCCCAAAGAAATGAGGAAGATAGATACAGTTTTTAATATGGAACAGTACTTGGCCTACATTATACATAAAACTGGCCTATAAAATTTGAAGTATACATTTTTTCTCCCTGGAAATCTTGATTTTTTCAGAAAACTGGCTGTAGGGAATCTTCTCTTAATACTTAACACAAGCAACAAGAATGAAGTGTTTAAAGTCGCTTTCTTCCACAGTATCGCTTAGAACTTCCATCTCAACAAGTGGAGTTGGCATCAAAAGGATATCTTGTGTAATTAGTAGTTAGGTAGGTATAGGCATTGAAAAGATTCAATTGTCACCTTGCTAAGTAGGACTGACTGATAAATTACATCTTTTACCAATTACTTTAATGATTATTTTAGCTGGTTCTCCTTTTCCCAACAACTGATGTGGTCACTGTTAACCTTTATATTAGCGTACATTTGAGATGTGGGAGAACAAATAGACCCTAAATAAATGGGCTGCCACATTTTTTCCCACTGATTTACCCTAAGAAATAACTCCACAAGAAGTGTAAAACATTTGTGGTATGCCTGCACGGCGGACATCACATAGCAACAACCACCCAGTGTTTAGCATAGGCTGCCTTTGCCTATTTGCATCCCAGGTACATACTTGAGTGTTGGAGTCTGTGATTTCACTGCTACAGAAGCACAGGCTCCAAAGATAAATGCTGGACTAGAAAGCGTATGCGGTTGCCTTTGCCATTCGGTTGCAGTGTAAGCATGGAAGAAGATAATTCATCCAGCAAGCTTCAGGCATCTGGGTTACCTGGCCAGGGTGACCTCTTGGCTCTCAGCTCTCCCTGGCAGTCATGAAGAACACCTTCCACAACCCGTGCTACTGCCTTCCTCCCCCCAGTCACTCTCTGCAGCATCCTAGTGCCGTCTTTTGCTCCTCCTTGATGTCTTTCTCCTCTGCATACCGTCCCTGTCATGTCTGTACTCTGAGTGGCAGCAGCTGCCTGGCAGGGTACGGAGTAGGGGTAAGTTCAGGTCAAGTTCCTACACTGCTGACCACGGCACTACTCGTAATCCTGGGAGCCGCATCGTAGGCTTGCCATCAATATTGCACAGTCCACGGAAAGAGAGGAGTCCAGCCGGGAGCAAGCCGAAGCAGGAACCCAGTTTATATGCTCTAAATTTGAGCTCCTCTGTTTGCATTGGCTGTAGAAGGCGTGTAAGGAGGTGTCATTGTCATTAAGGTGTCGTTAACAAGGCAGCGTATATGGTGTATGCTGGGTGATGCAAAACTCCTCAAAGGCACGCGTTAGCCCGCTGCAGATTAAGCAGCATTTTGATATCTAAAAAAGCTCAAGCACACACCATGGTTGGCATTCAAAACAAGTTGTGAAAATATAAATATTTCAGCTTCCATCTCCAATTTGGACTATGGATATGCAGGGTACACTAAACAAATGAGTGAGAAACCAGACTGTAAATGGATGCTGTATTTAAAGCAACAAGTTAGCAGAGCAGGAATATTCCAGATGGGTTACTTGCTTGTCCTCTGCATGCATTCTTGCCCTTTAATATAGAACATTTTTATAGTGATAGGAAATGTGACCAAATCTTTTAATCAGCTTACAAAGTGATTTACAGTAACCAGTAATTTGCCTCAGAAACATATTTTAAAGTTAAACAACTATCCAGATGACATTTCCAACCTCAGCTGCAGTTGGCTAGTAAGGTTCCACTGAAACTGAAGAAAACCATTTTCAGGACACGGAGCTTTGACCTCTTTCAAATAAGGATTTCACTGTATATCATGATTCTTGAAATAATGAGATTGCAGAATCAGCTCTTTGGGCTACACATCCAGCTCAGTCCCAAGGTGTGCAGCACCTGGTTCTGTTAATATTAAGCCAAAAAGCCTTAGCTGCATCCCAATACTCAACACTGAGCATCTAACCTTCAAGCTGTCCTTAAATAGGGAAGGTTTTGTGCTACCACTGGAGCCCTGGAGTACAGGACCCCTGTAACAGGATAAATTAAGACTCAGAAAGCTACTGCACTTTAGGATAATCTAGTAAGATGAGGATTTCTGCAGCAAGAGCCAAACACTCAGAGTACTCATAATCCCTCCTGACTTTCACACTAGATCATTTTCCAGTGAGTGCTGGACTTGCATGTCATGTTACAGTTGTACACATGAGAAATACAGCAACGGTAGCTAGGCAAGCACTCTCCAGTTACGACAGAGGGGGAAAGGTGTTATATTACCCTGTACAGCCATGAAGTCATCCAGTTTGAAAGAGAACAGAAAACCTTTGGTTTCTGAGGCAGACAGCTAAGAATAGCCCTCAGCTAGAAAAAGTCAACTGTACAAGCACTAAATGTCTGTGTTTTCTGACTACACCTCTGCAGTAATGTATAAACTTGGTTTATACAAATGGTCTTTCTATCAATGCCCATGTTGCATTTTCTCTGAAAGATGCCTCTCAAATCTATCCCTACTGTAAATCATCCTTCACTGAAACTGGCAGTTCCCTGAGCCAAAAGCATGAGCTACACAATTCATGAAAAAGAGCCGAAGTGCCCCAACTCACACCCTGTGTACCCCACGCGGAGTGGGGACACATAAGAGCTGATGGCTTACAATTTATGCTATGGGGAGCAGCAAAGCTTTATCTTATAGCAGCAGTTGCACATTGGACGTAGAAGATGGAGAGAGCGGGATGCCCCAAGCCAGTGGGAGAGCAATAAAGACTGCAGCCTTCACGAGGGAACAGCTCTCGAGCTATACCCTGTAAGGACTTCAATTCTCCAGCATGGTTGCGAGCAGGGAAGTCAATAGACTCCGAACGCAGTTGCTCTTCTACATAGCTGATAAAATGCCAGACCTCTGCCAGCATTATGGTCCCAGCATGTTTGATGCCATAAGAAAGCAGAGGAGAAAATAGATTCCCTGTTCTGATCAGCTCAGAATATGAGTCAAGAACTATAACAGCAGAGTGTTATGAATACGGACAAAACCAAGCCAAACCCTTCCTCGTCATACAATTCAGAAATAATCACTCAGAGTGTAGCTGACATGTCCGTTGCTGCCTGGAGCCTGAGATAAAATTTACTGAACATCTTGCAAAATATACTGACACCAAAGAAATCACAAGTGTAGTCAGAATGAAAGAACAGCCTCAGACTGTATTAAATCCTCAGACTCCAAATCACGTTATTAAGGAGAAAAATACAAATACAAATAAACATCCCTGGACTCATGACTTGTCACTACAGATGTAGAAATAGCAATGAACAGTCATCACCTTTGGATTCAGCAGATTGCAGATATGTGCAGTGCCGCTGATACAAAATTTTTAGAACAATACACTCCCATCAACTCCCAAACATTCTCAATGCAGTCACAATAAAGTAGGGATCTTGCAAATGCTACTGTTTAAATATCGCTTGGCAGACAAGTATTCGCACCACTTCTCATAGCTTTACAAATCACAACTGGGTATCCAATGACAGATGAAAGAAGTGGTAGAAGAAATGCTGGATGGAAAGGTTGTTAAATACAAATCATAATTTGAGTTGCATGTATCTGTATCCATTTCTGTTCATCATCTACAAAAGTTTCATGGTGCATGGAGTTATGAGGCTCTGCTCCCATGCATTTGCACAGCCAGACTGTGGAATAATTGAAGTAATTCTCTGTTTTCGGAGTGAGGACATTGTATAGAGAAAAGATGAAACAAAGAGGGAAGAAAACAGTGACTTGAATGGAAGAATACCAACAACAAGAGGAGTACCACCAATAATGATGATGAAATTGGAAGAGCTCCTTTAACACAGTGCCTGCTAACAAAACCTCTTGATTCACTATCTGAACCTAAGGAGACAAAAAGGGAGTTGAGGAGCTGATATCAGGATGCCTACACGTAACCTCTAGATCTGCCCAATCCTACACAACCTCACTGAAATGGTAGCTTACACCAACATCAGAAAGTACTTTAACAGCATTACTAATATTTTGACAGAGAAAACAACCAGACACAAAGAAAAGGCAATGAAATATCAACCAAAATATGTCTCTCACCTGTGACGACAATCTTGAAGGTCAGCTTCTGGCCAGCAGCCTCGCAGGTGTACTCCCCAGCATCTTTCTTCTCCACCTGACCCACCACCAGACGACGCGATTTGCCCTCCGACTCCACCTTGAACTTCTTGCTCGAGGTGATCAGTTTCCCCTCCTTGTACCATTTCACGTCGGTCTTCTCCTGGGCCACCTCGCAGCTCAGCGTGGCGTTTTGTGTTAGTGCAGCTTTCACCTCTTTCTGCACTTTGTCCTTGTTGATAAAGGCATCCTCTGCTTCTGGGCGTGGGACAAGAAATTGAAAAGTCACAGGTATGTTCACAATGTCCATAATGTTCACAACCAAATGCAAAATCCTGCTTACAAGAAGTTCCCACAGCTCTGCCATTTCAGAGTGGTCCCACCCACAGCTAAGATACACTCAGACAGGACATGGCCCTCTGTATGGCCTGAGGACAACACAACAGCCATTTCTGAGCAAAATGAACCAATGCCCCAGGGGTTAAGGTTCTTCCCATCCCCATGGATCCACAAGAAATCTGACTTTTTGTTCCATAACGTAATGCACATATAAGAATCCAATCTCATCTGCCACTGGGACCCATATGTAAGCCTTGGCCACTCTAGGTACTTCTGGAGCACAAGCGTTTTCCTACTTCTTCAAGACCTATTTTCCTACATGTCTGGGAGCTGGGCCTACCTTTATTCCTATAAATCACAACCGCAGATGCAAAGGACTGCTGGGTGGGATTCATCCCACAGAAGACCACTAGCGGTAGGCATCTGTGTGACAGTGGATGCACACAAGCTGGTTGCCTGATCTCCCTCACTACTCCGTGAAGACCCAGGCTACACAGATCCTGGAGCCTAGAGAGGGATTCACTTTGCTCTGTAGTAAAGGGAACTCATGGAGCTTTCTGTGATGAGAACCAACATCTCCCACCTGTGACAACAATCTTGAAGGTCAGCTTCTGGCCAGCAGCCTCGCAGGTGTACTCCCCAGCATCTTTCTTCTCCACCTGACCCACCACCAGACGACGCGATTTGCCCTCCGACTCCACCTTGAACTTCTTGCTCAAGGTGATCAGTTTCCCCTCCTTGTACCATTTCACATCGGTCTTCTCCTGGGCCACCTCGCAGCTCAGCGTGGCGTTTTGTGTCAGTACAGCCTTCACCTCCTTTTGTACCTTGTCTTTGTTTGTAAACACATCTTCTCTCTCTGTAAGAAAGCCACGATAGTCACGCATAGCTTTTTGCAGTTGTCTTCTCCAGCGCTTAATCAAGTTCCCCCTATTTCACTATACTTGCCCCTGACAGGTAATATGATGGCCCATTAAGACAAGAAAATACCTTCATCTCTATTTTGCTGATAGGAGGTGAATAGGTGTATGGGAGTTCTGACAAAACATTAAAAATCTCACAATTTGAGCACAGATTTGAACCCAGGACTTAGAGCACCAACATGCACCGCCTGAACCCTCCTCCCTCTTCTCTCTTTTTCTCTCCCTATGTCTCTCCAAGCTTCCAGTGAACTAGAAGGAAACAACCCTTGTATCCTCATACCCAGGAACCGTTGCTCTTTTCCTGCTTATTTGAGTCACTCAAATTCAGTCATTCTCCAGCTAATCAGAGCTCTTTGAACACCTCCCCCTTCTCTTTTATCTATCCCTGCACCTCTGCTATAGCCTCACACTGTGATTCTGCAGGAGGTTTTCTGCAGACAGAAAGTTATAATCCTTGCCCACCACTTTTTTTGTGGTTACAACTACTCATGGATGCAAAACTGTGTGTATAAAATGTTGATATGACAGTTGGCAAAAAATCAAGTCATGGCTGAAATATTTCACCCCAGAGAGGTTGTGAGATGATCTTCTGAAGGTAAGATACTACCCAAAATGGAATATTCCTTTATCTCTGGCATTTCTAGCATTTTCTCACCTCTGACTTTGACTTGGAATGTTGTTCTGTCATCTTTCGTTTCACAGGTATAGCTCCCTTGGTCTTGCTGTGTCACCTTCTTGATGATGAGCTTGCGGTGCGTCCCCTGGGAGATGACTGTTGTCCTCTGGTCTTGCTTCACCTCAGTTTGATCCTTCTTCCATACCACGCCTCCGCTCACAGCTGACACCTCACACACCAGCTCAAGGTTTTCAGAAGGACTGACTGATATTTCTGGAGTTGTTTTGGGCTTGTTGACAAAAGTAACAGCTTCATCTGGAAAGAAAAAGAGAAAGAAGTTTATGCCTTGGTTCAGTCTTGTCAGCACAAAGTTAAGATACAGTAATTACTGAACATTATTTCATTGCTAGTCACACTTGGGTGATCAAGTTTCAACTCTGGAGGTGTAAATGTACCTATTGCAATGTAACTATGACAGAGTGTTAACAGTTATGGCAATAAACTGTGGCTATGAGTCAGAAAAGTCCCTCCTTAGATACAGCAGAGTTATCTCTACTGGGGAACTCATTGTCCAAGTTTTAAACCATCCAGAGAGTTAGTACATAACGATCTCTAGTTTGGGAGCTGGGTATTGATGAATCCTTTATACTATATCAGCCTATTAGGTCTACACTGTGGCATTACTACCAGACATATTAAATTCTAGGTAGATGTGGATCTATGCCTACCGGTATTCATAACTGAAATCCACCTAACTGACGTGCATCCGTTTTCTGCATCCCTTTCAGAAGTCAGGCATGACAGCTCTTACAGAGCACAGACGTGGTGGTTTCTATTACCAGAGCTGTATGTGCAGAGAGCCATGAGCAGAACCTGGCCCAACATCATGAGACCATAAAGCCTTGACACGTGCTTTAATTCACATCTCCTGTCTCATCACACGCATGAATGTTGATGCCTGACTTTCTGACAGATGGTGCAAACTCCTTCTCTGATCTTCAGATAATTAAGCTTAGTTAGAGTGCAATCACATACATGTCTCCTACATCCTTCTGGATCTTTTAAATCAAGCTGAGATGCCCTCAAGTTGCTGACACTTTAGTCATCACTCCTTGTTTCTGATTTCAAGCAAGCTCTAGGGAATGTGTATTGATGCCTGAGTATACAAACAGCTTTGAAAAGATCTAAGAATTCTCAGAAAATCTTGTTAGAACTGGTGAGGAGACTTCTTTAAATGTTTCTGAGCCCATTCCTACAGCCCCATGTTCACAATATCAGTCCCGCTAGACTAATTCTTCCCCAGACCAGATCAGGGTACATATGGGATAATCTCATGGATAAGCTATTCTCCAACTTAAAGAGGACTAAGTTAATATATGAGCCAATAGTGTCACATCTTTCTGCTGAAACTGATCTTCACAGTAGAGAACTTGCAACTGCTCACAGCTCATAGACCTCAAGCAGTAGAGGTTCCTGCTTCGATACCTTTGCTCAGACTCTGCTGACTGCACAGACTGGTGGCCACACGTACGACCTGTGCACGTACACACGCACACAGCATGTGTCATGTATGCAGCAACGATGCAATATCAACAAGATCAACTCAGGTTTTTTGCAAGTGTATTTGTAAAGGTGAAAGCAAAGGCATCTAAGTGAGCGGAGACAGGTACCTTGCGTATAAAATGTGAGCAAACCTATTTAACATGCCCTGTCCCTAAGCTAACAAGCAATTTGATGAGCACGTCAGGTATTTCATACCTTTCGTTCCATCAAGGCAGCCCTTGACTGAAGAGCAAGCTGATGGCTATCAGTTATAACCAACCTTAGCTTAGTATTGCATTTCTTTTAGCAGCAACTGTTGCTTTCAGTCACTGAGTATCCCAAGGACAATTGCTATGCTACACCCATGCCAGGCACGTCTGTGGCATCGGAGAACAAATATTTCATTAAAAATTGTAATCATTAGGACTGATCTATTCTTATAAAAATAGATGACTAAAGAAGGAGTGTCCCTCCAGAATCCTGCTGTTCAAGACTATTAGGGTAACTCATTACCATAAAGGCAGATTACTTCCCTGCCCTAAGACCATCCCCTGACTGTGCAGTGCTTCTTCTTAGCACTCTGGAAAATTTTTATGGTGAAATGTGAGACAAGGTGGAAGTTGCCCTAGCTAAGGTTTTGTTAACAGGTTGTAACTCAATCCTTGTTCCTCAAAAAGTTCATGGGGATACACAGTTATCCAGCAGATACCAGTTTTCTTTGCCTGAGACATGTGATGTTTTGTCAAAGGAGTTACAGGTGAGATTCACCCAACCTGCACATGGTCATCAAAAATTTAGGTATCCAACCTCAGGTAATCACGCAGGCTTCCTCTGTACTTGGTGTTCAGACAGAGGCAGCTCCAGAACACTTTTTAAATCAATCTTGGATAGCTCTCATCAGACAGTATGAGTCAGATGATATCAATTGCCCTTTGGGGGTCAGTTCAGACAGAGCCTGGTTGGCTCTTTTAGACCAATTTTTCAATGGGTAAAGTCAGGGACAATGAATTACACTCAAAGTGAAATTCCATAATGTTGGATTCTCAACCAAAGACAACTGGAGGCAAGATGCAGAGTGAATACCTGAGCAAACACCAGTGGTGAACCGGAAGCAATCAATCCCTTTAGCTCAGTAAACCCCGTAGCAATCCCTCAAGACCAGTGCTGTGCTAGATTAACCAGCTCTGCTGAGTTTTTAGTTAGCTGATGGACAGCATCATAGTAACATGGATGTACTGTTACAGGTCACGAGCACTCAGTTGTTACTTCTCTTAAATTGCATTGTACTGCAGCACGCAGACATGCCACAAGAAGCTTTCAGTAGAGTTTCAATTTGTAACTTAGGACCGGGTTTAAAATTAGGCTCCAGACATAAGCCAGAAAACCACTTTTAGAAGAAAGGTTCCCAGCAGGATATGCAAATCGAATCAGTTGAATTTCACAGATATTGAATTTCACAGATAAATTCTTGTGTCATTTTATACCGCGACTCCCTCCTGGACTGGAACGCATCAGTGACAAGCATTTCTCTTCTGGGCTTGACCTGACAGCCATGTGCTTTAGCACATGCTTGATGCTGATGGGCACGTGCCACGAACTGATAGCTTCACCTACATTACTGCAGGGAGATGTCTCGGAGATCACAGTGTCCTTTGGGAATAGCAGGGGAGGCTTAACTCTCAAAATCAGGGGTTAAACTTGCCAAAGGAGGACACAGGGCTTTCACGGTAAGACTTTAGGACCACCTCAGTAAAAGACGATGTAGGTGCTGAGCTAAAAGAATAAAGGCCAGATGCGGCTCTCGGTCTGTTCAGCCAGCGTGGTGTTTGAGTCATGACTCCAGCCCTAGTAAAAGCTTGTGCTGACTTTAATACATCACAGCATTGTTATGTTATTTTCCCATATTGTGGATTTACATAAGGACCACAGTAAGGGTCAGAGTCTCTGAAACAGTGCTGTGCATTCTTGGCCCCAAAATCTGGCAATTTACAAGGTAATAAGACAAGTATAACGAACAAAGTCCTGAGTTTTTAACACAGACTCTGATCCCATACTTGCATCACGAACTTACCTGAGACTTTTAAATCAAATAAAAGAGTGTCATCTCCAATTTTGCATGTGTATGTTCCTTCATCTTCCTTTGTCACAGCTGAAGCCACAAGCTTATGCAGTTTTCCTTTATCTTCCATGGTAAATTTCTTGCTGGCTGTGATTTCTTTGCCATCTTTGTACCACTTAACCATGATGTTGGCCTCAGAGGTCTCAGAAACAAATTCAGCCTGTTTTCCAGCAATGGCCCTGATAAGTCCTCCACTTTTCTCTTTGTTTATGAAGTTTGCAAGTGCTGAAACAAAACATAGACACACAGCACAGGTAAAGAAATGTGTGGACACCAGTAAATATGTACATTTACATCTACGTTAGGTATTCATTTATCATAAGACCAAATATGCCTGTTTAATTATGGATCTAATTACTACATTCTAATGCAGAAGCAGCCAAATTTCCAGCCTTTATAAACCATATGCCTGATTATCACATGTCCAAAAACCAGAGCACATATACAACACAGGAGGCTGAGTCAAGGGGAGAGGAAGCCCTAGGCAATAGAGCTTTAAGAAAATATCTGAGAGGAGAGGAAAGAAATGAAAGCAGCAAATTGGAGGGAAGGCAATGAAGGTTATTCAATCATTATATTGTAACCATCTGGCAAATAAATCGACTCTAAAAGAGGTTGAAATGTAATCTAGATAAATTAAATTATATTAAATTACAAATCTATACAGATATCACATAGTGCTGAAATGAAAAGAAATTTCTTCCTGGAAAAAAACCTGAAGCATAGAAGATAAACATAAAACTGGCCCCATATAACTTGTAGTGGAATAATTAAGTCACCAATTGCCTCAAAGCAAAGATTCAAAACTCCACCGATATCCTAGATAAAAATGCAAGCCTAAAACTACAGTCCCATCTTACTTCAGATAATGGAATTAATATTCAAACATCTTCTTAACATTTTATTTTAAAACAACACACACAATCCAGTCACTTTGTTGGGATTGTACAGTCAAAGCTACTAAAAGCAAAGCCTTGATTATGTATGCATTTTTTCCTTAATTTCAAGAAAATGCTTGCAAAATACAAATTAACAACTCTCTGCAGAATGCCTGGCAAAAGCAGTTATTAGCTTTCAGTGCTGATACTGTAACAAGCAGTTACAGTCCATGGTCTGGACCAGCTAAGGGTGACTCTCTCAGACTTCTGCTCCCAAGGTGTTATCACCAGTGCTACGTCCTGGTGCAACACGAGGGTTCTCCTTTAGCTCAGAGACCCTATTCACAAGGATGGACCTTGGATTTAGTTTTCTTGCTTTTAGGTACATTAGATTTCTCCAAGTCTGTGACAATACTTGTAATTACAGACAAATATTTGGTAAGGAACCAATATTCACCAGCTTGAACAGTGGCAGAGTCTGGACACCTAAAAAATAAAGAGTGAGTTGACTTGCCAAGCAGTACACTGGTAAGAAAGGAAAAGAAAACCCCAGTCTCAAATGTCCCCAAATCTAAGGCTAAGAAATTCCCAACGAGCAAATAAACAGGGAAAGGGAAGGGAAGGACGTGACGGTGCAGTCAAGGGCCTCTCTAGCTCTGGTCCTCAAGGGATTCCGTTCAATCACCAGCTTCTGGCAGGGACAGGAACTTGCACTTGACCTCTCCAGGTCCCTACCAGCCCTGTTTTCTAGGGTTTACCAAATCTGCCTATTAGAAGCAATACCTATGGGTAAAGAAGTCATACCAGAAGCATTTAAACTGGGGAAAACCTTTTTTTTTTTTTTTTTTTAATTGTTTTTTTCTTGGGGCCTCTGTTTCCACTTGTTTCTCTAATGACTCATAACGGTAGAGCTTTCCCTTCAGTAGGACGACACTGTGGTCCTCCTCCTACACCCAACCACCTACACCCATGAAGCCTGCAGGGACCGAACGCTGCCGAGACCTCTAACTTCTCCACCAGCATTACTGGAACTGAGCCACAGGTTAAAAGTTGTGGGAGGAAGAAGAGGGAGATGGGTTCATTCACGCATCGTTCGCTTCCTCAGAAAACTAGAGTGAAAAATACAACCACGGCCATCCGGAGGAGACTTCTCAGGTGTCCCATTTCGACGCAGGAGGTCATGTGTCAGAGGACACCTGGCACGTGGAGTTCCACGGCAGCGGAGGGACTGCCGTGATAAATGGCGAGTGCTTTTTCTTAGCGGGGCTTTTTTGGGCAGGAGGCCCAGCGAGTGACACACCTCTGGCCACGGCTCGGCACGGCGGCATCTCGGCAGCCACGTGATGGCCATGTGGCAGAGGCAGCTGACCTGCTCATCAAACGATTTGCCAGCTAGCTGCGTCTGATTTACGGGAGGAACAGATAAAAAGTGGCGACGTTGAAAGGTAAGATCCTGGGAGAGCATTTGTGAGCCTTGTCCTACAAGGATGAGATGTAGGACAGCCGATTCTCCAGGAATCAAGCTACAGACAGCAGATGCTTAAGTTACAGCTCGTCAATACAGATTTTAAAATAATAGCATTGATTACTCATTTGATAGTCACACTACAGTGAAAAGCACATGGAAATGTCCATCAGCTAATTCAATTAAATCTGTGGGTAGACCTGCCAACATGAAAAATGATGCTAAAAAGGCAGAGAGAGAGAGAGAGAGAGAGGAAAAAAAACCCCAAAATTAAGAGCAGCTGTCAAGTGTAGACAGCAATTCCTCCCTCCATACACTTAGTCACATTTTTTAATTACTTTTTTTTCAGCTCTCTTTTGAGTTTGCTCTTTGAGAATAACCAAGCAATTAAGTTGTCAAATGCAAAACATACACATTACTCTGGGGCTCTGTTGTTTCTACAGAGACCAAGGAGGGCAAGAAGCCAACAGAACATGATGATGAAGCACCTTATACTTACTCAGTGTAGAAACAGTGTGATCATTGCTGGGAAGAAGGTAAGGGTTGAGTTATGGGACAGAACGCAGAAATCAAATGGTTTTACAAAGTAAACATGCCAGTTCAAAGCAAAATAGCTACTGAACTCACCCCAGATGATGTCTGACAACAGGCTAGACTGTCCTGAAGCCAGGTTGTATACTCTGAACCTCAGCAGACATCTAGAAGATACCCAAGAGGAACGGTCTGGGGATACACTGGGGCTTTTCAGCCCAAACCTGGTCCCATTCAAGGCAGAGGAAACTCTCCTATGAACTAGTTCATAAAAGCTTGCACAGATGGAAAGGCTTCCAAGAGGGAGGCTTAACGCTGTTGGTTTGAGATGAAAGGTTCAAGACTCCATGTCTTGCTCTGGGAGTGGATGTGCCCACTAGCTAGGTAGCAGGCAGTCAGGGAGGAAGGGACTGCCATGAAAGCAAAAGCAGCTGAACAGCAGGGCAGCTGTAAAACAGTACTGGTTCAAATCTAACACACAGGAAACACTGAAAGAAAATGACATTTTGCTGTTTGTTCTATAGAGCCTTCCATCTGAATACCTTGCAAATAGCAATGAGTCAAGGCATCCAGTGTGCCCTGGAAAGGTCTGTTCTTATTCATCAGGGTATTGCCAGAAAACAAAAAGACCCAAACAAATAACAAAAAAAATCCCATGATGCCAAGATGATCTTGGTTCTTTAGAACTTTAATCAGAGCGGAACAAGCTTTTCAGTGACTTGTCCAATATCCCATACCAAGTATAGGGCAGACATGGGATCATGCGTGTCATGTCCTGCCCCTGTGGCTGAATTGCTTCATCACAAAAGCACCTTTTCACTACCCACCATTCAATCTCACGAAATAACACCAAGTTCGTGTGGAATATCAAGATGCTAATGTGAGTGAAAGCACAGCTCTTACCGCTGAGACAGCATTAGATCTTGGATTCACTCCCAAGTTCTCCTACTCTGGGAGCACAGACACTGTCAAGGCTAGATGTTGATGGGGAGTTACCACAACTCCCTTCGCTGCCACCGAGGCACTCCCTTTCTCTCCCTTGATGACTCTATTGGCTTAGGGCAGGATCAGGCCATTAATGCAAAGCAGCCCAGACAGTCACATACCTTTCACTGAAAGCTGATAGAGCATTTTATCCCCTTCACAGATGCACTCATAAACTCCAGCATCCTCTGCTGCAGTGTTGCGAATTTTCAGGATGTGCCTCTTCCCCACAGTTTGAAGTTCATATTTTTCACTGGCCTTGAGCTCTTTCCCATCCTTCATCCACTTCACAGTAGCCTCTGTGTCCGAAAGCTCAGCCTGAAGTTTGGCTTCCTCCCGCAGCCGAGCAGAGACTTTTTCTATATCTCTGCTCTTGTTGGTAAATCTCACTGCAGCACCTGTCAGGAAAAAAAGGCTTTGTTGCTTCAAGTTATATCGTAATAACGTGTCCCTGATATGAGCCTGCTGTAGAGTGTGAGATCTCTGAAAAAGCATAAGGTCCTGTTCCTGCCATCACACTCATGTCAATACTGAGCATTTTTTTCCAGTTCAGGAGACTTGATCTGGTTTTATTGCCAGAGTCACTAAGAAAAAAAAAAAGCATATCTTTCTACTGATTAATAATATTCTAAGCATGCTTCTGCAGAGATTTTCACCCAAGGTCAAACACATCCTTCCAGAATGAATGTCTATTCATTACCTTTTGCCATGCAATGTGGGTAGATACAGATGTTGTCATGTTTTCATTGAGGAGAGCTGGAGCACCTAACTCTCAATGCTAAATCGAGTGACATGATACTAACTTGTACATCACCCACATCTGTGGTAGACTAAAAAACTCCAAGAAAAAAAAAAACATTCTTAGTAATTAATACTCCTTTACTTTTGAAAGGCTCTACTACAGTCAGAAAGATTAGCCAAACCTGGAGCTGAAATTACTAGCTTAAGGTGTCTCAGTAGTAGATCTGGTGACAGAATCCGCTGACTGATGGCTGTGAACTACAGAAATTCATGAGTTGCTGTTAAGCAGTCTAGTTAAGATACCAACCAGCTGGCTAGATCAACTCACTCTGAACTCTGTGCTGTCATGGCAAGGTCATTACCAGGACCCCACGTTAGTTCATATGATGCAATTTCGGGTACTTCCTACAGACCAGGCATCATTGAAAGCCTCCAGCCTCAGTTCTAATCATTGGTTCACAGCAACTGCCCCTTGACTGGAAGAAGAAAGGACAGTGATGAAAATAAATACCTTTCACTCTCATCTTGGTGCTGGTGTCAACATTATTGGCAACAAATTTCACTTCTGCTCCATCATCGTTCTTGGTGACGTTCTTTATGATCAGGGTGTGAGTAGTTTGGGTTCTTTTAATGATGTAGGTCTCACTTTCCTGTAAGACTTTACCATTAAGGTACCAAGTGCCGGAACATGTCGTCGTAAGGTCAAGAGTAAACAGGGCATCCCCTCCAGGTACAGCTTCAACGGTTGTCAGGGGGGTTTTCACAGCCAGGACCGGTTCTAAGGAAGAAGAACAACATGTATCCCTGAGACGAAAGGACACAAGACTGCCACGCTGGAGAATAGTTCTTCCTAAGAACAAAGTTTTGGGGGTAAACAAGACATGAGAATAAAATCCTGCAGCCTTATACAATTTGCATGCACTGAAGGCAACACACTGTTGGTCAACAGGATTTGATTTCTACAGCTGCAGGTAACTGACCTCTAGCATTAGGGTAAGTCCTGTTTCTGCAGGGAAGGAACAACAGGCATATTTTACTGATTTTTTTTTCCCCCTAAGATGTTTGAAGGCATAACAAGTTACGGAACCTAGGTGTTTCAGGCAAGTGTGTTATGTATTTAATAACTAGTAATATTCTTAGATTTCAGGAGGATCCTAAGGAGGCCACCCAGCCTACTAGTCACTTCCAGATATTCTAGGAGAACAGAGGCGTGTTCAGACAGCTAGGGAAAAGGATGACACAATAACGAGGCACAGTACGATCAAAGTCTGTGCAGATATTGTCCAGTGCAATGAATCAAAGGAAGAAGCAATCCCATTGCACACAATGATTCTATGGGCACATTGGCACCCTAGAAATAAAGTAAAACCCCCATATTTCTCCTAGTAACTCTAAGATTAAAGAGAGACTGACTGGAACTTGGTTTTCATGACAGTATGATCACCTGTAAATATTCTCTAGGTGCAAGTTTGATATCTCATTGATACATTGAATATTATATTATAAGCCCACCTCAATTTTTCCTTTCATACCAGGTCTAGAAGAAGCGCTTACAGGCTTAAGGTCCATTGTGGAGAGCTCTGCCTCTCACACAGCCTGATGCAAGATATTGGAAAATAAGCATATTCACAGCTCTATCACAGAAATCCCAACCACTATCACTTTGGTGATGGTCAAGTGGTTGAACTGAGACAAGGAGAACCACCAGCAAAGGGAAAAAGGTTTTCCTGTGCAATTGCTCTATCCTCCTCAAAGTCATGGAAGCATCTTTAGAGCACCCACGTGGCAGATCGGCACAGACTGACCCATTTTTATGATGGTTTTGTGCTCACCAAGGTGCACGCTCCCCGGGAACTCCAGGTAGGGGCTCTGTCCGTAGGCGTTGACTGCAGAAACTCTGAACTGATAGTCGGCCTCTTCCGACAGGTTGCTCACCGTGAACTCTGGGACAGGGACGTGGGACTCATGGCACCTCACCCAGGTAAAGCCAGTTAGTTTCTTGCGTTCCACAACGTAGCCATCAATTGGAATGGGGCGGTCCATCTTTGGAGGGGACCATGCTAGCGTCACTGAGGTTTCTGTTTTATTTTTCACCAGAGGGTCAACTGGGGGTTGGGTGGGAGGTTTTTTGGGAGCTGCACAAGGGGAAAAAAAAAAAAAAGTAAACCAAAACAGAGTAAGACGTTTATGTCAGCATGGAAAAGCCACTGTGCCTCACTGAAAAAGCTTACACCGGACTAAAAGCTGCTCTTGCTTAATAAACCTCCATAACACATTTTTGTGAGATGGCAAAGACAGAAAATGGATAGAAGATGCTTTTGGGCTGCATTACACAAAGATGTACAATACTCCTACCTCCACAGTTAAACATAAGTGATTTCTACACAATATTACAATTGTCTGCACAGACAAAGAGTCTACAATGAACAATTCATAGGCTTAAATTTTCAGTGCTAGATACAGACCCACACTAGTTCCTATACAGCTCCTGAGCAAAGCAGACTAACACTCGGCTTGTTATTTTTCATTCAGAAGATGGGTAAAACCACTATCAAAGGTTGTTCAAAATTCTGTGCACCAAATTCCTGGTCCACTTCCCTAGTGTGCATCCAGGCTAAAAAAAATAAAAATACCTCAATGGGATTACTCTGGCAAGATGGCACAATTCTGCCCTGCTTTCTAAACATCATTGCACAGGGATAGTTGCACTAATATTGTAAGTCTGCTGGTAGTTGTCTTCTGTCAGAATTTCAACCATACACATCTGAGCAGTCAGGAAAATAGATGTGCCTGTGAAAACCAATGAGTGGCAAGGCACCATTGCATCAAGGAAGAGCGTGGCAATATTTTTGCAATGTTTTGCACAGAGGTGTGGCATCCTGCAGAGCAATGTAAATCCGCTCCGTAAAAAGCAGCCTGTGCCAGGAGTCTGTGTCCTCCGTTTCTTCTTGAGAAGCTGTTCCAACCGTACACTAAAACATTTCATCCCAGATCCTCAACAGGTTTCAACGCAGAGCAGCTAAACATTGTACAACCGGGACATTTCAGAGATAACAGACATGAATAAACAGTGCATGGGTTTCGGAGTTATGGAGATCTCAGTTGCTTGTTACCCAGGCTTGGCTGTTCTCTGCAGCCGCTTTCAGCTGGGTATCTGTCCTCTGTCCTGCTTCTGAATTTTATGCTGTTGCCCACTCGGAAGGCGTGTTGTAACTTTGTCTCCCAAGAGTGATCGCTATCATTGGGGATCTCTGTTTTAGTAGTTTATGCAGAGCCAGCTTTTGGGGTTGGGGAATTAACTTCCAAAGGAAACGACATAAAGACACGTCCCCACCACGAGACCCTATAACTGAGGAGATGTGGGTATTTTATGGTACCTGAGGTCACAAATGTATGCCTGCAGGGATTTGCATAATGAAGATTTACACTCACCCTCTCATTCCTCTTGAACCCTTTAGAGAAGGCTCAAGTCCCATCAGCTTTATTCACTGCGCGCTGCCACTAATATGGTCAAGAGGCTGGGAATTATCTGGTATGCTCTAGTTACACATCTACTGACGTGGTAAAGGATTCATTTCATTTAATTTTGGCTATCTGAAAGGCGTCTGGTTTAAATCAGTCAACCAGACTCCAACTGTAATCCCATGGAGAACAGCACACTCAGGAGCAATTCATGCCAGCTTAAAGAAGGTGTGTGAGACGGGTGAAACGAATCGCACATTGCAGCTAGTCAGGTATTCTTGACTATGGAGGGAGCCTGTACAATGACCCTAGACTAAAAAATCAAACTCTGGGACAATTTATCTTCTCTCTGCCTCAGTTTACCCATGTTTAAAAAGGCCATAGTAACAATGCAAGATACTGAGCAAATAATATATAAACACTGCTTGCCTGATAAAAGCTATTAGAACAGCCAACACCAATCTCGTCCAGCTAATTGAAAACGATGTGAACATATTACATTGGATTCTTCAAGCAGCTGATCAGATATGCATGAAGTGTAAAAATAGGAAATCTCAATGTGATATGCTTTTTCTTCTTTACATAAATAGATACATCAGGTTTTTGGGGTGCACAGTTACCAGCCTGTCAACTACTGCTGGTCAGAGCTAGATGCCAAAGGTCCCATTAGTATGGCATTAAGCTGAAAACTAGACCCTGGAATCAGATCTCTTGACCTTACTATCAGTAAGAGTAATGTAATATTTTCTTCAGAGAGACCTGTTTGTGGGAAGGCAGCTTCTTACCTTTTTCTATTCCATGAATCAACACTTGCTTCATAACTTAAACAGCAGAGGCCAAAATCAAACTGAAGTTTGTCATTCCCATTGAGTAGGTGCTTGGTTGGATGTTACAGCTTTCCAAATACCTCAGAAACTGTCACAATGCTAAATATGACACTTACCTCATTTTTTCCTCATTTTAGCTCAATAGCATCAGAATGCCCCAACCAGGTTTAGATAACACAGCAGTTACAAACCTTTAAATAAAGATTTCTTTTTACTACTGACTAATTGCAGTTTGGAAGTGGTGATGGAAGAAAAGAAGTACTATTCTTCCCAAATTTAAATGACATCGGTTTTGCCTGGGAAATGTAGTGCCATCAAAATCAAGTTAAACAAAATTAGGCAACTTCACCAAAATTTCACTTCATGTCCAATCTCAACTACGTTGCACCTGCTGCTACTGCTCTGTCAATTAAAACCCTCTCTCAGATCAGATGTGCCAGCTGAAGGAATTCTCCAGCCTGTATATTATGTCAGTCTCCCCAAGTAAAGCTAAACAGGACAAAGATCCCTTCTTTCAGCATAGCTACCATCAATTCACAGGGTCCTCCCAGCTCTGTCATGTCAAAGAGGATGAGAGAGGACACATATTTGCTGGTCTACACAAAAGGAAGGAAACTATTTTCAGCAGGAAGTATTTCCCCTTTTTCTTGCAGGTTTGGGCTTTTTTTTTTTTTTAACACATATTTTACTTTAATGCAAACAGCTTAAGAAGCTAAATCAAAGTAAGATATTTCAAGTTCAACATTTGACTGGCCCTGAAATGCTTCATGTGTGTGCATGTAGATGTTCCTTCACAGATGTTTTTACTTGCTAAAATGGAAAGAAACTTCATACTCTGCCAAAAATGTTCAGGGCACCTAATTCCCTGCAAGAGCCAGCATACCCACAAGCTAACCTCACAGCTCTGTAGACTCAGACCTAGGGAAGGAATTGAACGCTGGCTAACTCTCCCCTCCAAACCCTCAGCAAAGAGAGAGAGGGAGAGATAAGTGGCGCCTATTTGCTAGAAGAGGTATTATCCCCATAGCAAGAATTGATAAATTCCCCTCAAAGAAACTAATGATTTTGGAAAATGGAGGTCAGCGTGTAAAGGGAGCACTCGCAGTGCTCTGTGTACAATGAAGCAAGGGGACTGCGACATATGCAACTTACATGTTGATTTCCAAGCACCTCCCAGTGGGGAGAAGATGCATATCCCTTACCCCATGTTTTACTCATTTATCATTTTACATTCAGTCTAGCATGAAACAAGAATGGTACAGAGAAGATACATGTTTGTGCCATGCTTTTTCCCCAGGACTCTCTTCTCTCTCTATTTTGATCTCTCCATAACATCTCATCACACTGATGTTCAGGTTGTTGGCTTTTTGTGGCAGACATCAAACCTTCTGCTGTCTTTGGACAGCAAACTTGCCATGGTGGTACCTGTGGTGCTACCACAGGAGTACCTGCTTGCTGGGGAAAACACAATACCAAGGCTGAATAAAAGTGAAGCTTACTGGTCACAGTGAACTGGGTAGAAGTCCTGCTTTCATCAGCCAGGAAGACAATCTCTCCAGCATCTTCCATCTTACACTCTCGGATGATCATGGTATGTTGCTTGCCAGAGCATGTGATGGAGATTCGATCACTGGGTTTCACTTCTTCTTTATTTTTCAGCCATCGGATGTTCTGGCATTCATTGTCCAGCTCCACACAGAATATGGCTGTATCGTTTATGAAGACTGCAGTCTTTCGTGGAAGTTTTTTAATGATGTTCCCTTTAAATAAGAAATTAATTATGATCAACAGCAGATATTAAAGTCTCTGGCAACACTGGACCATCCAGACTACAACAGGACTAGCCAACAGCTCTCACCTAACCAAATCATTGCAGACACTATCCAGACATTCCTAAATGAATTCTTAGGCTCTGAGTTATACAGAACAGATAATCCCAAAGACTTATTTTGGCCTTCAAAGAGAGAAAAGCAATCTTGTTTGACTACAGTCGCTCATGTTTCTAGCCTACCACACAGAGTCTGCTGTTGGGTAAACACAAGGTACATGCCCTTGCCAAGAACAGATTTGACAGTGATATGGCTTTCATTGGCCACATATGCTGGCAATTCAGATTAAAACTTTGCTAAAGTAGGTCAGTCTTAAACTAGACAGGTCTCTCGTCTGTCTTTGGGATTTTGCCTCCATCAAAGTTACCAGTAATTTACATAACCAAGATGGCAAACACACTGGTCACCTGAATTAATAGAAAATAGACTGGAAAACCTCAGATTTCTTCTTAGAGTCAACCCATAAATTCACATGGAATGAACTTCACTTATTTGTGTCCTCTCCAAGTGACAGTGCTGATTATCACTTATTAGAATAACCTCAAAATTACAAGATGTGACTATTCACAGGAAAGCTTGGACAAAGCATCAGGAGACCACCCCTACTGACAGACGGTGACCGGCTCCAGCCCTGGCACAGTCCCAGCGAGGCAGAAGAGCCCTCATCCAGGCAAAGCGCCTCTCACCATTTAACGAGAAGCAATGCTGAATGCCTTCATACAGCAACAGATCTGGCACAGATTTCATCAGTAGGGTTCAAGACCCTGATTCTCTGCTCATCTTCTCCGAAGCTTGGCCGCACATCTGCTCGTTGCTGCCCTGAGCAGTGTCCCCATCCTGAAGCCCTTTACATCTTGCCAAGCTCTGACATTCTCCCAACCCCACCCTGCTCTCTCGAATCTTCTCCCCCCAGGGCAGGCACAGGGCTCCCTCAGGAAGGCTCTGCCTCCTTTCTGTCCTGAGGTCACCACCTGGCTCAGTCACTCTCTTTTTGATGGAACATCCCATAGTACCATAGCGCAAACAAGTAAGACAAACACCAGCTCTCCTACTGGGACCAAACGGACTTACTGTGTTTGGCTGGTCTAGACCTAACAGAAGGTGCAACAAAAAGATGTCTATCTGAACTCTCCCGCATCTCCAGACTAAATTTTCCCTTCTGCCTCCACCCATGTGCACTCTCAACTCTTTGCTAATGATACCAAAAAGAATTTGCACAAGGATGCGCGTCACCCAGCTGTCTTGCACCAATTTATGTAGCGAAGAACTTCTGTTTTCACTGGGAGTAAAGCCAGGCTTCAAATGAGTCAGGACAAGTGCAATCCTGTAGCTATGACAGGTCTCCAATTCATGCAACAGGAGACGTGTCAACGGTACCAGCATAAGCATCATCAAAATCAAAACTGCAGGTCCTGAAGTTCCATGGGTAGGTTCTTGCTTATACAGCAAGTCAGGGAGCTCAGAACCGATGGCCCCTTCTGCAGACGTGCCTGCATCTCTGATGTGTGTGTCTACTCGCTGTGAGACGCTTACACCATACCAGGCTCTACACCTACTTGCACTTCAGTCCTAAGCCACCAGACTCAGAAGACGTGGGCATGGATCTATATCCACATTTGGGCCCTTTCTCATCAGCTTTCCAAACTCCAGAGAACACCTCCAGATGTCAAGCATCTGCAGCGTGGATCTGGTTTCCAATCCAAAACCATACTGGTGCTGACTGCAGCCTGCACCACACATTGGACCATAAACCAGAGCTGCTAAGCCAGCTTCCCAGTGTGGTCAGCACCACTCCTGGAAGAGTTTCACCGTAGTGTTCGCCAGACACCAGACAAGACATGTGTGAGACAGGGCCAGGGGATACATCCGATGCTTGGGATCATGTTAAGGAAAGTCTACAGCGCTAGGCTACGGCTCAAGAACTTTGCCCTCTAGGAAGCCCCTTGAAGCATATGTCCCCACCAGGTGACGTATCTTGTGCAGCAACACAATCTGTCCCTGCTCTCTGACCCTGCGTCCCAGATACACCCTGGCAGGAGACCCAGCGACCCACTGACCGACCACACGTGGCTCTCCTCTCACGCCGTACAGGAGGCTGCTGTTCTTCACTGCACACATGCGTGGGGTAAAAGCAAGACTTGGACGGTCTGGAAGAGCAAGAGCCTTTCTTACCTTGGACAGACAACTCTGCGATGGTCCTGCTCCCTTCTTTCATCTCACAGATATAGACAGCATCATCGTCTGTGGTGACATTCTGGACAGTGAGCCGGCGATATGTGCCCTCTTCTTCGATGTTGTATTTCTTGCTCTGCCGGAGTTTGGTTTCCTCCTTGAACCAAGATGTCTCTGTACTAGGAACAGGCACTTCGCATTGGAAGGTGGCAGATTCCTTCTCCCTCACTTCAAGATCCTGCAGTTTTTCCTTGAAGGGTATTGAGGGTTCTTAAGAGGATAAAAACAGAAAGGAGAAACAAGAGGTTATGATGGTCTGTGGCAAGAGGTGTGCAAATAAGTCGATAGAAAAAAAATTAACCAATAACACTCCTTATTAATGATATTGATTTGTCCTGAGCTGCCACCCAAACCCATAATCAAGCCCTACTACAATAGGTGTTCTGCTCTCACATTAAAAAAAATCCTAGATGCCCGCAGAATTATTTTAAGGACTTATCTAAAACCGAAGCAGTATCAGTCTGAACTGCAGTACCTGCCCCGCAACACCACACGGAGGACTCTGCTCTAATCCAAAGCAATGTGAGCATGTTGGTGGAGCATCACATCAATAAAGTCTGCTCTTGTGGCCTGCTTGTCCTCTAGCATGAACACCTCTGCGTTGCACCTTGCCACTAAGTGACACCAACAAAATCAAGGGCGGGAGCCACCCACCCTGACTCTACACATAGCAACAGCCCCTACACATAGCAACAGCCCCTTCACATCAGAGTACAAGCCCTTAGAAGTAATCATGCTACAGGTGGGTAAATAGCAAACAAGCTGGTCATGGGGAGAGGGCACAGGGCAGCGATTATAGGTGAGTATGAGCAGCTGAGCTGGTCAGCTGGTGCAAGAACCAATGTTTTAGGGGTCTTGCAGCAGAAGCAAGCTCAGTGGAGTGATCTGAAAGGGCACAGAAAGACGAGAGGTGGCTGTGCACAGAAGGACAGATGTGGGCGAAAGCAGAGAATTAGCTGATGGAGGAGTTTTTTGTTTTCCCCACCAGCATCAAAGGCTCTGTATCACATTTTGTCGGTGACAATAAAGGAACTAGAGACAGATCCCAAGTCTCTCAACTGCCCCTGCTTTCCTCCAGCAGTGGGGCTGCAGTGCTCTGGCTTAGGGAGAAACCAGAGTGTAGACCAAACATGCAAAACAGCTGCATGGCAGTGAGGGAAGACATTTTAGGAACAGAACAATGTTTAATTCCAGTGACAGCTGCACTGTGAAATCATCCTGATAGCCCAGCACTAAACTGGAGAAAGGGGAGTTGGACAGCCTGTGGTAACAGCCACAGGACTGGTGCCACAGTCGTATTACGGACTCAGATTAGCCAGTGCTGACGCATCACCACTCATGCTTTGTGAGCGATCATGTCTTGACATGTACCTCCATCTTCCAATAACGACTGCACCAGCTCCCAGCCTGGTTTTCTGTGGCTCCATTCTCCCTCTCCTTGACCACACACACTCCCAGGCTGGTAATGTTATGTGGTCACTAGCAGTCAGTAATGCCAACTATTAGTCTAAGAGTCAAGCAGGAGTAGACTTGTCTTAGAGTTATAAGCCCATGCCCACAGTGGCACATCCCACTCAGAGTCACAGTGCTCTAGAGGTTGGAGAAACAAAAATCAAGGTCCTCAAACATCCCAGATCCAAGCTTTGATGTTCAGGTGCCTCTGTTTTGTAAAATTCAGATCTGATGATAGCTCAGCATCTGAGTCCATCACCTGTCCCCTCCTGCACCACCATTAGGACAGGAGCTGCTGTGGGACCA
This sequence comes from Buteo buteo, assembly GCF_964188355.1. Taxonomy (NCBI): domain Eukaryota; kingdom Metazoa; phylum Chordata; class Aves; order Accipitriformes; family Accipitridae; genus Buteo; species Buteo buteo. The sequence continues at coordinate 3,646,010 of NC_134172.1, read as the reverse complement.
GTGCTGTCTTTGATCTGGTTTGCTCTTTTCTGAACTCGAGCCCTAGAAACTCACATGTTCGGTTTTGCAGGTCTTTCATTCCCCCCCTGGCACAGCCACGATTGGAGCCGTCACATAAAGACCTCCGACCATTGCTAGCTGAGCACAGCCTGCACAGAGATACCAGACCCTAAGGGCTTGACAGGACACCTGGAGGGAGCAATGCTATCTACTACCTTGTGTTATCCTGAGAGTAAAACCTGGCTGGGAACCCATACAGTACCTTTAGGAACAGGAAGGTGACTCTAGCTCACCACGTCAACTTGGTTATTTTCTTAAAATATGTTTTACCTTAATGCACCTCAGTTCAAGGCAAGTCAAAGTCTTGCCTTCAAAAGCCTTCAGCGACGGTTACACACACCTGCTCTGCCCACACTCTACATGTTAATTATCTTTTTTTCTTTAACCAACAGGCAACTCAGAGTCCTGCCCTGCAATCAATCACCTCTGGAAATGCAATATCACCTCTGCAAGTGCCGCATGTAGTCAGGGGGAATGAAACAGTTGTAATTCTCATGCCATGGGAACAAGCAAGAGGATGAGACCAAGAAATCATTAATCAGAAGGGTGCCAGCCTCTGAGAGGTGGATGCAGTGTTGCTGTGCGAGATAGGTGGGAGTCTGGTTCTGACAATGAGAACATACAGACATGCCCAAGGGCCAGAAGAAAATATGAGATGCACCTGAGAAGTGCACAAGTGTATTCTCATACTTGGAGCAACTGGCCATATCATTAACTGCTCTCCCTTTACAGTCACTAAGCAGTATCTAAAGTTAAAAGAAAAAAAAAAGCTGCTCTAGGAAAAACCTCTTAAATGTACAAATGTTGGTTGATTGTTTTTGTATGTGTTGCAGTAACAGCACTGCTTTTCCAGGCAGGGAAAGTAGGTGCGAGGCTATCTTTGGCAGCTTGGGGTCACAGATATCCTCTGAATACAACTTTGCTTTTGTCCTACTGACACGTGCACACACGTCTTATCTCACTCTGAATGGAGCTTCAGAGAGACAGCAGCTGATAAACTGAATCGAAGCCTGGGATTCACCCAGCCCACTGCTTTTTTTTTGCTTTGGAGATGTGAGAGAGGCTCCAAAACCCACCAGCCTCCTTTTCCTGAATATATCTTCATGCTCTTTGCATCGTCTAGCGTGATCAGACAGTAGGGGTTAATTCTGGAGAGGGGACTACAGAAGGACCACAGAGTAGGTCTACCTTTAGAGTAGGCATCCCAAATAATTCACCTGGCCCATAGCCAGCCCCCTGCCCAGCTCAGAGAGATGCTCAGAGAGGTGGCCAAGAGGGAACAGTGTCTCCAGCTGATCAACAGGCAACCCAGGACTCAAGGAAAGATTTGTGGAAGGCAGGCGGCTCATCTTCCTTGTTAACAGACTAACCAACACAGTCTGAGAATATAAATGCATAATATTCACATGAAGAAGATTTATTCTGAGAAAGGAAGCACTAAACTTCACACCAGCCTGTCAGTGTACTTTCTGCTTAACTAGTTCAATGTGAAAACAAATAAATACACTTATTCTCCCACTGAGCAGCATGGCGAGTTCAGCACAGACCTCTATTACTCTCTTTCACCCCACATTGGCCTGCAGTCTGTCAGCTTTTGACATTTACATTGCAAATTGTTTAATGTAGGCATCCTCGCTTACCTATCTGTATAGCACCCAGCACAATTCAGAGATGTTCTGCGTTGTAACTACTATAGGCACATTGGGAAAAGCTGCTGCAGGTAACTATGTTATATTTGATCTGAGAGACTCCATAAATACTGACTGTTCGTTTCTAAATACCTGTTTGTCATGTATTACCATTTCACAAGGTAATTCTCAATGTAAGCTCATGTTAAGAATGACTCTAACATGGAAGATAAAGCCATATAGCTATCAACTGTTTTCCTTATTAACCAAAATGTTCATAATATCTGAAAATGTCCTTGTAAGATAAGCAAAAAGTGTGTTCAGCTGAGGTTACATGTGACATAATTCTCACAGGTACCCTCTGGTTCAGATAAGAAGTGCCACCAACTCCTGTCGCTAGTTCCTATAAATATCAGAGCTGGTTAGAAATTATTTAACATGGAACAAGAAAGGTGATTTCTGATCTTTCGGTTCCACAGCAAAATGGTGATTTTGCTCAAAACACTCAATTATCCAAATCTCCTGCGAGAAACTTTAGATGGTTCGTGTGAGAATGACTTGGAGTGGAAACGGGATCTGCACTGGTGCTTTTTGGAAGCCGTGGTTTGATGGATTCCTGACCACATCCTTTCCTAAGGATGCTCTCCCAGCTGGGCTGTGTCTCCCACAACAGAAAGCACTTTCAGCTCTGCTCAAGTCACCAGAGCTCCGTGTTCGTGTGAGTCCCAGGCACCGAGGAGACACAATTTAGTCACAGCTGACACAGGCTGCAGAAGCAAGAGGTACCTGAACTGTACATCCCGCAAGCTGGAAAAGCAGTTCAAGCAGATGTCATTTCCTACAGAATCCAACCAAAAGTACGAAACAGTACTTTTCTGATCACTCCAAATCCACCATTATCTAAAAACATTTACTTCCATGAGAGCTCAGTGGTGTGAATTTGAATGGGAATTCTGCTTTGTCCTTGTAACACCTGGACTCCCAGGACATTGCTCATTTTCATTAACTCAGAGTGCTCTGACAGGTCATTTAATTTCATCTCTAGTATCAGTATGGTTTGGGGTTTTTTTAAATTTTTTGTCTGTACAAGTTTTTTCTATTAATCTGTTTTTAGCCAAAGCAGAAATACTCATTAAGGAATATAATGAAGGCAATAATATTTCTAAAGAAGGAGAACTAAAAGATAAAATAAGAGATCTACAAAAACCTGCCTGTTGGGAAAAATGTGAGATAGAAACAGTAAAGCAAAACCCCGAGGGAGCACAAAGCAAGAGCAGCTCATGGAGTTAGCAGGAAACTGCAAAAGCTTAGATCAGATATGAATTTGGCTGCTTGTCTTGAGAACATATTTCTCCAGAGTGTCATAGGCTTTTTTGTTTGGTCCATACCAACCAAACTAGCAATGAGATGATGTTATTTTTTAAAAGCAGGTCCTGCTAATACATATTTTGCTAAGAATAGGTGCAGCCTGCAAAGAAGCCAATGTTTCCTTAACCTTCTCAAGGCATATCTGTCTGCTTGACCTGCTCTTCTCACTTCCCTACATTTCCTCTTGCCTATTCCTGGCCTTCTCACGGGCTCCCCATTTATTATTCCAGAGGCAAGTTTTCCCTCTGCCTAACAAAAATGATCCAGTGAGAGTAAGATTATGGGAGCTATCTAAGGGTACATGGACAATCTTCCACCATCTTGTGCCTTTGGTCTTCTTCCTAGTTACTATGCTTTCCAAGTTTCCCTTCTACCTCCACATTTCTCAAGTTCTCTTTCAGATCTCCAATGTGACTGCCATGATAGTGGTCATCCAAAATAATTTCAGTTCAGAGGGAAAATAAAGTGGCCTCAGCAGCAGTCTGTTTTTCCAGTCTCCATGCTATCTGGCTTGCAATCTTTAACCTTTCCATACAGTATCTGATTACTGTATTCGGGGACTCAGATGAACGTTGCTTGGCCCAGGCCCAAGGATGGAGACCTGTACGCTGTTCTTGCTAACTTTACACATGGCCTGGGGACATCTTCAAAGCCTTCAGGGGATTCAAGCTGGTTATTTGTGTTCCTCCCAGCCTCTCTGCTCTTTGGTTTGTCAAAGAGGTTTACTCTTGGGAAGCATTTCCTAACTTCTTTTACAGCTCGCATTTCAGCATACGGCTTGTGATTTTATCCCTGCTCTAGACACGTTTCTGAACAGGAGTAATAAACTCTTGGTTTTCCTTAATCGTGCAAGTGACTCTCTGCCCTTAGCCTCTCCTTTGAGATTTACATCTGATTCACTACATCTCATTTAGGAACAGCTCAAAAATCTCTTTTTTTTTAGCTCAGTGATCTTTAAGGCATGGGCTCAGCAAAGTGCTTACAAATATGTTGCATCCCTAGGTCTAGGACCTAGAATGGCAGAATATAGGAGGCTTTCTGGAGAAGGTTTGACCTGTGCCCAGTCCTGTGTCCTGAGAGACTGCTAAAAGCCACCTTACAGACAGGATATTGGACTAGGTAGTCTTTTTCTATTATTACCTTTAAAAGACCCATAAATATTCTCATTCAGATTCTTGTGTTGAAATTGTGACCCAAAATGCCAGAGCATATCTAAACCCATGAAGCTTGTGTTTCCTAGTACATGTGTCTATGGATCTATGAACACAACCTGTGGATGCAGTGTCACAAGCTCTATAAAGATGCTGTTACCTACAGAAAGACCAGTGCAGCAGCATGGTGCTTACCAAGGGCAGCTGCTTGGAGAATTTAGCCTCTTCTGCATGACTGAGCAAAGAGAAGGTTGTTTAGAGACCTACCTCTCTAAACCCGATGGCAGATGAACTAATGGCATCACCAATGGCACAAACAACAGAATTAAGAGCTCCTTCACTGCTACATCATTCTGAGCTGTCTTTGGAGGGCTGAGAAGGACTTCTGGTGACACAAAGGAGAGTCATTATTCAGGGCCTAATTATAACCAACACACGTAGATTTTCCATGGCAGCCTTGGCCTGGTCAGAAAGCCCAATATGGTATAGCGTGACAAAGAAACAGTCCATAAACATTCCCACTTAAGCCCTCTGACTCACAGGCATCTCTTGACAATGGACATTGATCGATAACTTTTTCCCATGGTGCTCACTCCCAGACCTGCTGCTTCGCATGCCTTCCCCATCTCCTTTGGAACAGGTTGCAGCCATTGAGAATAATTAAAGAAGCGTGGGTAGAGGGGAGGGTGTTTGTCTTTGCAAGACAGGTGTTGGGCAAGTAAGAGAGCTTGAGCCATCCTCAAAGTGAACCCCTACCCAAGGGCCAGGCTCGGTCTTGAGCTCTGAGTCCTGACTCATGAGGTAATCACAGCTTTATGGAAGAGGACAAATGCCCTTCCCAACACCACTCAGCACCTCCAAGGGATAGCAATGAGGGGGACAAGTGCCAGCGAGTTCCACGGGTCAGGTGTCACTGATGGACAGGGGAGCGAGTCACTGACGGGAAAGACGGTGAGTGTAAAGGAGAGGTCCAGAAAAGGGAAACCAGAAAACCAAAGAAAAGCTGAAAGCCTTAAAGATGGGTATGAAACACAGACCGTTCCTACTCATTTGGATTTCTAATTTATTTTGCTGCCACTCAAAAACATCTATTTTGCCACTCAGGTGGCAAAGCCTTTTACATATGAAAGTTAATTTACAGGTGCTGCCTGGGTTGCAAACTGCCTGCTGTAACCTTGCCAAATGGGAGAGCAGCTTGAAAATTTAGAGCTTCCTTTGTGAAAATGTGTGTCACGTTTTTGTCACCATTCTGAAGAATTTGGTCTGACCTCCGCCAGCATTGAGGGACCCTCTGAAAGCAAGTTATTCACCACTGACCACAGCAAACACAGGCATCCTGGACCTGGTAGAGTTCTGGGAGCATAAAAGGACTACAGGCTATCCAGCAACACAAGCTAGGAAAAGGCCAAAGAGCCTGGCAAGAACAAGACTGCTGGTGGGTCACTGTACAGGAAAATTGAGATGGACTGTAATTAGAGTTGGAGTGGGTCCCCCAAGGGATCCAAGGCAGCCTGACACACTCAGCTTGCAGGGAGGAGTTTCCTCTCCTACTGCTTAAATGGCACGTGTGTGCCAGTTTGACTAAACACCGTGGCGGATATAAACCCAGATGTGATGAAAGCCTAGAGGGTAAGATAGGACTTTAGCAGTCACTGATCCAGAGGATGGCAAGGGATCTGTTAGATTACTATAAAACCAGGATGGATGGGAGCTTTAGAGACCTGGTTCACCCCAGCTGCCCCACAAACAGCCAGTTCTACATCATCCATCCCTGACTGGTGCCCATTTATTGCCCTTCCTAACCACCCCCAGTGATGAGAGCCTCCCCCCCGGTCATCTATTCCAGTACTTAACCCCCTTTTACAGCTGGACGGCTTTATTCATGTCTAACCCACACTCCTTTGCAGCAGTTCGGTGGCAGAAGTTTTGTTCATGCTCCCACCCCGATTCAGAAGTGCATTGGCTGTCTCCTCGCAGGCACGTCCACCCCAGCGAGAAGCACAAGCACCCACCTTTGACGGTGACGAGCACGGAGCTGTACGTCTGGCCTGCCAGGTTGGAAGCCGTACAGGTGTACAGCCCGTTGTCTACCTGCTTGCAGAAGAGGATCTTCAGCACAAAGTTCTCCTGATCGTCCTCATAGATGACGTGCCGCCGCCCTTCCAAAATGACCTCGTTGTCCTTCTTCCACACAATCTCAGGCTTGGGCTCGCCCGTCACGTAGCAGCTCAGCTTGGCGTGCTTCCCCTCCGTCACGCTGCACGTGCGTGTCAGCGCCCCAAAAGTCGCGTTGCGGGCCCCTTTGGTGGTCAGCCCAGCCGCCCTTTCGTAATCTCGGGAAAGACTGTAGCCGACGCCAGACAACCCTTCTGCCACGGAGTAAGACTGGGCAGACGTTGAATCGAGGGCCCCGTGAGCGATGTCCACCTTCCTGATCTCCTCCCGCCTCTTTTGCAAGTGCGACAACAAGGATGCCGTCTTGCCGCAGCTGGTATCGAAGTGGCTGCTGCTGCCCGGGTTGGAAAAACCCTGCATTTCCACCACCAGCGCAGCCGAAGCGCTGGCGGAGCCGATGGGATTCTCTGCCCGGCAGGTGTAGGTGCCGCTGTCCCCCAGCCGGGCTCGCTGGATGGTGAGAGCGTTCGACTCCCCAGCAGACTCAATCTGGAAGCGTCCAGCATCAGCCCGGTTCCGCAGGTGTCTCCCATCCTTCTCCCAGTTCACCGAGAGGGGAGGGCTGCCCTGGACTTTGCATTTGAACGTGGCGTCTTCTCCCAACGTTACTTTGATGGAGGAGGGTTTTTGGATGAAGTACGGGGCTGACTCCGTTACTGTGGTCTCCTCTCCAACTTTGATGCTGACAGCTGCAAAAGCTTCCCCGATGGTGTTCTTGGCCCGGCAGATGTATTGGCCGCTGTCCTCCAGGCTCAGATCATAGATTGTTAGCCGATAGAGATCCCCATCTTCTGTGGTTTTAAACCTTCCTCCAGACTGGACTGGAAGTTTATCCTTTTCCCAGCTCACCACTGGGATGGGGTTTCCAATGATCTGGCAGCTCAAGGTGGCATCCTTCCCCACAGACACCATAAACGCCTTAGGCCGGGTCAAGAACCGGGGGACTCCACTGAACGAGCTGTAATCCATCTCGGTTTCCTTCCTAAAGGGCGAGAAAGAAAAATGTCAAGGGAGAGCAGATTAGATGGTGCAGGCAAAGAATTGCTGCCCTTCCACGGTGTCAGGGTGTTTTGTCATCTAGAACAGCCACGTTTTCATTGTCCTTCTCATTATGGGTGAGAAGGCCTTGCAATATTTAGGTCCTGCAGATTTCTTAGATTTGAGCTCAATAAACTGCTGACGGAGAAGGTAGCTCACTTCCCCACAGCAGTCACTGGGTAAAATACAAGTCTTTGGGCAGTTCATACAGAAAGAACATGATGGTCCCTTTCAGCTTTGGTACTAGGAAAGTGACCTGCACTAACGCTACATAACATATGGGCTAGTTCTGTAGCCATAGAGAAATAAATAGACATTAAATTCTGAGATGTGTCTACACACCAAGATACCTTCTCCATCACACTCATCTCCTCTTCATTTTCATCTCTTTTTATATCTCATTGCCCTTGCTCTTTTCAAATTGTCTCTTTCTCCTTACCTTTTTTTTTTGCCTTTTTTTCGCCTTTTTTTTTTTTTTAATTTCTGCTTCTACAACATGCTTCATCTCTCCTCTTGCCCTCTCTGATCATTACTCATCCCTAGGCCTTGTTCTCTGAACCACATTCACACAGACCTTACGGTAAACCCCTTTCCTGCGGGGGCCAGCCTTTAGGAGGACACACAGGTACGCCTGTCATATTATCGATGATATTTCTCTTTATTCACAGCTACTTTTCAACACAACCACTGAGATACAGCTACTTTGACGGCAACAGTAGCCGATGAGTATCTATGGCTTATATACAGCCTCAGCCAGCTGGTGTAGGGCCAGACACAGCTGCAATGAGGCTGGGTGTTTCTTATTGCCTGTTTATTCTCAGCTGCTCTCAGAGGGCACCAACCTGCAGCTGTTTGATGATACAGACCAGCCAAGGGGACGAGGCTTAGACAGCGTTCAAAACTAAAGCTCATGGCAATTCTGGTGCTATTGTGTCCCGAGAAAGTAAAAAAAAAAAAAAAAAAAAAAAAAATATCAGTGGCACTAATCTTTACAGCCATGTTCACTCACACACAGAATCTACCCATCCCTGTTCAGCTGGAGAGCAATACAACAGAGATCACTGCCTTCAGGGTCCCCTTCAAGTCCACACAGCACACAAACATTTCTTGCTTCTTCACTGCTCCTTACATGGATTCCTGGATGTCCTTTCCCTTCTGCTTCTAATCCTCCAGGAAGCCCTTTTCCTTGCATTGGCTAGCATTTACTTTGATAAGTATAGGACAGCTAAAAGCCTGGTCTTCACCCCATTAGCACCAGTAACTGTGCACCAGCTGACTCTCCCTGGGAGCAGGATTAGACCTGATGATAGTGCTCTGTAAGGAGAGCAAGCGCCCAAGCTCCAAGCCTCTCTGGAAGTCCTACTCAGAAGACTTGAGTGCACCATTTCTCTCCAAGCTGCTATATCTCTTTGGCCTCACGATGCCAGACGCTCCTGTCTTAGCAAGTTCATGCAGCTCCTGCCCAAGCTGTACGGACGGTCTCTACCAAGGGGAGATTGCAGTGCTGGTGTCACATCTGTGCTTTTTCACCTTCAAAGTGCCACATAAAACAAAACGACCAGGGCACCGTGCATTGTAACTCAGAAAGGAAATATTAACCAGTCACTGCGACAGAAATATCCTTCTTAATCCTACAGCAGTTTGGCTTCCCCGCTGGCCACAAATCCACCCACTCCCTCACCCAATGGCAGATGCTCTCACAACCCCCCCCGACCTCCAGCAGAAATCGGTAGGAGCAGGCCAAAAACCTGCTTTCGTTTCTTGAGTCACCATTTGAGCAGAGGTTTCATTATTTTTTTCCATCCTCCTCCAGCTCCTGTTGCGGTGTGTTAATGTTAATGTGCAGATCACTGATGGCACCACAGAGTTGGGGTTGGACTGACCTGCTGCATGACCTTGGGGAAATCACTTATTTTCCCTCTGTCTTGTCTCCCCTCTCATTTCTTCTTCATATCAAGACAGGGATGGTCTCATAAATAATTATGTGCACAGTGTATATATGACAATGTACTTGCTGGAGTATATGACAAATCATGCATGAAAATTAATAACAGATTACAAGTTTTCATTCCATTTACACTGCTGGGGATTGAAAGACGCAAATTGCCATTAAAGCTAAATACTGAGAAAGCGGTGGCACAAAAATACAAAATGTATTCATTACCAATAATAATCATTATTACCATTGAAGATGGTATAGCTGAGCTAACCTTCAAACTTCATTTGGGCCACAGATCTAAGGCAGAAAGAAACTCACTCTTCTTTCTATATTTAACAGAAGAAATACACTATGTCCTATCCTATCCTGTCTCTTCCCCTCCAAAGAACATACAAAACTCTTAAGAAGCAGTCAGAGACTCTTCCCTTTAGACGAAATTGATCCTTTCTAAACTAATTCATATTTGGTTGCTTTTGTTTCCTGGTATCAAGCAAATTCCATTATTCCACCAAAAACCTTTAGACATTAAAGAAAATGCTTTCAAAGCTTAAATCGGGGGGGGGGGGGGGGGGGGGCGAGAAAAAGGTAATGGGGAAAAATCATTCTTAGTAAACACTAATAGTGAAAAGAATGATTGACTTGCAGTCATTAGTGCTAAGACCAACTGACTTTCTGTAGAGTGATCGCCTTCAATACTAGTTGCAATGAATATACAGAACTATTTTTCCCTTGGTCTCAAACTGGTCCAGAAATCTGTGAACTAGCTTGCACTTCTTTAATCCCTCTTACTACCTTCAACCTTTGCCCTCACTTGAGCTTTAAAATGTATTTTCCATAAACACTTGCAAAGCTGCAAGCAGAGAAGCTGCATGAATGGTTAGAAGACATATATACGAGCCTTGGGCTTGAGCCAAAGTACATTGAAGTGAGTGGAAATTTCCACTGAAGCCAACTGATTGACAATCAGTCTTCTGCTAATTTGGGGAAGGAGCATTTCAATGTTCAGATGAGGCTGGGATTCAAGTTCATCTCTGGAGAATCCAGCAGTAACATTTGCTACATTAACTAAGAATTAACAATCAAAACACAGACTCGGAGATCATGTCCTAATCTTTCCCAGCCATTATCTTGAATATCTGGTTGTACTGTGCCATCAAAGCACTTGGATCCATCATTAGAAGACATTGCCATGTCTCATCCTTCCTAGGTCCCTAGTTGTTTCTAACAGATGTGTCACTCTGCCCCATTTCTAGCTTCAAATGCTTAGCATCAAAAATAGCAAAAAAATAAAGTTGCCTCACTTCTCCTTCAAACTGGGCTCTGCATAACGTGAAGAAGTGCCTGGAGCAGAGAGATGGCTACTGGCACAAGAGGTGCCTGCCTGGGAGCCAGCCGGTGACCTTCCAGCAAACAGTGGCTTCCCTCAAACCACCTGCATGCCGTTTTCCTTGCCCACTCCCCAGGAGATGTTTCCATGCCTGGAGAAGAGCTCTGCTCCGTGGGACCACGGTGGATGCTCTCCAAGCCTGGCTCTCACAAGGGTGAGAGCAGGAATGCTGCTCAATTCCTAAAGCTCTTGTGCATCCTCCTCCCCTGCCCTAAAAAGTGCCCAAACAAGTCCCAGCTGCTCCCTGGTGTCTCTGATAGTCAAGAACATTTAAATCACAGGGAAGCTGCCGCATCTGGTGCCTGTTGCTCCTGAACCAGACTGGTGCAGCAAATCCACCCAAGATGCTTCTTTCCAGTGGCCACAGCCTTAAGGTCCACCCTCCCTCTCCCATTGCTACCAAACGCTCGCCCGCTGTTTGCAACTCGCTTCTCTCCAACAGGTACAAGCCACTGTGTCCGCAGACCTCCCAGTGCGAGGTGAATACCTCACATCCCGTGCCATAATCTGCATCACACCCTGCTCTCTGCCAGCTTTCACCACCTGCCCTCACGCTCAAGGGTTCTTATGCCGCTATGGATGGCCAGGATGCCAGAAGAAAATCCAGGGAGCAGTGAAAACAGTGTGTGCTCATCAGTATTATTTCGGATTAATTTCTGACATGGTAGGAAAGCAAAACAGGGTTTATGCCTTGCTATGCCACTGGCTTACTTTTGTAATTGTGAGAAAGTCACTCAAACTCTTGAATCTTCAGTCCCCGTCTGAAAAAGGGGATAAAAACCTCACCTTATGCATGTTGAGAGCATGAAATCCAGTACCAGCCATGAAATCCTAACCTGTGGCAAGGATAAAGCTGTAATCTAACGCTCAGACAGATCAAATAGTTTGGATAACTAGATAAACTACATTTTATAAGTTTAAATGGGATAAAATGCATCACATTAGATTAGGCTGATAAATAGATTTAGGAGTAAGAGGGAGAGGACAGCCTTGCAAACATACTGAAAGGACAAGATTTAATATTTCTACAGTGTAACTTGCTAATCAATTTAGTAAACCATTACGCTAATTCAGATTCTTTATATGTACATTCAAACTTCGAAAAAAAAGTAACTCTCTGCAAGTGCCAGGACAGCTCCCTTGGAAGTGATAGGACCAACAACAAAGCATGAATAAACCTAGTCAATGCAGATGCCCTTTCCAATTAATCTCAGACATTTGCCAGGGTCATATTTCTCCTTGTAATCCCTCTGTGATTAATCATTTGCAGCAGAGATCACATTCCCATCTGGGTATTTCTGAGCACGCCGAAGGCAAAGTAATTTTACTTATGTCTTTATTCTTTCAAATTTTCGCTGGTTTATGTTTGGGGGAAAGAGGTACAAGGGCACAGACCTGTCAGATAATGCAAATAAATCAAATCACTGCCCAGGAACCAACACACGGCCATGCAGCCAGTCAAGGCGTCCTACCCACTCCTGTCCTCACCGTTTTCGGTCTCTGCCCCACACCTGCTTCCCCATGGACAAGCGAGCAAGTCCCTTGCAGTGGGAAGTACCACAGACTACTCCAGCTCCTGCTGGAGGGATCTAAGGTGGTGCACACCAGGAGAGTCATCAGGAGATGGAGATTCCTGATGGAGAGTCCCGATGGTGGTACCATCACTCTCTTGACCTCCTTTGGTCCCACACCGTGGCATATTGCCCCCCCAAGCAGTCAGCAGCCTATGATGATGCTCTTTCTTTGGCATGAGGGAGGACAGGGGTGGCAGGGTATTCTCTGTCCAAGCCTTTCAATTCAATGGTTAGAAAGAGAACCCTGTCCACCACGACCTTGGGCAAAGAGCAAAAAGCACCATGCAAACCATCTCATAAAATATTCCCAAGATAAATGCAGCCACAAGTAGCACACCTGCATAACCAGAGACTTTGGGGACATAAAGCCCAGGTGAGGACAGACACACAGACCTAGAGACCACTGAAGTCTGAATACAGATCAGGAGCATGGAGGTTCTCTCCGATACCATGTTAAGACTCCTCCCATGCCTGCTTGCTCATTCTCTCAATCCTCATTTATCCTTTCTTTGCTGAAGCAGCAAACTGTTGATCTGGGGTCATCTTCTTGCTGTTAGAGTTCATATTTTCTGGACTTTCTCCACAATGCCAACTGCTAAGCCTTGCATTCCTTCCTCTCCTGACGGGAAAAGGTAAGATTCACAGGGAACCTCCCACCTCTGGATCCCTGGGTTTCAAAAAATGCCACCAAAACAGAAGCTCTAGATAAAAATCAAGGCAGCACTATTATTACTATAGTTTACATGAGATATCTACGTGTGTTGTTCCATCTAAAAACATCAGGAAATGGCATCTGTGGGTGGGAAGGGAAGTTGACAGGTCATAAAGTGGGAAGTGCAGATTTCCTTTGATGTTTAAAGTTCTGCTGAGGGAAAACAGCAGTAACCCAGCTGGCCCTGTTACTTCTAACAACCTCCCAGGGAACAGACAACTTTGAAATAGCACAAGTATTCGGTGTCAGCTGCAAGCTTAGTGACATCGGATGGGCACAGATGGACTCCCACAAGCCATTACACACCAGACAGGATGCTTTAGGGGTGAAATGCACACCAGCACACCCAGTGCTACATGCCCATTACGTCTCTAAATCAGGTGTAAGTAGAGATTTGCGCCAATGCACTAATCCGAAATGGCAGAATTTATCTGATGCCCGTTTTGTCAGAGCAGGAACGGTATCTGTCACTGAGGAGCCAGACTCAGAGCTTAGCTTGGGCTACTCTAAATCCCACTTCAGTGAGGGACAACAGATTTTGTCATGTTCAAAGGTCATTTGATGTGCAGATTGAAGAGCTCTCCGCGGTGGTTTGGAGGATCGGTCTCCACGCACTGTCGGAGATGTAGGACACAGAGTACCTGTAATAAACTAAGCTCATTGCAATAAGCTTCTAACTCAATTCAGAGTAAGGTTCATTTGCATTCCCTGTCATCTATTGCCTCCTCAAAGTCCACAGGAGACATTAAGGGAAATTTCACAGCAGGCCAGTGGCTAACAAGATGTTAAACTTGGTGAGCAGCCCTCAGCAAAACGACGGCTAAGCTCAAGGCAAGACAATCTTACATTTGGGACCTTCAGGGCAGGCTTAAACATGCACCGTCTAGGAAGGGACCTGCATCACCTCATGCTCCCAGTATTAACCCTTTATCAATCACCTGAATATTTCCAATGACTGGTAGCAAACGAAAGAGTCAAACAAACCGTTAGAAAATTCCAACAAGAACCAAGAACAAATCGCATAGTTTGTGCATTCTACCGCACAAGGCAGTCCAATCACCGTCCAGTCACATAAGCAAGCATACACTTAATGTTAAACATGGGAGACTGAAGCCACTTAGATGATTTGTATGGTTAAAGCACATATTATCTTTCCTTTTTGATACAGAGACAGACTTATTGGTTATAGCTTATCCCTCTTTTAACCATATGGCCAGCAATCACTTTCTACCAACACACTAATAGCTTCAAGAAGCTCCATGCAAGGAAGGAACTTCTTCCTACTTGGTCTTTGCTGCAGCATAGGGACTTCACTTTGGATTCCCCCCCTCAATGGAGCTACAAGACAACCCCAGAAACTTCCAGAGGACTAAAACTGCTCAGATCAGCCCTTCAAGACTCCATGGCAGCATCTTTTCCCTTTATTCTTCTGAGCCTAAAGGCACCCATTGCTCCAACAATGTGTAAATAAAGGCTACAGCACAAGGGAGGTCTCGGGCATACAGCGATGCTCATTCCTGCTCTGTGGGGGTAAGAAGGCGGGAGACAAATACAGGGAAAAGACAAAAATTCTGGGTTTGCCACCCCGGGGACAGAAACAGAGTGATGTAAATTCTAGCAATTTCAGCACAAATTTCACCCAACTGGATTTTGCTTTACACACAGCCCCTGGAGAGAAGTGGCTATGGCAGAATCCCAGCTGTAGGTACACCCCGGTGTCTGCTCAGATGACAGACAGACAATGTGAGACAGGTGAGCTTTAAAGGTTCAGAGTGGATTCACACTGGTTTATTTTACTTTATTAGTCTCATGGTTTAGAAGGCTAGACTTTTACATGTCTGGACTTGGCAGCACTATGTTACAGCAGCACTAATGCATGTTTCCTCTCCGCATGCATAAGTGCATGTACTTTTCTCTCCTTCGCTCAAATAAAACCAGCACTGAACCAAATAATCCCAACTCTTAAATCCTTTGCAGTAACAGAAAAATAAACTCGCTTGTATTAAGCTAGAAACACCGCCTCAAGTTTTAGCACATGCGATTTCCTACGCGAGGGTGTTGCGGGATCACAGCTCCCATGGGGACAAAGAATTCCCTTGGTGACAATTAGCAGCAAGGCTCCCACATAAGCCCTTGTATTTTAACAAGTGGACGTCATTGTCATTACAGCCACTCCACCCCATTGAGCTGTAAGGCCGAAAATAGCCTCAGCTGTCGAGCTCCATCTCTCATCAGAGCCATTTGTAGAAGCGCAAGGAGGGTGGGGGGCTGCAGTGTGAATCGGTATTGACACTGGAGAGAAGCTCAGAGGGGAAAAAAAGCCCTTGCTGAAGAGAAAAGTAGCACTGAGATTATGCCCTAGAAATTAAACTTTTAAAAACACTCCTTGCTGCCACCTCTCCGCAGGAAACTTATTTTTTCCAGGTTCTTCATGCACACTGCTATCTCAAATTTGGGGACAAACTGTATCAAAAACAATCAACAGCTTTAAACCTGATTTTCCTCTCTTTTCTCCTCTCCTCTGGAGATTAATCTTTGCTCTTTTGATAACGTGGTCAGAAGTAGATAACCAAAGCAATCCATATTTGGTTCAGACCAGAAGAAGGATGGATTTACTATCTGGACCTTCAGCTCCATCTTCAATTATGTTTCGCAAAGCCAGACGTACTCCAGCACAGTAACACTGGCACAGAAATAACCTCACCCCTCCCTCAGCTACTAAAAACATTCTCTATTTTCTGCTGGATATCAGCATCCCTGAGACCGCTTCTCTTTAGATGAAGGTTTAGGTCTTACCTGAAGTCTTGTCAGAGTCCGAGGAGAAACAAAGCTCTGGGCAGGGTAAGAAAAAGCCGATTCCTACTGCGATGACAGAAGGGGGAAGGGGGAAAAGGGGAACAGAGGACATGGGGAGACCATGTTGGTTTTGGTTCCCCCTTCCCCTTTCCCCTCCTCCAGGAAAATAAAACAGAAACCCCAGCGATGGCAGGGACCTGCGGCAGAAGGTCCCCCCGAGTCCCCCGGCAGTGACTTTTGGCTGTGCCAAAACACTTTTTCGGCTCTGCCACCACCCCCCCTCTCCCCACCCCTCCTCTGAGTTGTCGTCCTCCAGTCAAATTGCTGATGCGCTTGGCTTTCCCCTCTGCAGCCCAGCTCCAAAATAGCTCAGGGTGTCATTTGCCGGGGAGATTAAATTTCCTGCAAGAGAGAGAGGCGAAAGGGCATCGTTTGAGCAACTCGCTGGGATGGTCCGGCAACGGCGGGGTCGGGGGGGGACCTGTCAGAGGGAGGGATGTCTTTGGTGGTGTGGGGGACAGGCTGCGGTGACAGGGTGGGTCAGAACCGCTCCTCGAGGGTCCGTCCCAAAGCCAAGCGATAAACGCGACGCAGGGACTAGGGAACAGGCAGCTGCCAACTTATCGGCATGGCACGCTAGACAGGAATTCTTTTCCAAAGGCATCAGATCAATAGTAGGTTTATTTATAACCTCCCAGGCAAGACTTGATACAATGGCGAATAAACGGCAAGTTAATAAACCTAAGTGTGTTTCTCCCTTTCTTAACCTAAGCATCTCTCTCCCTAACTTTTTGCAGCATGAACCTGAAGGGTCTGCAAAAATGGCGTGAGTTGTGCATGCATTGCATCGCAGAGGGTCAAGATCGTATTTTCTATAATTACCAGTAAAATTGCTATTTTTTTAACACTTTCCTGAACACGGAGTTCACAACAACTCTTATTAACAATCAAAGTATTTTGAATTTAAAAGTCGCTTCTGCTAACGATAGAGGAGCTAGAAGAGAGGCCGGCAGGCTCCCCCACAGCCACTTTACCCCTGCGCAGCTATCAGGAATGAACTACAAGATACGCTTATTTTTGGCAGTAAACACAGCAGATAACGTGCTGCACAGTCCGAGGGCGTGGATCAGCTAAAGACACAACAGTATGTTGTGTTTACTCACTTTCCAGGGCATAAAAACACCAGCAGGGAAGCAAAATGGAGTTTTAGTAGGGATTTTGGAAGCAGGGGTTGAAAAGAGTCAGAAGGAGCAAAGATAGGGAACCGCAATAGCTGCAGTGTCCTACTATCAGGGCAGAGGAATGGCTGTTTCTGCCTTGCGCACAGTAGGAGTCTCAACTTTTGAAGCCTCCAAGTCTTGCATTGTGTTCCACGGGCATTTAGCTACTGGAAAATAAAACGTGGAAGAGACCCAGCATGACCCGAGTGCTAGTGGGATCTCCTTGAAAGCAGAGGTCAAGGAGAAGGTGACAAGGATGAAAAGCAGTAAGATCAGGAGGACACCATTAACTTAATGGAATGGGATGATCAAGGACAAGGATGCTGGCCAGAAGGGGACACCAAAGCTGGTTTCTCTGCAGGGAAGAAGCTGGGTAGTGGTTTGGTCTAGAAGCAGATGATGTTTCATCCCACGCTGTGACCTGCTGAGAGCAGGGCTGTCACCTGCTGGAGAACTGACCCAGGGATGGAAGAGAAAAAGCCACAGCAAGTGGTAAACAAGTGGTAAGATATACCATCACCTTCCAAAGGGGGAAGAGAAAGGGTAGTGTTGACTAGTGACTCGTTGAGAAGGGAGATGGAAGGACCCACCTCTCAAATCTAACCATAAGCAATGTGCTGCCCACCAGTGACCAAACTTGCAACACTGCAGAACGGTGACATGCTGTTGCCTCCTGCTCCCCACTCCTTTCAAGTCAGGACAGTCAGAATTTACTCACTGGGGCAAAACTAACCACAAAGTTATAGGATTGAGGGGAAAAAAGGTACCTAGAACTCAAGTGACATCTGAGCTGTCTGTGCATTAGCCAAGTAACTTTATCTGATGTTTAGGGACAGCTTTGTGAAACCCATCTCCCCTCTTGAAGATACTGGCCATTCTGCTTGGTTCTTCCCTCTGTTTTGAAGATGGTTTAAAGTTTTAGCTGCAGGTGCAGTAGCAGATATCTACCAACAAACTTACAAAGACCTCCCAAAGACACAGAAAGGCTGCCCAAGTTTTGTTAGTAACAAAACTCAGCCCAGCTTTGAATCAACTATTGCACAAGCTGAACACAAAAAGAAATTATTTCTTACCAAGTCCTGCTTTGCACTTCAAGGTCTACCTCCAACCTGAAACTTAGAATAAATCGGTGTCCCATTTGGAGCAAACCAAAGCAAATTAAATGTTCCCCAGCCCCCCATGAAGCAGCTTTGCTTACGTTTCCCTGTACTACGAGATCCAGCAAACTGTGGAGCGCAGCAATTGCCAGAGGCACAAGGTGGATTCTTATGGGATTAAACGAGCAAACAGTGTATTTCCTTCAACACACTGCTGTCCTCAAGGAAGAGCCGAGAAACAACACTTTATGCACTCCACTTTTTTTTTGTAATGTATGTAAGGGGCCAGCTGTATGTCCTAGAGTGACATAGTCATGACGGGTTCATTTTTACCACTGTCACCATTAGCAGCTCAAGGACTATTGGTAACCGATTGCTGGACACACATGGCTGATGCTTCCCTGAAAAACAGAACAAATACCAGCAAAATTCTCCACCATAAATTTAGATGTAAGTAATGAACTCCATGCAGGCTCCACCACCAGAACGTTGAAGAAGGATTAGGTAATTAATAGATAGTAATCACTATTTGGAGATGCTAATTATAAGACAAAGGCAATTGCATCAGCTCCACTTGGCAGCCCTGTGATGATGATACAAAAGCCTCTGCCCGGCTTCCAAACCACCATCTCTGATCCTGTTCACTCCTGAAATGAAGGCACATTTTTTGGAAGGGCTTCCAGGTGTGCAGCTTGTTGCCGTGGTTCACCTGGTGCCTTTCAGAGAGATGAACAAGAAAAGACTTTTTATTTTGTCTTTAGCCAGCAAGCGAGACATGTGGAAGGTGGTGTTTATTTTAAGGAAGGCTTTTAAACATGCTTTGTTGAGCACATTCATGCAATCCTTTTTACACCGGGAGGACAATCCTTCCTACAGTCCAAGAAGAAAGTGCCCAAACTGGGTTTAATGGCCCAGCTTATTGTTACCTGTTCACCTAATGGGAAAAAGGACCCTTGTCCGGATTGCCCCCCGCCCATTTCTTGGATGCTGTGACTTGCCCTTATTATCTTGACATGATTAGATTGCCCAAGATACCCTGAAAGATCACTAAAACCAAGATGAATTGAAATAGCTACAGTACAGAGTTATTTATCTACTCAGGAACTACAACAAGTCATGGGTTTAAAATAAAAGAAAATCTATATATGATGAGCTAATAACAGTTTGAATTTATAGAGAGAGAATGATGAAAGGGTTGAAGGAGCCTGCATTTGAATGAAAACAGATAAAATGTCATCAAGTATGTTTTCTTCCCACTCCAAACATCTGGGAAACGTGCTTTAAATAGAAACTTACACTCACACGGTTTTAAAATACAGAAAAATCTTTCCTTGCACTTGAAAACTGTATCTTTGGGCTTCAAAATTGCTCATCTAAACTCTTAAGTTGAAAGTAAAAGGATGCCAAATGGATTTAACTATAGTTTACAGACACTGAAACAAGCTGTGCCTAGTTTTCCTCCAAAAAATCAATTAAATTCTTTGAATTACTATAACTAGCGAGGCCTGAAGTGTTAGGTCTTATTTCAATATTTCTCTTAAGTACTAGGTTTTTGTGCATAAAAAGGCAGTTTTTTGTCAAAAAAAGATCCCTGCTTCTCCCTACAGGAGAATTTAATTTGATTTTTTTTCCCATGTGATACTGCACAAAAATTTAAAAGCTGAAGCCATTTCTTCTTCTGAGTATTATTCAGTTTTTACAGAAAACTAAAAAAAATCCTGAGGTTTTGTCTCCCCACCTAACATTAAGAATAATTCAGGAAAAAAAAAAATTAATGCTAATAAAAATTTCACAGTCAAATAACCCACAGACAACACAAGATATTTTTCCTACCACATCTAATACTGGTAGGTAAGACCACCTAATTCTGTGTTAAACATCACTAGATTACCAGCAGTTCCTTAAAGCACTCCTAATGTAAGGGAGCATATTCCCCCCAAAAAAGGTTACATGTGCCTGGCAATGTTAATTGATAGAGTCATGGAGGACACAGAAAATTAATATATTACAAAGGCAAATCAAAGTATTACATGGAGTTAAAAAAAAGAACAGAGGTGCTGGATTAATTTTTTTTAAAGGGCAGCTTTTCAGAAATTTAGGACAAACTGATTTGTGAACAGACAACAACGAAAAGGCAAAAGTGACGCGTGCTTGCCTGGCTTGGTGTTAAAAGCTTCCAAAAAAGTTTATAAAGGTTCCTACATCTTTTTCAGTGCTTCCCTGCTTTTAATGTTAAGACATTAAACTTTTTTTCTACATAGCTAATCTAAACTAAATTCCTAAATTCTAAAACTCCTCCTGTAATTTAACCCTATATACCCCAAACAGGAAAGACACGCGGTGCCCTTCCAGTTTGGCAGGATGCCCGGAGACATTTGAAGACCACCGCCTCCACTCGTATCTCCTTTTCTCTGGCCCAAATGCCCCTAATTTGTTTCTGACCCTGATCATTTCCATCGCTCTCAGCTGGACCGACTCCAGCTGTCTACATCAATTTGAAGAGCGAGGACCAGACCCAGGCACAGCCCTCCGGCTCCTGCCTTATCAGGGAAGATCAGAAGGATTATTTCAGACATGCCGCTGCTTACCCCTGCCTTTGTACACCCCGTTAGGGATTTTTTTTTTTTTTTGCCTATTTCAAAACAGCTGGGCATTGTTGATCCCAAATCCACTTGTGCTTCCCGGTAATCCCCAAATCCTTCACAGAACTGCACCTGAGCAGCATTTTCCTATGCTGTCACTGAGCACTAGATTATTTTTTAACCCCTTCAGAGAACTTCGTATACTTTTTTTCATTCACAAATTTGTGACTGTGGAACTCTAAGCCTGACTTACCAAAGTCTAAAGACACCCTGACAAAATCCAATTTCCAGTAAAAATATTATTAGTGCACCGACAGCGCAGCCTGTTTGATTCTGCTTGGCAAATCTTTCTATTTTGACATTAAATCTTCAATAACTACACATTGAACAAAGCTCTGTACCCATTCTACTTATTCTACATCACATTCCAAAACCACTTACAAGACTATCTTAGAAAAGAGTGCCAAGTTTGTTTATTTTTTAATTCAATTTACATGACTGTTTCCTTTCTATCTCTAACAGTGTCATACAAGGGAATTAGATGGAGCTGACAAAGCTTCACACAGGTTAACCACGACTCTCCTCTTCAGCATCTTTTCAGTGCTTACAAGATAGGTTTTGACTTTTTTGTTCCAACAACTGTGTGGGACTTGAAGTCCAAGTAGCTGGCCTATAATTATCTATTTCCCCCCCCTCCTCATTTTAAAGACAGAAGTATACTTGCCTTTCACTGGTTTTCTGGACCATCAGGGGTTTCATTATTAATGTTACCTCAGTTGTCTTCACCATCTGGAATATCACAAGTACTCTACAACAAAGTTTGTGAGGTCCAGCCCATTTTAAAACATTTTTCGTTTTTATGTGCTTTCTAACTGATTTCTTACCTGTTAGAGACAGAGCTGTTTACCCTGCTGTTACAGGCATTAACTATGACACTCACCTGGTTGCAGCCTGCTTTGTAGTATATAAAAATAAAATTAAAATTAAAAAATTTCTGTTTTTTTTTTTTAACAGCTCTCCTGCTTTACTGAATATTCAAGCAACAGTTATTCAGTCTTTTTTTATCCCTTATATAATTGTAAACTTATTTTTGTTATTCTTAAATCACTTGCTATTTGCATTTTATTTCATGCCTTAGCTTTTCATGCTCAACTCTGTTCAGGCACACACTGTCTTCAAGAGCACTTACATCCACAGCTAGAACAACAGTACAGTCACACTTAGGTTTTCTGAATAGTCCACAAACCTTCCTTGATTACCGTGGCTCTGCTCGGAACAAGGGCATCACCATTTCTCTAAGTGCAACTCAAATTCACCCACATCTGAACTGCCTATAAGGGGGGAAGAAAGTTCTATACAAGGGTGGTGCAGCACTGGAACACGTACCCAGAATGGGATCTCCATCTCTGGATATAGGCAGAATTTGGGTGGACAAGGCTCTGAGCTGTGAAACTGGCCCTGCTTTGAGCAGGAACAGGAGTAGATACTTCAAAAGTCCCTTACAATCTTATTTTATGTTATCATCCTATGAGCCGATCAGTTATCATAGAATGGTTTGGGTTGGAAGGGACCTTTGAAGGTCATCTGGTCCAACCTCCCTGCCACGAGCAGGGACATCTTCAACTAGACAGCTTGCTCAGAGCCCCGTCCAACCTGGCCTTGAACTTTTCCAGGGATGGGGCATCTACCACCTCTCTGGGTGACCTGTGCCAGGGTTTCACCACCCTCATCATCAAAAAAGTCTTCCTTGGATCTACTCTGAATCTACCCTCTTTTAGTTTAAAACCATTACCAGTTCTTCTCTTAGAATATGTTTCTTGGAGATTTCCCCTTTAAATCTGTCCATGAAACCTGTCTAATACTTCTTGAATATTATGTGGGTCATCTTTGATGTAAAGGGAATAATCCCCCTGCTCTGAGAATTAGGCTTCACTAGTTTCTCCATGGATTTATTCTCTATGTGAAGAAAAAAAAATCATGCTGCTAGAAACAGACACTGGGTTTACCCCTTCTTCTCCACTGAGGGCAGTGCAATTGCCATAGCTGAATAACACACTTTGCACAAACGAGTCCCTTTTTCAAATAGAACTGTTTCTCAAAAACTCTTCCATTGCTTTTAAGCTCTCTCTATGCCTCCCATGTGTGTTTTTCTTTGCATTTCTTCTTTTTCATTACTTCCTCTCTGTCACAACTTCACATTTTTAAATATTCCAACCTTTCTGAAAACCTGTCCATTCTTGTAGTGCAGGTGGGGTTTTTTTTTCAGCAAGCAGTGTTGCTCTTGAGCAACCACCATTTTCCTGAAGGTTTAGATCCAGAAGCTTTTTAATTGTAGGCTTTGTACCACTGCACATCGGCAGTTTGCTAGCTATTGCCTCACTACCCAGCAAGGTTTTATAGTTAAAAAGGTACTATACTGGATACATTAGGATTTAATCCTGATGCAAGTACTCTTTTGTTTGTGAATAACTTCTTTGCTGAGTGGTGAAGATCTTAATACACAATTACCTTGGATCACACACAGTCAACTGAAGAGATCAGGGGGAAGGCCAGCAGCTTTTGTACGTAAATGCTCAGACAACAGCAGGACATCAGAAGAAGTTAGAAATTGATTTGCCATATCAAATGTCTTTTACACATGAAGTTTAATCCATTTCAGAAAGTTAGCTAAAAGTAATGTCTATTTTTAAGCGCTTAAGTAGTACCACTGATGCCAATGGGATCAGACAGATGCTCTAAGCTAGGCGTATGCATAAATCTCTTCCTTGGTAGTGGTTTCAGTTAAGGGAGAGGTGTCAGCCTTGATAAAATTGTCTCATTTCCTCACCCCAAAGCTTCCCCAGACCTTGCCCAATGACTCAGCTCGTCCCAGCGCCTACAGATCACCGCTGCCTGGCTGCGGACAGAAATATGCTTGAAATATTCCGCTCAAGAAATATGTTGGAGTGTCACCACAGCCTTTCTTCTCCCTCTCCAGTTCACCCAGCTCGTACTTTATCATGAGCAGAGCCTGTACCGGCAGATGCAGCATTCTCCTTGTTAATACACCACCCTGTGATCAATGGCAATGAATGTTTCACTCAAAAATAAAACTTTCATGACTACATTACTATTGGGTGAGGCGAGTTCTGCTTTCCAGGGATTACCTAATTGAGCGCATGTCCCTATTTATTACTTATCTGGACCTGCTGGAGAAGCTAATACTGATGTCTAACCTCTAATTTCTTCCAACACCCCTATTATCAAGCTATCCCAGTACAATCCAGTCATGATCAATGTCTGTGTCAAAGGCTGAATCTGAAAGAGACGTGGTATTCTCAGCTCTGAATTAAGAAAAGTGGTTATAAACATACCAGTTGATAGGTAAGGGAAGATTTAGATCAGAGGGTGACAATCAGGTTGTTTTTTACAACAAAGCTCTCAATTATTTTAGTCATATTAAAATTACCTCTTTTTTTAATTATTTGGAAGCATAAATCATTGGGTTTGTTGGTTTGGGTAGGTTTTTTTCATTATCCTCTGGAAGGCAGGCAAAGGTCCCTCAGGAAAGAAGGAAGGAGCAAGCACCAAGTTTTCATTAGAGTCTGCTCTTCTGAAAGGGACCTATTAAAAGAGTAATTTCATTTACAAGATAAACAGCAGCAATACTTCATATTTCAATCATAGGTAGATTATAAGAACATATTTGTATTGAAATAGTAATGGCATTAACATCGCACAACTTATAAAATTTAAGAATGAAGATAAACTTTAATCTTCCAGTGTTAAATGCTAAAACTCATGAAGAGTGTATTTGTTCTTCTCCCTGGTGAACATGGATGGCTGTCATCAGATTTACAGACTCCTGCAGTCTCTTCTAAAATACCTGAGGGGTGACTTTGTGTCCTTGCACGCCAGTGTAAGCTTGGCTCTTGTACCTTAACTGTTTCCCTAAACTTTGAGGCAAAATTTTTGCAGGTTATCTAATGATAGATATTTATACAATTATTTATACAACTATTCATTGTAGGCTGTGGCACTTAGAGAACTTTAGTGTGGTTATGTCCCAAGAGGACAGAATATATGGAATATAACTTTGCTTACTGATAAAGGATGCCTACGCTGAACAGAGGGAAAACAGAAGCTGTTGCTACCATACACTCTCAGCTGGACTACACTGACTCTGTCCTCTCCAAACAGCAACGGCAGCACAAACAATAAAAGAACGCCATTCCCAGGAGGTGTTCATGCAGCACGCGGGATGAACACAGCTATACGATCTGCAAGAAGAGTGTAGTAACTTACTCTATAGAGAATTTATGAGGCCTGAGTAAATGCACAAAGTGAATTCTAGCCACACCTCCATCCCCATTTCTTTCAGGTGGCCACCGTATCGAAATGCACCATTCATTCGACTATCCTGATAACAACCCCTGACATGAGCAAGACAGATTTTATTTCCCCCATTAAAACCTGTGACTTCATATGGCTAATCCCTCTTAAGTTGTTTGTTCTTCTGGACACTGAGTTTTGATGGAATTGCTCTATAGGCTTTGCTACGCCAGTGATGTAACAGGGTCACATAAAATCATCTTTTGCATTTTAAGCTCAATGCCAACAGGTTATAAAATTTGTTGAAAATGGACTCGTGGATCACAGAAATAATAAAGCAGTACCCCACCAATTCAGCTAAAACCACTCATCTTTGTTTAAAGTTCTGATAAATCTTCTGCAGTCTTATTTTTCACTCTAAAGTGATTATAGTCCACCCTGTTCTGGGTATAATCCACAAGCTTCTAGTGTCACATTTATACAACTATGTTGACTTAAACAGATCTTGAGTTCTTCCCTATTTACAGTGAGCACCGACAAGTCATCCTCAACCCCATGAACAGCAGAAGGAACTCTCTCATTCAATAGGTCTGTAGCCCAGAAAGACAGGAGAGAGATCAGAAACAGTTGCTGAGAGTTAGTAAGCTATGGATTTATAGAATAGAATTAGCTAAACAGTTACCTATGCAACAGCCTGCGTGAGATTCAAAACTCACCTACAGAAGACACTCGATCTTCTAATTGATGAGAATATAACCAAGCAACTTCCAGAAGCTCTGAATCTCATATCTACATTTGTCAAAACAACAGTTTATTGGCAAAGTTAAAGCTTATGTCGTAATAAATTCTTTCTGTAAATCAGAATGCCCGTATAGCTACATATGCACATTTCAAAGCATTCAAGCAGATTTTTCTCAACACTGATTTCACAGTTAGAACCCACGTATCCTGCTACTTGCATCTATCTCCCTCTTACTGTTAATAAAAGTCAGTAGAAACTACACTGGGTCCTGATTTATATGCAGATCTGTGAAAAGAAAATAAACACAGCTATTAAATATTGTACTGCTATTTTTTAAATTTTCTTAAAATGACCCAAAGCAAAACAATAAACCCATGGCAGTGAGCTAAAATTTTACGTTAAAAGCAAAAAAATCTACCAACCTCACATTCAACTCTGCAGTTTATGAGATCTCTCCAGCTTTTTTACCCTACAACATTAATGGTTTGCTGTGACAGACATTTCTCAGCCACCATCACAGACTAGGAAGGTCACAAACATGGGGAGTGGGGAGAAAAACTGCATTTCAGTTACGTATTACAGATTACCTTCAGTAATGACTTACTCAAGCCACAAGGATCTGGGAATTCTATACCACAAGCAATAGCAGAAAATACTTGTCAGGCAGTCACATAGTCTGAAATGACTATATAAAATAGCGTTTTGTAGTAAAATTCAGAAGGCAGGCAGTGGCTCTGCTACAAGGAAGAAAATTGCAGCAGCTAAGTAAAGTAGTACTCCTTATATCACCAGTGTGAGAGAGATCCATTTCTAGGACAACACTTTAGTGAAGAAACTGAGATGACTTAGATAAACACTTGTCACTTTAGTTGATAATTTTAACAGCTAGACCGAGACCTTTATGCTAAATCTCTTCTCTCCACTTCAGATGTCTATCATCTTCTGCATTTCACACACTGACCCGAAACAAACAAACATTTCAGGTTTACACTTGTTTGTAATCCATTTGCAGTAACACCGATTTTTCAGACAAATACAATGCAGCAAAATTTGTTCTTGTAAACAGTGCAAAAGAATGCTGCTTCTTTTAGGACTGCTAATCCTTCAAGAGTATTTAACTGAATTCACTACTTACTGAGGCTGTGCATCTTCTGCAACCCAACACTCTTGAACTATATATATCTATACACAGCATGATTCATCAGCTAGAAATCAAAGGTCTCCCTCAGTAAGTTTAATGAGTTAGCACTGTGGAAACACAGTGTTTTCATTTTTATATGGGACTGTTATTCAAATCAGAACAGTCCAACCAAATTGCATGGCTTCACAAACATCAGCCTATCAAACAAATATGTATGTCAAATACTTTCAATTAACATTATTTAAAAATCAACAGACAATACCAAATGTTATCAGACTAATTTGGGGGTAACAGGCTAGGAGGAAAACATTTCACTGCGACTGTTTTCCAAAGTATCTTCACAGGCAAGGTGCCAACATAGTTATACTAAAATAGTTGCAACTATTCCATTACAGGTGTTTTGGAACAAGTATCAAAGCAACCAAGCTGCATTTGAATAAAAGCAGAGATGCCCGTCAGTGGAGGGATGTTTCTCAAATGATCTGCTAAATAACAGTGCTTTGGAAATCCGAAAAAGAAAAAGAGCGAGAGGAAAAAAAAAAGAGCAAGAGGGGAAAAAAAAAAAAGAGCAAGAGGGAAAAAAAAAGAGAGCAAGAGGGAAAAAAAAAGAGAGCAAGAGGGGAAAAAAAAAAGAGAGCAAGAGGGGAAAAAAAAAAGAGAGCAAGAGGGAAAAAAAAAGAGAGCAAGAGGGAAAAAAAAAGAGAGCAAGAGGGAAAAAAAAGAGAGCAAGAGGGAAAAAAAAGAGAGCAAGAGAAAAAAAAAAAAGAGCAAGAGAAAAAAAAAAAAGAGCAAGAGAAAAAAAAAAGAGGGGGCTTCTTGCAGTGTCCCCAAAATTAACTTATAAAACATGGGTCCAAAACAGCAATGACAAGAGAAACCTGCTAAGAGTAGTTAAAGATAGCTTAAGTCCAGAAACCAACAAACAAATCTGATCAGCTTCCATTATCCTAGTTTGGCATTTTTACAGAAAGACTTCAAATTTGGTTCTTGAGTTACCATGCAACATATCAGGGCTGGGATGGCGCTGCGGCTGTTTGGGAACCAAAATTCCTGTGGCTTGACCTAAGCAACAGCCCTTGATCAGTCCTAAACCAAAGAGGACGTACAGCCCGAACCCACAAAAACTTCGGTACATTCTTCCTCGCTCACCTACGTGATACGGGAAATGCAAAACCATGGGGATTTGGGATGGAAGCGAAGGGAAAAGGGAACCAAAAATGTTTGTGGGGTGTTGATTTGGGAGAAATTCTTTCAAAGGTGAGCTCGAGTAACTTCATATTGAGCTATTTAACATGTATACATCAGCTGAATATGGAAATGCACGTTTAAATTATTCAAAACACCATGAAAATTTTTATAAATTTTCCACTAATGAAAAACAATTGTATCAATTATTTTTTTCTGCACGTCACCAGAAAAGAAAACGCTTAGAAATTTTAAACTTTAAACTGAGGAACAGTTTTTCCCCTGCGAGGTTTGAAATTTCACACTAGACTCCACAAGACAAGCAAGCTGAACTCTTGCATTAGCTGTGCAATGCTCGACTTGTGACCAGTATTACATTCACAAACCATAGGACAGGATTAATCCCATCGACAATATAAGTATAGTCAGCTCATGCTCCACCTGTTACTAGGGGAAAACCCAAGGGCAATCCCAGCCCATGGGACCTGCCAGACTGGCACTATGAATCTCTGCATTACCAGGAGGAATCTCCCTTGATGCTTATGAAGTATATAAGTGCTATTATATGCAGAAGAGAAGGGATCCTCAAAAGCCTATAAAAAGCAGCTGACAGTGCAAATAAAAAAAGCAAGTGTTCACAATACAGTAAATTTCATTTTTTGACTGTCGATACCTGACCTGCTGTGCACATATAGACACACTCACTGTGTGCAATTCCATAATATACAGTTTCCATACACCTGAGATTTGCCTGAATTCATCTCACTGAGGAAGGGAGAGAGGAATCAAGATCTGCATGTCAGTGATTTGCAAAGCACGTTGTCATCCAGTGTCTTTTAGGACATTCACCATAAAGGAGTTCTGTTCCTGCTTATACCTTCCAATATCTATGTCAACAAAACCATAGAATCATAGAATCATTTAGGTTGGAAAAGACCTTCAAGATCATCGAGTCCAACCATCAACCATGCCCACTAAAACCAGATCTGCGACACTTGGTAATTTGGTTTGAGAAACATGTCAGATTCAGCAAGACTCCTCCCTGCCCCTCAGCAATGCTATGTGAAGTATTTACTAAACATTGTCCTTTATTTTCAACTATTTGATGCAAGTCTACATTTTCAGAAGTTGTCTCTCTGTGTGACCTCGCATTCAGATCAAAAGATATTCCTCAGACCCAAGCACAACAAATGCCAACCCAAACTACCTGTTTTTCTCCCACAGAATTTGCTGAAGTAATAAAACCAGTCTCATAAAACATGAAGAATTTTAATTTTTGTAACTGTGTTAAAGCAGAACACATAACATCTTTTCAAGGCAGAATTACCAAAACCAAATTAATCTCACATGGAGAACAGCAGCTGATAAGTAGTGTGAGTTGAAATGAACAAATCAAGAAGCTGTAACTATTTATTAGGGACATACATACAACACAGTTGATTATTTAAATAAAAGGAATCAATCACGTACATAAAAATACTAGAAAATTACACTGGCCATGATTTATTACAGAATTCTCATCTTTCTGAGACGTTCATACATGTAACACAAACCTTATAATCTCTTTTGACTGATGTACCTTTCGCTTAATAGAAACCACGTGTTAGTGTGCACAGTTTGCCTGAAGCTACTTTACACAGGTGAACATAACCTAGCCCCAGCCACAAGGCATCCCGGTGTTGCACAGAAAATGACTAACAGAAAAAAAGGAAAAGCAGATGAAATTCACAAGTTAAGGTGTGCCAACGCCCTGTAATATCAAAGTACATCCCAAAGAGATCTGCAAAGTATAATTTTAAGAATGTTACACAAGAGGTAGAAGTAAGATTTTTGCAGCGTTCATTCAAACATCCACAGTTGTTTTACAGAAATATTTAAATAAGCCTAAACTGATTAATGATTAAAATCTTGTATAATCAACAATTGACTTTTTTTTTTAAGCTAAATTATACTTTCACATATTTCTGTTGGGCTTACTGAATGGATCAACTCACAAAATCTTCCTTCAGTAATGTTCCACTAGCAGTGTAAAATTTGCTACTTTAAGTAAATGAGTTTAACCAACAACATGTAAAAGATATACTTCAGACACCAGATAGCATATTAAAATATAGACACTATTAATCTTTGTATATCTGTCATAAAAAATAAAAGGAAACTTATTTTTCCCATATATATTGGAAATAGCCTAATTCTGTGAAAAAACTATGCTCATTAAGTTATTACTGTGCATAAACAAGTTTTAAATTGGTTGTATTTTATACAGTAAAAAAATGTAAAGCAATCTTTGTCTGGCAATGATTTTCAATTGACTCTGATTTACTCTTTCTCTCTAACAAGCTTTTTATACACTATATGTAAATATTTTCCTTTTTAAAGCTCATTTGGCAAACAAGCAAAGAGGTTTTATAGCTCCAGTTCCTCAATATTTTTAAGTTGCTCCTAACCTGATACATTTACAGTCTTTAACAGCACAGACTACATACATTAAATGCATTTTTTTTTGCACCTTTGATTACAGTATTGCTAATGAAAAAAATAAGGAACTTCCATTCTATATAACTGATAAAATTGATAGGCAAAGTTGTTATTTAAAAAATAAATAAATTAGAAAGCAGTATCTACCAAAAAATAAGAGATGCCCAATTTTTATATAATGTTCTACAAAACAAAAAAGTGCTGGTGACTGACATGGATAAACTGCACAGGAAATAAATCAAGGTCTTAGTATGGTTAAGGCTATATTTCCATCGAAGCGGATCAGGATACAACAAGGTGCAAAATTCTCAGAAACCCACAAATTCAATTCAGCCTAAGTTTCTGCAGTAGGTACATTCCTCAGCTTTAAAAGAAAGCAAAATTATCCTGCTAATTCCAAGTTTTCAGTGTAGTGAGAAACCTTATAAAAAAGGTTGGGAACACATCCTTCTGGAGTTTCTTGATAACAAATGTTCAAGGTGAACTACTAAGCTTGTACTTACAAAGAGCCTACCTAACTCGAGATATCATGCCAGTAAAGCAACAAAGCCAGAAAAAGACAAAGATCTGTTAAAGCTGCTGGCTTCAATGGAAGCAGGACCATGCCCATCTCTTCATTAGCCTAAATGCAAATGCACCTATTTAAAAATAATAATAAAAATATATATTCCAAAGTCAACTGCTCTCATATTCACTGATGTGCACTATTCCCTGTTCTTGTTCAATATAATCTACAACAGCAAAGAGTTAAATAATCAGGAACTTGAGTTTTTCCACTTTAATGACTCCATTAGAAGAAAACAAAAAAAAAAAATCTATAGAAGACTGTGGGCATGAAGCAGAACTTAAAATTTAGTTCTACAACTATGATCATGTACACTGACAAAGTAACAAAGATACAAAGAACAAAAAATCCCCAACCCTACTGCTTTGGGTTGCTCCAACATGCAGCATTTTGACATCACAGCTCCCAAACAGAGAATAGGAAAAAAAAAAAAAAGAAAAACAAAACAGGACAGTTTTCAGAGCAGGTAACAATGTAACTTAAAAAAAAAATACATATAGGCTTAAGGTCTGTTTGTTGCATAATCTTTACAGCATTGAAACAAAAAAATCCAACTTACAGAATTAGAGCTATGACCTAACAGAAATTGTGTATCTGAGAATATCATACTAAGCAAAGGTGAATGCTGTCACTTGAGGAAGAACAGATTTAAAAAAACCCAAACAGCTCAATGAAGGTTTTATGCTAAGTACTCCTTGCCATTTGTCATTTTTTAAGTCGAGAAATCTGAGCTTAAACCCTACTTCATTCTCTTCCCTTACAGACAGCAGTGGAGAGGTGAGATCCAAGAGGGAGGACCATACCCCATTGGTTTGAACCAGCTGTTCCCAAGCCCTTTTCTAGCCCCTCAAGCTGGTACACAGCTTGATTCCATACGATTAAAACATACAAGGTGAAAGGATGGCTACCAGAGCGGGCCAAGAAGCAGCCAACTCTGCCACAAGTCTCAGCATTGAAAGCTGACAGCGTGTGTGAGGAGCAGATGGGGAAAAGGGAAACACGCTTTAGGCAAAGACAGAGTCCTGGCCCCTCAGGCTCACACCTTCTGACCGCAGGAGCCACAGAGGAGTGATCTTGTCCACTGGAGGTAGGGTTTCCTGTGGCTCAGTGTTTCCTTCCTTCTCTTAGCTCCCCTTTCCTTCTGTATTTCCCCAAACAGAATGGGAGAAGGCCTGGGTAGCAGATCAAACATTATCCCAGGAAGCTGTGCTCATGGTCACTTCTGGAAAAGTGCATAGGCCTAAAGCTAGGAAGCTTTCCACAAAATTTTGGAATATCTCCCCACTTCTCCAAAAAGGCAGTAAAGGCTAAATGGCCAGCAAGTACCTCAACAAAGCCTCCCACTCGCATAATCTACATCTTCTACTATTTGTTTACTTCACCAAAGAGAAAAGGTACCAGGAATAGTGAAAAGATACTTATTATGAAGACTAGAGCGTCAGTTTCCAAGCTGTAAGGCAAATCATTTCCAAATTATACATATCCAGGTACAGACAAAAAGATTAGTAGTGGTGGTAAATACCAAGAGCAAAGAAGAATATTCAGTCTGGAAGTAAGAAACAACCAATAGCAGCAGTAGTTTGGGAACTAGTAGTTTGTCTTACACACAGTCCTGAAAAGGCCACAGCAAGACAAGCACCGCAAACCCAGACAACCTCCCCGTATGCTCTTCTAATAAAAATAATGACAAACTAATACCCATTTCTTAGTTTTAGTTTATATAGATACCATCAGACTAACTTAATTGCCAGAGGGACCCTGCGGAGGCAGAAGAAAAGCAGAGATAGCAAACCTACAACCAGAAAAAAAAGTTTACTCTGATGCTGGCCTCTCTTCTGGGAATCAAGAAGGTGGACTCACCAGAAGCCTCCAGTTATTTATACAGAATACAGAAGTAATTGCAATTCTTAAATCTGTGTTGTACTAGACTATCAATTTGGGATTTTAAAGCATTAAAGATTCATTACCAACTATCAAAACATACACCCTAATAATAATCTTACCTTGAGAAAGGACTCTTAGGTATCCTGTTTTCTTAAACTGGAGCAATCTAGTATCACTGTTACCATGACTAGCTACAACTCTGCTATCTTCTTCACCTCATTCAAAAATGTAAACTGCATAAATCAAAACAGAAAAAAGAGAACAATTAAATCTCAACAAAGCTGGGGGAGGGGGGGAGAAGGAGGGAATAAACTAAGTTTTACCTGCTTGCTCCACAAATCGGGGTGGGGAATTTTCAAAAATCAAACCCAACTCCAATACAAAAACATCCCTCTGGCTGAAGCGTGACCTAATACCTTAACCCTGCTTCCACTGAAGTCAGTAAAATGCAAATACAATTAGTCCCTAAAACCAGAAGCATCATACTTGTACTTAACTCATACCAAAAATTCAGTGCAATACTTGGAGAATTTGTACATTGTTGCCAAATTAAACACTAGGCAGCTAAATAAAATTTATGACTCTAACAGAGCTGCTGCAACTCCAGGTGGTTATTTTAAAAAATACAGTGGTTTTTTCCCCTGAAATATAAAAGGGCGTGTAACAAAGCAACAGAACTGAAGCATTCTAAAAGGACTTTTGTCTTTAGAGGTCTAATGCTGTCCATAATCCAATCATTTAAAGAAATGGACACAAAATCATTTTGGTATGAAGACCCCGAGTTTTTATGAAGAAAACAGAGCAAGGAAAAATGAAATATGAGTGCGTGCTGGTTGCATTTGTAGGGCACGACAAGGAAAATCTGATACTAACACATTTGACCTATGGCGACTCTCCACAGCTACGGTGCTTTACGCTTGTTAGAGAGCCCACAACTGGACAGTCTAACAGTATGCAAGAACAACATTAACAGCGTATGCTAATTGTTAGCTATAGTCAAGTGCAGCCACACTGTAACCCTTTTTAAATGCATTTTTAAACTGCCAATGAAAACAGAAGTGAGCATACAGCTATTTACCATTTTTGAAAAATGAGACTGTTAAAGGCACATTAACTATATTATGAACCAATTAAGACCACATTCCTTCACAATAATAATTGACACACGAGCAATACAATAAGGACCTACTACGCCCTATACATTCACCACTACAAAACAACCCTGCAGGACTACAATTGTTCTGTAAACAGAAAAGCTGATCAAGACTTTCAAATTCTGATTTCTTGTCAACACAGTAATCATAACTAAAACCCAAAACTATTCATTAACTGAAATACTGTAGACTCCACTTTTAAAACCATGGAGTATAGTTAATTAGTTTCACAAACACAAATTTAACCTTCTTAAATTAGTTTGTGCAAATAAATTGCACATGCACACAGAGAAAACACTCACACTATAGTAACTCTCTCCACTACCTGTTTTTTAGGCTAAGGCTGAAAATATTCTTTTAAGTTGAATTCACTTTCTTTAGGGGAAAAAAACCATAATCTTGCTATACTAAGATTGCAATTTCTATCGACTCTTGTTTTTAAACTTTATTCAGTGGATTACAATGAGGCTTGTGCAACTTTTTTAGTCGAAGTTATGTAGCTACTGCCTCATTACAGTTAACGATGGTACTATTGAGACTACATCTGCTCTAGAAACATCCACAGATCCAAAACTACAGAACTGCATTTGGAACATTTTGCAAGTACATATATATATATGGAAACAATTATATATTTATCCACAAAATGTCAAATTCAACATCGAACACCATGGAACATAAAAATCTTCATTTTTGTTTTTCAAACTTTGCTTATATCCCCAACTTAATTCACTTTTAAAATAAGAACTGCTCGCCAAAGCCATTCATTATATACTGATACCTAAGAATCTTAGTTTGTTATTAGTACATGTTAAGAGATTGTGTAACAGTAAGACAGCTGTTAAAGCATTAAAATATTTATAAGTGCCCTAAAAACAAAACTTGAATTACTCATTCTTTTCTAATTCTCACCCTGAACATTCACACCAATACATAACACTTCTGATTGTCTAGGCCACAGAATGGAGACTAGTTAACAGCAATTAAATATATTAAATCTTCCATGCAAAAAATGAATCAGTTAAACAGCTTTGGTAACCTAGTATATAGTTAGCTTTGTGTAAATATTTTGCAAACATCCCTTCCCCCCAAAAAATCCCTATATACCATGTGTATATTTATATAATAATATACATATTTCCTGAGTAAATCGTTAAATCTGCTTATTCGGAAGATTTGGCAAAATATCCAACTTTGTATTACTAAAATAGAATTTTAAATAAACATTCAATAAACACATTAAAATAAATATGGAATGTTTCTGAAAATTATAGTACCATGAACTTACATTAATAACAAACAATAATTTTTTAATTAAGTGCATACTATGTTATATAGTTACTGTTTTTTAACCCACTGAGGAATCAATAAATCTAATTTCTAATCCTGAGTGACAACTTTATATCACCTGCTAATGTGTACTTCAATGCAGTACTTACTGCAAATCTACAAAATCCTTTTTTTTTTTTTTTTTAATGGAAAATTTTAAATGGACTATGCTATAGAAAAGCTTGGTTTACCTTGGTTTAGCTAGAAACTGAATTGGCAGCACAATTGCTGAAGCATCTCACACAACCAACATTAACCAATTATTATTCTTGTCAAACTGTTAGCAATAACCTGGACAACCTGATTCCTTGTCACAAAAACAATACAGGAGTGTGGATTGCTCTGTACAGAGTGATGGGATGCAAACTACTTAGTGATCACTTTGGCACTTAAAAGAACTATATAATGGTGCAAAAAAACCCTTAACAATTTATGAAATACCTTTCAAAAAAATTTTTTTTTAAGAATGCTAAATTGTATCATTAACAAAGAAAGGAGAATTAAGTTCTACCACACTCTGGTTTCTCAGGTCATGGCTTGACTCACAGCTGACACATAGCTTTGGATAAGCACACAAGGAAATGCTCAGCTATTGTTTAGTTCCTCTTAATAATAAAATTCTTATGTAGCAGACATTGCAATACCAGCAATATTAAAATTGCATTAACACTATTACAAGATGTGTCTCTCAACACCAGAATCACAGTAATAGAATTGCAGCACTGATCAGTTATGTTAACCCTTTTACTTTTTTATAACCTATCAAAAACACCTTCCATGGTACTATCCAGGACACTTTGCCCTTCCCTCCCCATCCTCAGCCTTCTGCCTCTCTTTTGTTGTTTTTGTTATTATTATTATTTGCTATTATTCCAGAATCCTCATGGGTTCCTCAGGTTTTTCTTTTTTGCTTCCTTTGTTTTCATGCTCCATGCTGCTTTTTTCTTGTGTGCTTCTGTTTGGAGGACAAAGCTCTTGCAATGCCCTTTCAACAACTTCTTGTTTTACTGGACCGCTTGAAGAGTTTTTTGGCAAAGTCATCTGTAACGCACACCATAAAGCGGTACGAGCCTTGCGTGTGGAAGCAGCTAATTCTCTAATGGCAGCTGCCAGAGCCAGAACATCTACAACAGAAGAACACGTTACAGGTTAAACCAGTATACAAGCCTAGTAATATTAATATATTAAAACATTCCGTAAATTTGTTCAACCCATCACTGGTATGCAAAGTGTGCTCAAGAAACAGCTAACATTGTACCCTGGTACTGCACTGGTTGGATTCCATCAGTTAGCATTCTTCTCTTGCAAATGATAGCTATAACATCTCACTCTAATAGCAACCATAACTGTGTCCAAAATTCAGTGGCATAACCATCAGGCCTGTGAAACAACCATTAAGCCCATTTAATTAATGTTATCAGAGGGGACTATCTACAATGATACTCAATAAGTATGATTAGTAAAACTACCTACTCAATTCCACCCAGATGAGCTTGGTGCAATCCTTTTTTCCTCCTTTGCCTTCCTTTCAGTGCCACCAATACCCACCCAGCCTCACAGTGAGAAAAGGCTCACTGCCGATCCTTGGATATATGATCACCAACAGCAGAACTCAAAGAAACACATATTTCACAGCAAAAAACGGACTAAAGGCTTTTCTAGATGTGGTTTAGATTGAGCTTAGAACCCAACAGCAGCACAGCTCCTCTTCAGAAACATTAACACTGCAGATGTTACCATTAACCACAGAAGACTAATTACAGTTTTTCTAACTATAAGTATGGTACAGGATGGTTCGAATATTGCTTCCAAATACCTTTATGATAAAGCATTATCTAAAACATGGTTTGTAGTTTGTTTGTTTTTTTTTTCTTGTAAGATGATGACTACCTGCTTCCTGGCTTATGCTTGGGGCTAATGTCACATTACACAATTTTAGGAGTAATTTTAGAAGTTGGTTTGCATATAGGACTATTACTTTTAAGGATGTGACATCATGCTTGACACCTAACTTGTGAAATCAAAACATTTTGACTCTCTTTACAATTTATCTTTCCCTTCTTACAAGGAAGAACTATCCCACACACACTGCTGGAAGGCAAAGGTACCACACTGTCAGCTTCACTGCAGCAACAGGAAATAATACAATATATGACAGTGCTGAGTAAGGATCCAAAGGAGGATGGGGGTGAGGCAGGGGAAGTGTATTCCTCTTTGGAAATCATTTTCCAAGACACAGGTATTTTCTGAAGAAAAATAATATTATCTTTACTGCCAAACCCCAAACTCCTGTATCTATCAGTTGTACGATCATTATACTGAACAGCAAGTTATCACTTACACTATGCTGTCAGAAGGGAATCAATTTGCCTTTGTTTTGCATTACTTCTACAGAAGTACATACTGCTGCTACAAATTATTTTGGCTTTACTTCAACAAAAGTTGGGAATTGTGAAATGTAAGTTCTGGCGTTTTTGTGATTTAGATAAGGTAGACAGACACAATTGATTAGCACAGCACCAACACTTTTTTTTACTTTATAAGCTGAAGAGAAAAAGAAAGACTAGCAATACCACTGAAGAAAGAAACTCAACTTGTTTAAAAACAAGTATGTTTTCACTTTTAGGACAACTACTTAAGGTTATATAATATCACTGAACAGTTTTTACAGTTCTCTTTTAGTCAAGAGGAAAATGTTTCAAAATGTTTAAACTAGTAACAGAAAAACAGAAAAGAAAAAAGATCTCTTA
Source organism: Buteo buteo (assembly GCF_964188355.1). Taxonomy (NCBI): domain Eukaryota; kingdom Metazoa; phylum Chordata; class Aves; order Accipitriformes; family Accipitridae; genus Buteo; species Buteo buteo. The sequence continues at coordinate 3,607,744 of NC_134172.1, read as the reverse complement.
AAGCAATTTAAAGTCTTTTAAAAAGTGACAGGTTTACAAACTTTTTTTGCTGAAGTTACAATAATTGCTGCATATTTCAAATTTGCATATTTCAAATGGCCTATTTTCACGATTAAATCTTTGCAAAAGCTTTTAAAACTACAGAAATGGAAAACAGTTACCTTTCTCATTATTATAACGTGGTGCTCCTTGTCTCTGTGGATTAGCAGCATTAATAATCTCATCCTTACGCCTTGCCTGTGTTACGTGAATGGCTTCCATATGGCGTTCCAATGTAGTGGATATGTTACCGTGTACAGGGGTACCACGAAGCCTTTCCATTTTTCCTATTAATGTGAGCACCTGCCAGATACATTGAAAACACCAAAATTGTTAAGTATTTATAAGTCTCCATTAAACAAACAAACATAAAACCAAAAAGAAATGCAGGAATTGTAACTGACGAAGGCTTACCCTGGCTTGTTCTCGTAACTGGTCGACAATCAAACGATCAACTCGTGATGGGTTAGCAGGAAGTCGGGACACAGGAGTGTTATTTGAGCTAGATATGCGCTTTCCTGGAAAGTTTCTTGCAAGGTCAGCCTCAGTCTGGAGGGGAAATAAATAGTCATTTTAAATGTTTGAAACCAGTACAATATTACAATCCATATTTTCAGAGTCGTTTAGAATTTTCAAATACATTAGAAGTGTGCTTCCTATCTTTCCTTCTGACTGCATTTACAGAAAAACGTTCCCAAATATCCGTCTGGATGTACAACTAGCGGCTGTAAGAATGAAAATACTTCTCTAATTCAGCTCAGAGTACAATGCTTAGTGCCAGCTTTTAGAACCAAAGCTGTACAACTTTATTTTAACCAATCTTGGACACAGACCTACACAAAGAAATTCTTGTACAGTACCCCAGGAATTTAAACTGTATGCCTCTCACTGCATCTCTCAAATGTCACATATTATGATTACTAACAGAAGAAACAGGTGATCACACCAGCATAAGTTGTATCTGAAGTGCATCACGATTAAGCCAGATTTAACATAAACTGGTATCAGCTCTGAAAAAGTCATCAACATAACTGCCAAACTGCCCATTGAGAAAGGAACTGGCCAAACCACTATACAACTCAGGCAGTGACTAAACATCACCACATCTATTTTTGGATAAGAACTTCTTACACTTGGAGTAAAAAAAGACAAAACTAGCAGCTGATTCTCTATCTCGCTCCTTCTGCAGCATACAATGGACTTGGGAGAAAAAGATTAGGTACCACATTGCAGTTTAAGGCAAGGTTAAGTCCCCATTCATGCTATGCACATTCATACTGAAAAGATCTGCTGAAGTCCTTTTCTTTTTGTTTTACTGACATATCCATATTATTTAGTCTCTGCCCTCATCTAACGTGAATTACAAGAACTGACTGACTCCACTTGCATTCATCTCAGAAGCCTGAAAGACATTCAGAAAAAAATGGATGGAGAAAGGGTCATGAATTCATATACCACCACCAGGTACATAAGAATTACAGCTAATAAGCAATTCACAATAAAGCAATTCACAATTAACCTATATGCACACTTAATATTGCAGGCAATTCCTAACAGACAATTTGTAGAAATTCTTTAAATTCAAGATCCCTGGAAAAGTGAGATTTATAAAAGGAAACGGGTAAGCTCGCTGTCACTGTGAACTCCAAAGCAGCTGCTATGAACAGGTTTCTGAGAGCTGAAAGGGCTGACTGATTAGACAAGCTAGATAGAATTAAATGCAAGTCCCGCTGGGGTGAGGGGCTCTGTCTACACTCCTGAGAAATTAATGTAGGGCGAGAATATCAAAAGGGTGAGAATGTCAAAAGAAAGTCCCTCCCTACATACTTATGTACAGGTGAGCTATAGCATTCTCCCAAACTGTACCTACAAACAGGGATTAACGCAGTCCAGGCACATTCCTGTCAGTCGGATGCAGTCATCCCCTTTTGAGGAATAATTATTTTGGTTGTAGGAATGTGAGCCACGCTATGGCAGCTGGCTTGTGGGATTGAAAACAGTTTATACTCATAAATAAAGCTATCTGCAGGTGTAGTCTGTAACTACAAAAATCAATGACTGAGAAAGCCTGAGTAGATCACTAGGATAAAATTGGATCACTTAGAATGGACCAGATCAAGTTAGTCAATGAAATCCCTTTGATTATTAAGAACACAAAATGAGGATAAACAATCCTCCTTTAATGATGAAAACACAAACCCCCATATATTATGAAATTAAAACTATGATTCAGTCTTCCCAAATGACTTAACTGACCCAAATCTTGCATGAGCAAGTTTGGAACAGCCTTTTTTGCCACAACAGAAAGCAGAAGAGTTTCTGAAAACACAGTTGTCTCAGACACACTGGAACAAGAATCATTATCCCCCTCTCACTTGTAGAGAATTCCTGGTAGGAGACTGGATGGGCAGAACAGTCTTGTTTAAAGGCATCAGTGAGCAAACAAGACAGGCAGTTCTATTTACACCCCCAGAAGGTTGTTAGCAAGATCTCAACAGTTGATGCTGGAAAGAAAAAGGTGCTCTCCAGACATCCAGTTTGGTCAGGTATCAGTCTCTTTATCCAAGGACCAGGAAGCTTCTCTGACATGGAAGAAGTAGACAGGCACTCAGAGTATAATTAGGACTATGGATTATTGACAGTCTGGTTTCCAGGACCTGGCATGGAGTTCAGAAATTTGACTCCTCTTGGGAAAGCACATCCTGCTCCTTTTAAGTGCAGAGCTTTCATTCCCAAGTATAACACATTTCTCAGTAGTGTGATCCCTCCCTGATAACAGTTCTTAGCAAGAGAGTCTGAGGCAGGAAAGTGACTGTAACAAGAAGAGTATAAATTGAAACTTCCTTTGGGAGAAGTCACATCCACTTAAAACACTGTAGGTTTTCTCTACAGCCATGTACAGAGTGATCAGCATGATCTTCTTTCTTTTCACTAAACCAAGATTTAGTAAAACAAGAAACAAAAAGGGAAAGACACCTCTATATCACAAAAACAAAAACCAAAAAACATGACAAAAGTTCTCTCCTTAAATGACTGTGCAGGGAAAAGGAGAGCCTAGGTTTATAATACTTTAGTTAAAGATTTAGCTGGAGTGAAAAAGTACGGGATAAGAAAAGAGATCCATCTAACCAAACTGTGCAATAAGAGCATTTAGAGCATTAAGGTGCATAAAACGCCAGTACTTTAAGAACGACCTGTGGTTCTTAAACCTGCTCTATCATCATTTATGGCTGGTGGCTCTAGAGTCATAACAAAGGCCTACTGAATTAATAACAACTACCTAATGAACTTTTATTGACCATATAAATGAAAAACATCCAAGCAAACAATAATTCAGTGCTTTGGCCAGTGACACTTATCACATTTGTTGTAGCAAATATTGTAGGTTAATAGAGAGAAATGTGTTAGCAGCCCTGTGTAAGGGGAAGGAGCCTTAGGAACTGAAGCTCAAAGCCACACAATTTAAAACCAGTCATGCCAAACAATGCAAGCATTATATTCAAAGCAGATGTTGTAGATGGTGTTCTAGGTATTTAAAACAAACAACGTGACAACAGAATTCTCTTCTCAAAAGTAGTGACAGCCCAGAGTATCTACTCTCTATAAATTGTTTCATGCTATAACCAGCTTTGATAGGAAGTTATTGTCAGTTGTGTTACCTTCTTTCTCTCTTTCTCCAAAGCTCTCCACTGCTCATAACACTCCTCCAGTTGGATATGAAGCTCATTAGCAGGTCCACTGCGATTTCTTGGAGGTCTGTATTTGTTAAATGGTGTTGGAAAGGCAAAGTATGGTGCAGCTATTTCCCCACAAAACAGGTCGTTGATGAAGGGATTCAAGTGGTTAAAGTCATCATAATGAAAAAGATCAACAAGTTCCGAGAATGGAAATGTTGACGGAGGAAAACTGAAATTATTTGCTGATGAAAAGAGATGGTGATTAAATGGAGGAAAGCTGGGATTTTGCTTAAAATCAGACATTAATGGGAAAGAAGGAAGAAAAGAAGGATTGATGAAATCTGACACACTACCACCATTTTGTTCGTGCTTTTTTCGGAACATATTGAACTGCTGACGGTTTGAGGTTGTATACCCAAAATGAGGAATCCAATTCCTTCTGCCTCTCCTATCATCTTTATTATTACTTTCTTGGGTCTGCTTTTTCGGAAATCTGTGGTATTTTTCAGGGTCTTCACTTACAGCATTCTGTTGCTTTAACCAGTCAGATGAAAAATTAATGGGGAATTTACGGTATTGCCCCTCCTTATTAGTCAACGAATCATGCTGTGATCGTCCAATGGGTTTCATTTGCTTCTGATTTTCTGAGATAAAATTAGAAACTCCCAAATTATTAGAAACACCGTTTGATATTTGTAACCGTCCACCTTTCCTTGAAGGGAGGACAGGTAGGATCGGTGAGTAGTAAGAGGACTGTGTTATAGACTGATGGGTGGGAGAGCCAGCGGACATGGTTGAAACCCCTGAAGATGACTGTGGACTTGTTACCACTTGCTTTCCATATGTGATATCCGATGCAGCTGTTGGACTTGCCATTTTCCCATCCAGCCACGTACGTCCATGGTACGACGAGTAACTCCCATTTTGCGTAACATTTTTTGCAGATAAATCATATTCAGCTACTTTATGAGAGCATTCTTTAGGACTAATATGGATCTTACATTCATTATTATTAAAAGCATCCCCCAAAGTAAAGCTATGATGACCATTTTGCACATGGGTTTCCTGTGGTTTTCTGTTTGCCCCTCCAGAAAAATTATTTTCTTTAGGGGGTTGATTGAAAAAATATAGCGCTGGATGAACAGATGACTGCAATTTATGAGCAGCTGTAAAGCTTTCATATCTTTTAGAAAACAAGTGGTTGTCCTGGGATACTCTATCCCAAGAGTCATCAACAGGCTGATTGGAAAGATCAGGGGAATACTTAGTTTGTTCTTGAGCATCATTTTTCAGAGCTTTGCCTCTTGTTCTTTCAGTTTTCCAATACTCTTTCTGAATGCTAGTGCCTTCTTTCATTCTGTTCTGAGAAGAAAAAGTGCTAAAATTGGAACCAATTTTTTCGTAGTCTCCATTTAACCTCATGTGGTCATAACTGCACAAATGCTGATTATAGTCTACATTTTGAAATGAAAACCCTTCTTGGTGAATTGTATTATTATTTTGTAAAGAGGAATTTTCAGGATAACTGGTCTTCAGAATATTATCAGGCTGAGTGCAAGGGCCAGATGGAGAAAGCCAAGACTCTATGAGATGAAGGTCTTCCAAACCTCTGTGTAACATCTCCACATCATGAGACTTTTGCAAGTGTTCCTGATAGTAGTTCTGTGTGCCTGTCAGGTTTGAAAAATCCTTACTTTCAACAGAGTGCTTAGATGAGAGCCCTGAGAATTCACCATTGCTTCCAAGATCAGGTGCCCACATCGGTGGAAACAATCTTGAAAGAGAATTCCTGTAACAAAGTTAAACAAACCTCCTGCAATGATTTAAAACATTTCTTACATTAAAACAGTTCATGTAACATGGTTATTCCCCCATTATATTCTTGGCTAACCATACACAGCCCCCCTCCAAAATATAGGAGTGGGGGAAATATTCCCACTGTAGTTGAGTAAATGCTATGTGAAATCTGACTACCAATGCTGTTCTCTAATGTTTATAATATGTATATTCAGAACTACAGAGTCTATTTGGATTTATTAAATATTTTCGATTTGACTGTATTCAGCCAACTCCCTAATGGTTAAAATGAGGTATTTGCCCCCCCCCACACACCGAAATACTGTAGGAAGACTTTTGAAAATTCACATTTCTAACAGTTTGTTGTTTTTTTTTTTACTGGCAATTGAAGTAAAGAAAAACACTTGTACATTTCAAGGGGATTCAAGGGACCTTTGTTACTCAACTCCATGAAATAATTCAAAATGTATATCCTGTCTGTGTGACAAAGGATGTAAAAACCAACACGCAACATATAAGAACTTTCAGAACAAACTTACCAATCTGTAACTGGTTCTGGCTTGCTTGGCTCCTCTAAAATGCTTGACACTAGCCCAAACATATCAGGGCCATTGCCAGAATAAGAAAGATTTATTGGTGCCCTGAGAAAACAAAAAAGCCTACATAAATAAAAGTCTTTTTCTCCTAAACAGAACAGGCAAAAGTAAAAGTAAAGCATTAAACCTTTAATTTATTTTAGCAGGTTCTGCTAAGTCTTCTGAATTTAATATATACTCAGCACCCATATATAGAAATCTCTTCCTGCATTCATGAATTCTGTGGCCTAAATGAAGTAGAATAATTTTCCTAACGTCTTCCTTCACCAGACTTCTCAAGCCGTTATGTGAAGAGACAGGAGCAGCAAAAGATTTTCCTCTCTTTTCAATAAACATAACTATTTTATAGACATTTCTTCAAATTCCTTTAGAGGATAAGTATGATCCATCTTCTCAAAATCTAGAGGATTCTAATTTATCTACTTCCATTATTCAAGAACTATTATTTTCATCTCAAAAAAATTAAGTTATACTTAAGTTGAACCAGTTTTTAATCCCCTTTTAGAAAGAAGTTGGTCAAAACTTTATTAAATATTACTGATAAATACCAAAGGTGTTCAACCATCACTACTCTTACGCAAGCCCATCTTTCATCTTTTTCTTCAGGTGCAAAATGAGATTTTTACAGAGCTGTCCGTAATGACACCTAACTCTTACTCAGAAGTTAATTAAAGCATAACACTGTTAAGATCTCCTTCCTTCTAACATGCATCATTTGCTTCAATAAATTTCATTCATCATCCTATTCCCATTCAGCTGATTCATTTCAGGGTCCCTGAAGATCTCTCAGTCTTCCCTGGTGTCAGCTTATCCAAACAGCTACATCGTCTGCTAATGCTGCCACATAATTACTCACACTGATTTTGCCAATTAACAAGGACTATAAAACGTGGGATAAACTATTAAGACTATCACCTTGTTAATCTCTTGCTACAGTGAAAATTAGCCACTTATGCCTTACTAGCTTTTAAGACTACACCACATTTTGACTTCTAACTACCTCCATTACTTATTTCATGACCATTCGGTTACCTCCATAAGGAATCTGGTCTACGTGCTTTTGTTTAGGATATACGCAAGTGCTAAGATTCTTGAAAATATTTTATGAATGTAGAACTGTAACTGATATTTGATAACCAAATCTATTCTGTGTCTTTGTCAGACAGCAAACTTTTTTCTTTCTCTTTTTTTTCTTTTTAAAGGAGGCCTATTTACTTCCAATTTCTGCAATGAACTGGAGATCATAGATGAAAGCTTGCATCTAGATGATGATTTTCAGCAAGGGAGAGATCAATTTGCAATGTGGCATGGAAGTTAAAAATAAAATTACTGGCCATTTTAGAACTGCAGACAGGGCAGCAGGAAGCTGGGTAGACTACAAAAGGAAAAAAAAAAATTCTGGGAAAGAACAAGTGCAGACCAGCAGTGAGTCTAAAATCGCCTAAACAAATTTTAGAGACTAGATGGAAGTGTGATGAAGCATTCAGCTGTTCCTTCTGGTACATACACTGGAAATACTACAATGCAACTCAAGGCAAGAGAAGCTGAATCCTTGACAAATTCTGTTTCTTAATGCAGTCTCAAGCCAGTACTGTTCACTACCAGCAACCTGAAAATTCTTGGTAACGCAACGTGTCAGGAAGCATCTTGTATCATAAAATCCTGATCCACCCTGAAAGGAAGATACTTCCCATGAAAAACACTGACACACATGGAAAAGAAGTCAACTATGTTCTTGTCTTCTGGTCTCCCAATAAAGTATCCTCCATGAACAACAGGACAACAAAAGTTAAAAACAAAAATCCCGGTGTAACATGCATTCAGTTTTCTCAAGTCCAAGGTAGGCAGTTATTATCCTTTCTGGTTTGGTACCAGAAAACACTTGCTGTAAAGTCTCTTGATTCTATAGCATCAAGGAATCAAATCTTTACCTCCTAGTGCCATAAGACAACCTACTGCTTACCAAGGCAGAGCAACATAAAAAGAATCCATGAAAATAACCAGCACACGGGAAAGGCAAAACCATACCAAATTGCTTGCAATTCTATGAAATAAAATACGAATGTTCAGCCTGACACCAAGTTTGTGGCAGTGAGCAAGCCCGCCCCTGCAGACAGAGAAAGAACAAAAAGTAGAACAGAAGAACCAAGACCTACAGCTCCTTGGCAAAACTTCCAAGGTACTGGTGAGAGGAAGAGGGTTGCAGATGAAAGAGCAACAGGTAAATAGAAATGGTACCTTTGCCACACCTGTGTGCTGTTCCGGCTGTTGCGATTAACTCTAGAACTAAAGCTGGGGACATGTCCGTAGCCTTTGAGGACAGAAATTGGACGGAACTATTGCCTTCCTTTGGGGAGATACTGCATTTGAGAATATGCTTGAATTCTTTAAAGGTGCCAATAATTTCATCCAATCTAGTGCTGAACAAGGACGGATTTTCAAATGGACATTTCTCAAGAGAAGTCCGTGGCACCAGAATATTGGTCTGTCGAAAGGCCTATATGTAGGTTTGAGGTACTAGGGCTCCTAGAATTTATCGTGGAATAATTTCGATGGTCAAACATTTGAGAATTAAAAGGACAGAAGTGTGAGCAAAGTTACACTGCAAAGAAATCTCCAGTGACGGATCAGTTGCTCTCATAAAGCAGCTTAGAGGAACTAAAATGATACAGACGTACTGTACCTAATACAGTTAGGCACCAAGTACCCTAACATATTACAAGAAAAAAAAAAACACTGAAGTTTTTTTAACCTCAAGGAATACTGCATATCTGCCACCTCAGAATGGGTGTAGACATGGATTATCATTAATCAGCAAGCACCATTTAGTTGTTTAATTCCTTGAATAATTTTTTTTAAGAAAACTACCTTGCATTTGCTACCTTGCAATAATCTAAAGGCTGTTTTAAGAAGAGATTGTATATTTTAATTAGTGGATTGCCACTCAGAGCTTAAACTTAGCACTACAGCTAATACTAAAGCTATATGATCTTTTATTTAAAAACAAACAAACAAAACCCAGCAAACATCTTTGTGACACTACCAAACGGTATTTATCATCTTTGCAATGCATGTATCTTCCTTAACTGTTACCTTTCAACTTCTTTTGAACCAGTGGACTCCCCTTTCTCCCCACCTCAAACTTCCTCTTTCTTATTAGGCAAGTGATAAAAAAAATGCAGTGAGATTAGTATTAGAAATGCTAACAGTGTCATCAATAGCATCAAAAGCTGCTGTGCCAGTCCGTACCAACCAACCACCCCCAAAAGGCAATATTATGTTGCCAGCACTTGGTGTTAAGATGGAAAGAAGAGAGTGGTAAGCCTAATATGAAATCACTGTTTACACATTTCTAAGGCTGGAATAGTTTTAACATTAAAATTTCAATTGCTGTACACAAGCCATAAAATGACCAATGTGAAGGAGAGAACCAATTATTTCAGCAGGTACCCCCTAGCTTCTTTAATCATTCCCTGTTTCTTGCAATCCTCATATCATTCACAATTTTATAGAAATCATTTCTCTGCAGAGCTTTCTCTTATCAAAAAATGAAGAGGAGTTTTATTTACTCTCCACTGACAGGGAAGCTTTCAAACCCCCATCCAGCCTTGCTGCCCTTCTCTGTACCTTTAATAATTTTACTGCATTATTAGGACTGGATGATCAGAAGTGCCTGCAATAGTCAAGACTTGGGCAGAGTGGATTTCTCCAGGGGAAAAAAAAAATGTTTTGTGATTCAAGTAACAAAGACCCTTTTGCATTCATTCAGCATCCAAAACTACAAAAAAATTTTTTTTTTAAGATAAAATCGAACTTGAGTGCCTTATATTAAGGGCACAATAAGACAGTAGGCTGGTGTTTTTTCAAGAGTAGCTGTATGAGTAGTTATGCTTTCAGCGGCAGACGTACCTGTGTGCAACACTCTGCATTGTTCATGTTCCAGGAAATGCTCTACATTATCGAGCAGGATCATTATGAGCTACGGTACTGAGGGATGGGAGGCACAGAAGGAGAGCGGTTTTTTTTCCTTAAGGAGTTTTCAATTACATACGGCAGTTTCCCATTTCATTCCCTAAATGTAGTATTCTTTCCAAATTTTTAAATGTTTTTACATGTAAACACACACATCTATACACACACAGACCCCCTACCTTTTTTCACAACCTCTATAATAACTATTATACAGCAAAGAAAATTTACTGAGTTTCTAGTTATCCTGTAAACTCTTCCTAAAAAGATCCAGAATCCCATTTGCTCTGCTCCATAACAATCTCAGTGTTCCAGAACACCACCATAAGATTATATCAAGAGTGCTCATACCGTTTCTTTGTGCAGTCTTGAAAAGAAGTTTTTGAGTTAATATCCTCTCCACATGCTGACCAGTCACTATACAGATGGGAAGATTCTAGCGGAGGTGGTGTACTAGTAATTGCTCCTAATAACGGGGAAAATAATTGAGTGTCCATTTTTTGCTTCTTGCTATTTACCTATGTTGAAAAAAGAAGGACACATTTTTAACATTAGATGTTTATGTAAACAAGCAGTAAAGGCAACAAAGCAAACCCTTCCTTTTATATCTTAAGCTAAATAATTCTTCAGGAAAATGAAACATAGCTATGCCAAAAGAATACAGTTTGAAACTTGTTCCCTCCCCCGCCTTCACATAGTCCAAATCTGACAAATTTATGCATCTTCTAAAAATAAATAAGTAAATAATAAAAATTACTTACTATGCAATAATAGGAATTCTCTATAGATTTCACATTGTAGGTGTTTGCGTATCACGTTCACAAGCTCAGAATCTTCTAGCCTATGTGACTGGAAATGCACATGTCACAGGCATACGCATCCCTTCTGAGAAAACAAAGGGAAGAGCAATTATCCCTGCTATATCCCTGAAAACACAAAATATTCCAATAAAGAGCCCACGGTAAGCAGGCAGGGACATTTGTAAACTTCACAGAGCAAAATGTGGGTAAGAAAACTAATCTGTCTTTAAGTACTGGTCCAGAAAAGACTATTATAGATAAATTATTTATTCAAAGAATAAATAATAGGAGATCTAAGTAACACTGGGAACTGTACCTCATGAGGTATCTCAACGAGGAATTGTCACGACCGAACCTGTGATTGACAAAGGTTTAAATAGACTATCAGAAACCTACTCTTGAGTTGGAAGGGACCTCTGGGGTCATCTAGCCTAATTCCCTGCTCAGAGCAGACCCAGTTAGATCAGGGTACTCAGAAACTTGCCCAGCTGAGTCTTGAGATCCCACCACATCCTCTCTGGGCAAATTTTGCTAATATCTAACTGCTGTCCTGGTTTAAAAAAGAAAAAAAAGTACTGAAGATAGTCTGGACCACTTTCTCTATAACCTCCCACAAGGCAGCTGCACGCACCCATAAGATCTTCTCTTTCTCTTCTCCAGGTTGATCAGACCCAGTGCTCTCAGCCTCTCCTCAAACATACCATTCTCCAGTCCACAAGCATTTTGGAAGCCTCTGTAGGACTCACTCCAGTACCCTTCTTGCACTGGGGAGCCCCCAACTGGACACAGTATCCAGCTGTGGTCTTAAAAGGGCAGAACAGAGGGAATCATAACAGTGCTCACCCCTCTGGCTACGCTCTTGCTAAGACAGCCCAGTATAGCGGTGACCTTCTCTGCTGCAAGGCCACACTGCTGATTAACATCCAACTTGACCACCAGGAGTCTTGATCCTTGTTGATTAACTTTTGCAAGTTTTGACTCTAGGAGTAAAACCTGAAGCTTCCTTGGAAAAAACACCCCAAACTTTTATGGTAAAGAACTGAACTAGCTGCCCTTTAATTCTCATAAGTAAAGGCATCCAGTCAAGATGGAGTACTTGTGGTTCTGAAAATAACATTTCGGAGACTCAAAAAACCCACAAACAAACAAAGCCCCAAAACCCAAGAAACACCCAAAACCCCCCAAACAAACAAAAAAAAACCCAACAACCCCCCTCCCCCCAAACAACAACAACAAAATCCAACCCCCCCAAAACCACAGATGTATCAGATGCAAGAGGCTGTGGTATTGGCTGCAGACTGGAACCGACTGTAGCATCCATCCCTGTGCTTTCCATCTTCCTGAGAAGGCCGGTAACTAACAAAATTGTCCTAAGGAGAACATTTAGCAGCATCTGTTCCAACCCAATTCTAGAAGCATTTCTTAGTGAACTGAGGTTCTTATAAGCACAAAGAAAAACACCACTAAGTCAGTTTCAAAGAATCTGTTGAGGGGATTTCCTATTTCAAGACATATTTCATTGAAGATGCTGCCTTTCAGTTTCTTTGAGTAATACAACCCATCTTCCTGAAACAATTTCTGAATTTTTGTGTTCCTGGCAAAAAAAAAAAAAAATGGCCAGTAGGCCAACTCAAAAAATAAACTTCTTTTTGGGGGAAAAAAACAAACAAAAAACCCAAAGGAATCACTTCCTTACAAATACTAATATATTTCATCTTCAGCCCCCAAAGAGCACATTAAGTTGCCACCATACTGCCTACTAATCTATGGACAGCAATGTCTGGGAGAATGGAAAGAAACTGAAGATTAAATGACTGGACATTCCAATATGTTTACACATAACTAAGATCACTTCTGAAGCCATGAGACAACGTGGAGGTTGTTTGACAATGCCCAGCTTCTCTTGGATGTGTTAGTCATAAAGGTTTGCAACAAAAGTAACAGGTCAAAAAACTGTGATGTTGTGCATGTCACTCTTCTAGCAAACGCCTCCAGCTAAGCAGGTTTGTCTGTCTTTCCAAGTGTCTCATTACAGACAGAGACACAGAGGGCGCAATGCTAGGAAGATAATGAAGAGGAATTTGCAGAGCTGCTGCTGGCAGATGTCCTCTGTGTACAACCTGGCAGCAGGAAGAGTTCTGAATATGCTGCAGAAAAAAGTGTAGTTAGCTTATTCTAGGATCCTAACATGCTGAACTCTGGATACCTGGCTGCTGAGGATGGAGACGAAGAATTTTTTTAGGACTACGAGGATAAAATTAACTTCTGTCACATCGTTCATTGCAAATACAGCTGGAATAGGTACAAAATGCCAGCTAAAAAAAAAAAGCTCTTTCATCAGGATGGTCAAACTAGCCTTGGATCCAGCAAATGAAACCATCTGCTAAATCCTTATTGAATAACTGCAGAAAGATCTCAACCGCATATTTATTAAATTCCTGAAAAAGCTAAAACACACAACATGAAAGCAACAAATGGTGCTACAGTGATGACTAGGTCTTTATACTTAAAAACATTTAAACCGATCTACTAAACTCCCATTTTATTGCTTCTGAGATAAAAATTGCATTGTCACTAGGAACCATATTGCCAACTCTGAGACTGGTGCTTAACTCTGAAGCCCTGAACAAGCCAATAGAAAACAAAGGGTTTAAGGGAAATTTACACTTTCTGAATACTGTTTTATGCATTCAGTTTGTCTAGAGCCACTTTAAAAGTTTTTTATAGCTGGAGCTTTTTAAAAGTTATTTATATCTAAATAAACTAAAAGAACAGAACTTCAATATTCATCATTTTACTATCTCAAGCCCTATCCTTCTAAGAGAGAAAATGCTAAGTTAATTTAATTTTTCTCTCTCCCCTCTTTTCTCAAAAGTAGAACCATAAAACCTTGCTTACTACAAATCCTTGGCCGGAATTTGGTTTAGTGAAAGCTGTCACAGACTCAGAAGATCTCCCTTCCTGGGTCTTGTCTGAAAAGGTACTAAAGAAATATTACCTGGCCAAGTGTGCTCCTACCACAAGCAGGACAGAACAACCCTTTAGTGAATTTTTTGAATACAAAAAAGCTTACACTGAGGACTTATCACTTGCTATAAACTTGTCTTACACATCCAAACAAATCCCTAATAAATAACAGAATTAGAGGTACTATAACCCTGTAGAGGCTAGACACATATTCTGTAACATTCCATACAAACATGCTGTCAATATCTCTATCATTAGAGACAAGAACAACTTCCTGGCCCAGAGACTAAATGGCACAACAGTGCTCCTGTGATACAGGTAAACTCTTACCCTGCAGAAGAGGATGAGGGTGGTATCCAAATTATCTGCTACAAGTGACTCCAGAACCACACACAGGTATCATTTAGGAAAGCAGTAGCAGACCAAGGCCAAAATTTTAGCAACAATTTAGCAGTATTAACAAGCAAATGTCAATGCTAGGAAGCAACACAGAGATAAATTATGCTCTTTGGCTAGAGTATAAAATACTTTTGCATAGATTAAAAATAGGATCTGTAACCAATGGATTTATCTTTTATTTTCAGAGCCATTAATCACTGCTAATGTGAGTTGTGCAGGACAATGTGACTAAAGATCAGCAGAAGAGGTACTTCATGTACCCTAGATACAGCCTCGTCACTCAGCACTTCCAAAACGCTGGAGTCTGTCATTCTACCCAGTTAAACAGAATTTCAAAATAACTGAGAAACTCTCATCTGTGCTTTACATATGAACTACAAACAAGTTACAGTAAAAAAGAAAAAGGGATAAAAGTGTGTTGTCTCCTACAGCTTGCTTTAGTTTCAAAATTCTTCACTGAATTTCAGACAGAATCATAACCTCCATAACTGGCTTTGCAAAGAAAGGACTGCCTGCAGAGGCACAGACATGTTTTGCTCAGAGTTCCAACCTTAAAAATCAATGAATGAAATGCTGTCTCAAAAAAGGAAAAAAAAAAAAAATCAAATGACAACTCCTACAGTCTTCAGTAGGGCTTTTACTTCATTCTTTCCACCCTGCAAATCATGGGAAAGCCACTGCTCTCACTAAATTACCTCTCAAAAACAACAACAAAAAACTTACCACACCTAAAACCTAGATACATTATCTCAATGCATTTTTTTTCTTTCAAAGCATAAAAACACACAGCTGCTGTTCTTTCCTGTAAAATGGAAATGTGCATGTACTAAACTCTCTCCCTGCACACAAAACTGAACACAATTTTTTTCCAAGACATCTAATACTATTAAGTCACATCTTATCTTCAAAAGCAGGCAGAGGGCTTTTAACTTCTGCAAGCAGCTCATCACAACTGAAGAGTAAGCAAACTGAAGAATTTACCAAAACCATTCACCATTTCCAAAAGCCTTATGCAGTTCTTTGTATTTAGAAGCTCTTCCAAAGTTTCTTTCATTTGAAGAGAAATAAACGAGTAGAACTTCAGCAGTACAATGTTAACATTGCAACTATAAAAATATATTAAACTAAATAGTATCAAAGCTATTGGGCATCAATATTGTTATGGTATCTGTGACACGAGTCCTGTACTCCACTGAACACCAACTCGCTTTTTGCTACCTGGCTCCTCTGTGTTTCTGCTTCGCCGAGGCTGTGCGCCAAGGATTTGCTGTTACTACGTAGATGGTTTCTCTGGTCCAGCAGCGAGGACAAAGACCTGGAGGAAGGCTGTTACTCCCTCACTCCTCTTCCTGCTATCCTCCCATTCCCCCATCAAGTACCAAGCTAGCACAGCTGCCAGGCATGTAGAGGCAGATGAAATCTACAGATCTTAGTAAAGGACTTGATAAACAGTAAATTGTATTGGGAGCAGAGAATCCTGCATGGGAGAGATCTTGGAACAGCTGAGGTTAGAAGGGACCTTTGGAGTCAAGGCCCCTACTCGGAGCAGGTTGCTCAGGACCTTGTGCGGTCAGGTCCTGAGCACTGCCAAGGATAAACAGGACAGAAGACACACAGAAATGCCAGTGTGCTCCCACTGCACCTCTGGACACAGACAGAGACAAATTTTCCACAGAGAGGGGTTTCTGCCTCACCACCGCTGCTTGAGCTAGGAGACAAGAGATCTATGATCTTCTGAAAATCCTCTGGCCAAAGATTTAACAGCATGGTGAATACAGCAGAAGACTCGAATATTATTTGTCGTTACTGGAAATGTTTTATTTCTTGTGTTGTCCAGCTAAGTACTGGAAACAGTTCAAGACTGTAACCATCTATTCTGAGATGGTAATAGCTGCTAAGAGCAGGGAAGGCCCCTCAAGCAGACTGGAAGTAGTTTTAGGGAGTTTCATAGGGATCACTACATTATGCCAATTGTATGAAACATTTGCAGTGACATTATGTATATCTGGGGTACCTTGCTGAACTATAGCATTAGAGGACACAGACTAAAAAAATTCAACAGGGCATAACTCTCCTGTTCAGAGGCAATAACAGTTTACGGCTTATATCAGACTAACAGTTCTCTGAAAAGATATATTATAAGCTAAAAGATAATGTGATCAGAGCTAAATATTTGCTTCATCATATAATTACAAGAAATTACATTTATTGACATGAAGTCCCATCTGACAGAAAGTTCTTGATTTTCCAAAAAGCATTTGAGCTAAATTAGGAAAAAGCCTTTTTACAGTCACTTATCCTAAAACTGCACAAACTCACTGCTACAGACCACTGCTCACAGATGCTTTTTATAAACATATAACGACAGTAAATGACAGCACTGCACCATATTATTACCTATATACTGAGTGTATTCTTCTCTGATTTCTTGGCAGGATAGATATTTCCTGTTTACTTCTTGGGTTTTTTGGCAAGATAAAGGAAGCCTAAGAAAAAGCATTGTTTTGGTTTTTTGACTTAAGACTTCTAGTAACTCCTACCTACAGCTACCTTAATCTATAGCACACTGAAACTGGTTAACCCATTCAGGATGCACTGCTAGTAATTCTCTGAAACTTGTGGGTTAAAAAAAAAAAGTTACAATTCTATAAATTGCCTTCTTGGGTTACCTCAAAAACTAAGCAGCAGAAGTAAACAGGTGACAGGGACATGTCAAAAACTAAAACCAGGGGAGAAAATAGGTCAGTTATTCAGATTATCTCTTAATATCAGGGACAAAACCATAAAAATGGCAGATTACGAGAGACATCCTTCTAAATCCCAATTTCATATCATCTAAAAGACTTGTTGCAACAGCAAAGGGAAATGCAGTCAAAGAATTAAGAAACTTTTTTTCTGAGAAAAAGGAATCAAGTTTGTCAGACCTCTCTTAGACACTTGGGTCAAAAGCATATAAAAAAGGCATCACTTAAGGCAGGGGGAGTGGAGAAGAAGTATGTTTATGAGATTCTTGTTCAATATGGGTTCTATAGTCCACTTACCATTAAGAACACTCATGGGCTACTAGGCCATTTCTTTTGTTTGTTTTGAACACTAGCATCTAAATACATTCATTTCCTATAACCAAAGATGGTTTTTGTCCATGGTAACTTCCAGCAGTTGTTCTTCAGAAGACTTTGGTAAGTCTCACAAATGCCCTTGACAAGAGGCACTCAAAGCCAGACTGAATGAGGAACTGCTGACTTCCATGAATAGAAGATTACTCTCCTGCACTGACACAGTGAAAGCTGCTCCATTTGTAATGCAGCATTCTCCTCAGGTGTTGAGGTTTTTTTGTTCTGTGGTTATTCAATACATTTAGTTAGAAAAACCAACATATCATACAAGTATTTATTTCTGTTTACCTAAGCAAATTCACTTTTTGGACTCACCTGTGACTTGTAATGACCAGGGGTGGCACTTTGTTTGACCATGTCCTTGTTACCAGTATACAAGTTCTCTTCTCTGAAGTATGCAGCATTGCCGTGCAAGCAGAAACTTAGATTCTTAAGGACAGACTTAGCCTATTTAAAAGCAATTAAAAAGAAAAAAAAAAGGCAATAATTACCAGGTCTGTCAAAGTTGTAATTATTATGCATGAAACTCATTTCTAGCTACCCCTCATTGCTCCTCCCACCATGTCTCCACATCACACCACCCACAGCTCCTCCAGTACCACCTACGTCTTACGCATTCGCAGAACAATGACAATGTTGCTTTATTGCTGTGAGATCCCACACCACAGAACAGCTCAGCAGATACTAGAGTTGCTGACCACAGGTCACAGAGACTCCCAGAACGGGTAAGCCAGCTGTGCCATGTTGCACCTAGGACCATGCAGGCAGAGGCATACTGCCTGGCAAGATTCCTCTCTTCAGTTTTATCCTGTCACATAGACAAGATACATCACCCAGGTCCACATCCATCATGCCAGTATGCAAACTCACTCCATGATCCTGCTCAACGGCACACATCTGCCACAGAACTGAACATCATCCCCACCACATGACAGGACAAACAATCCTCAAGTACCTGGGACTGCACCCACCTAAGGGTTCCACTCCATCTTCAGACTCATAGCTTCTGCCAATGGAAAAGGCAAGGTTGGCTCCTGCCATACATTGCTATCCAAAACCAGGTGTGATAAAAGCACGTTCGCAAGAGCGCTCGAAGTATAACATGCTGATTCTAAAATCCTTCCCTACGCTCTCTGCACATCCATTTAAACCCGTTAACCTCCTGTATTTCCCCTATTGAAAAGCAGATTGTCAAGTTGCTGCTGCCTACTGTTATGCTTGCACTTTGCACGTATGCCATTTCTCCAGCTTCAGCCATTTGCATTACATGACACAGCAAAACAATGTCCCAGATTAGCAAGTCAATGCCCTACACAAATGTAAGGCTTCATCTTCACTGACACAAAGCTTTAATTGGTGGAAGCAATGAATGGGGGAAGGGCTGCTTTTACAATTAAGATAAATCAAGATAAAGTGTGCAACAGTCATATTATGATAAATTGTTAAAACTTATCAAAGCACCTGCTCCTCTCCTAAAGCAGTAAGATGATGTCAGACTATACCCACATCCAACTGTGGCTGACCTACTCTGACCTGCTGAAGGGTAGAACTAAGGATTTACCTAATCTGATGTCCAATCTGCATTCTGCTACAATGATTTGTTCAAACCACAGTCAAGTCCACGCTCTTCTCTTTTCCAAGGGCCTACTGGAAACAGGCTAATAGCTGGATGAATTAGTTAACCCCTTCTTGATAGCTAGTTTTGTTAGGTTTCCTATAGCATTTCCATCACCATGCTGCACAAAAACATGCTCAGACCGACAGGAAAGTCTGCATTCAGGAATGGGTTGCAGAACGATTCAGTGAAACATCCATGTAGTTAAGTTGATGCTTCTGGGAAGCACTGAGCTTGCTGCTCTTGCGCCAGTTGGTCTTCACTGCACGTACAATACACCAGCCGTATTGCAAGGGAAAAGCCACAGTAATACAACCCTCGACACTACAGAAAGCTCTGTGGCCCAGGCAGATGGGAAGATTAGGCTCCTTGTATTTAAGCTAAGATAGTGGGCTCTGCAATGAAATGACTCAGGTGTGCACAACTGCTCCTAGATGCTAATTTTATTAGATTCCTTTCAGAAAGGATGACTAGTAATATCTTTATACCACCCATGACGATTTGTTCAGTCAGTATGTCTAAGCCACTAACCTTTACCAATCTTTTAACCATTTGTGATATATTAGCTGTTCTTCTGTCAAAGCAGACTTAAAGCAGACTTGATGAAACCCATTAACGATTTGGCTAATCACTACCTCTGTGACACAATGTAACTATTCACAACTTTAGAAGTGGGTTTCAGAAATCATTACTTGATACCTGAAAGCCCAAACAACAATCCATTTATATCTTGAAATTGGAACTACTTCAAATCATGGGAAACTTTCAAAGCATTGCAGGTGCTGCATTAGGCTTCACAACCTATGTAAGTGTCCTACCGAAGCTTAAAATTTACACAGTTGTTGAAAAAAGGTAAGAGTGCTACCTCTGTGCTCCAGCCAAAACACCCTCTTTCAGAAAAATGGATTTTCAATGGTAAACTTCTGTGGCTGTCACTTAGCTTTTAGGGGCTGATAAAAAACACATGCTTATTGCACTAAGCAATAGCAAATATGGTAAATAATGGTAAATATGGTAAATAATTCATTTATAGAAAGGCCTTTTGGGATATCTTCAGGATATGAAGGTGCTACATTAGAGCTTTGGTAGAAGCCACTGCTTTAGTTAAAGCAGCACTGCCAGCTTGCTTTGTGTTAAATTGATAAATTAAAACAAAAAAGCTCTCATTGAGTACTTTAATAAAATCCTGACTTTGTAAACAGTTTTAAGTTTATTTTCTTCTGACATTGTTCAAAAAGAACTCTGAGCAAAAAGACAAATGATCACAGCACAACACCAGAAGGAAACAAGTTGTTCCATCAGCAGGGAGAACTGATGACTGGCTTCCTACACGTTCACACCCTACCCCAAGCCCATCGTAACAGCAGCCATTTCCCTACCACATCCTCTCGGTCTCCCCAGTCCCTCCCTACTCATCCTAATGGTGACCAGCTAAGAGCCCACTGTAACGTGACTGGATAAGCAGGCCACACCGAACGCTTAAAATCATGCGGAAGCCTTTCTCCCTGCGAGGACACCAATCCGTATCTCTCCTCCGAGACATCCATCCACCTCTCCCCCAGTTTCACTGAATTTGATGGATGATCCAAAGCTTACTGTAGGAATGACAAGATTCCTCAGCAACATAACCATTCAATATCCCAAAAAAAGCAATCCCCCTGGTCTTTCTTAGGAGTGTAATGTCCACTCATCCTCTCACCAACGCTTTTTTAAATTAACACTAGAAACTTTAAATGAACCTTGTAAATAGCGAGCCCTCTCAGCATGTATATAGTCACCCTACTAATTTTGGTGCCTTCCACCCTTGGCAAAGACAGGGATAATGTTTTCCCCGAATACATATGTACATACATGTGGACACACGCACACTTTCCACAACCTTCTTGCACTGATCAAACAGAAACAGAAGCCATAGCAAGTATGAAACTTAACATTGAATTATTCCTCACTGATTAACGGGAATGTTGCTAATCTGAATGCCTGCTTTTCAAAGTAAAACAAACAGTAGTATCTTCAGGTGGATTTATACTGCACTTCAGAAAGACACAGTGTGCACGTGTACACACACTGATGCCATCATGGAAGAGTATCTACATCACAGGTTTTGCAGTTCCACATGCTACAGTACATCTAATCCTCCAGAAAAAAAGATGATCTGAAACATTACCTTAATACTGTAGGGAGATCACGAGGATGGCCTAAAAACTTCCACCTACACTACCTGAGGGTTTACAAGTTCCAGAATCAAGTTACATGGGAAAACTGCTGTTAAGTCTAAAGACCCACACTTCTCTAACTCACCTGTTTTGAACTTGTTTTATATTTAGGCCTATCTGCTTTACAAAGCTATATAGCATAAAGTTTGTTGGGGAAGAGATTCCAATCTGCTTCTCAATTCCACCTTTATGAAGCATTACCGTTGAAACAGTATGTCAGTACCCCTGAGAGGTACTTTTTCCTGAGCCAAAAAAAAACCCCAAACACACAGAACATTTCTGCAACATTTATATTAAAACTTAGAATGTCAATGACAAGAAATTAAGCATAGTAAGCACTTGGGAAACTTCTGATACAGATTTATCCACCAGGAACTGTGGCTATGTATGTGCAATTATCCTAACTTCAGCCTTCCTGAAGTCAGTAATTTCAGAAATTCAAATTTGTAACCTCCCCAGCTACTGCAATTCTTGCCTTATTAATTTGAAAAAATAAGGAATAATGTGCCAGCAGCTAGCTTGGAAAAGAAGCTGATCTGCAATTCATTTAAACTACTAAAAAAAAGTCACTGATATTGGTTTTAGTAATAGATTTTATAGATCTACACAGGCTAACTGTGGTCCAAAGCCACACATACTTCAACTGGAGTCCTACTACTGGAGTCCTACTATTTCCAAGTACTTTTGCATATGACAAGGACTGAAGCCTTCCGCCCTTACTGTGGAGTTTCAGAGGATATTTTTTGTTTATAAAAGTCATAAGACCTTAATCCCCAATTAAAAAACACCCTCCATGAAACATTGACATGAGGTTGCCAGTTGTAAACACAGTGAACACAACCCAGCTGCAAGATGTCATTATCCAAAAGTTCAAATTTCGGACTGCTAAGGGAAAGTTTTATGAAGGTGGTGAAAGACAGCTTCTTTTTAATGCATCTGTCACTTAATAGCCTACGACATTCAAAATATCTAGTCATTCAAATACTTAAACATGTATTTGCTAACATATTCGTGTTTAATGCAGGCTCCATGGAAATAAAAGGGAACTTAATACCATCTACCTCTATACAATCACCTTCAATTAGGATTCTTACCACGTGTCCCACTCCATTATCTCCTGGTAGACCAGGGAAACACAAGGGACTATTAAACAAACAGGTACAGAGTTTTTAACTGAACTTCCACTCACTTTAGAGTCAACTAATCCAAAGGCAGCTTACGCGCATGATTTGTAGACTATGTCCTTTCAAATACATGTTGCTGTAAAACAGGATTATTGGTATTAATATACTCTCAGTATAACCCTTTTTGTTTAGGAATATAAAATTCCAACTGGAGTTACAAAATATTTTTCCAGATTCATTTAGATGGACTGTCTAGTATAATTTAAACTCCATTAAATCAAAATGTCTTTCCAAATATATTTTTTAAACAAACAAAAAGTCTGAAACTATCATGAATGTGTAAAAACAAACTCTTTACAAACCGGCATATGTGGCCAAATCAATAGAATTTTTTTAATCAGCTGCACAAGGATCTGTATACACTATATATCATTTTATAGAGATTTGTACCTTAATTTCATTAGACTACTAAGATTAGATATAAAGCTACTTTTCCCACTTGACCTGCTCCTCACTTTGTGAAAATTCAAGTACTAAGTAGACGCCTTCAAGATTGCAGACTGAGCAAACACTGATACAGTGTCATTTAACAGATCTAAACTGCTTCTAAAGAGAAATGAAAGGGGATCTATTACCTGTTGGAGAAGTTATTACATTTCTCAGTGAAAGGATGACCGCGAGTATTCCCAAGTTTCCCATCTGCTTTGTAAGTCTCTCTTCCTTGTCCCTATTAGAATACTCTGGTGGTCAACACAAAGTGAGATTTCTGTTCGGAGAATTAAGTTTTTGCCAGGTGCTCACAATATGCAATCACTTGAAAGGCTGGGCACTATCAGGCAAATAAATCATTATACTTACTTTAAACTACAGCAACCTAAGCAAATATTACACTGCAGAAATCGCTTTGCTGTATTGTTTTCCAGCTTTCTAAAATACCAGCATTACTCCAGACACCTAGCATCTCTCCTGAAGAACAAAACCCACATAAACCTCATCCCGTTGCGAGAATCAACTTCCACCGAGACAAACCTGCACAGATGTTACCACCAGCCATTCCCTGCCTGCATTCCTCCCACCGACACAGGCCACTGGGGAAGCAAAGGCAGCACAGGCACTCGAACACACCAGTTGTACACACTAGAGCACTGCAGCAGCAGCAGCTGATCCCCGTGCTTTCAAGTCCAGTGGCGTAGCCCACGCGATGCTAACAACCACTGCCACCACACCTCGTTTACCTCCCCTAACGTCGCTGCCATGGGACGCACGCTACACACCTCAGTTACTATACGCACGCGGAAACTGTTGCCAGGCTATGGATAGCGTCTCTCCTCCACCCCTGGAAGCTGCAGGACAAAAACAGCAGAAAAGAAGCAAGCAGATTTCGGGCTGTGGGCAAGGCAACGGCCCCTCCAGACAAACGAGCAGCGCTGGCATTAAGCAATTATTCCACACAGCTATTCCTAGACAGAGGAGTCTCTAAGCAGCACCAACACTACGAGAAACAGTACAAATTGCTTGCCCTTAAATGTCACCTCATGTTTTCTTCAGATACACACCCTTTCAAATACCTCTGCAGCAACTGAAATTCTCCCCTAGTAAGCAAAGATTTCACACTGCCAAAGGCCCTGCTACAGAAGTGAAAGAAACACCAAGCTTACATTTTTGGTCTTCTTGCTTTACAACCAGTCTCAGCCATGTAATGTCTGATGTCACTGGAGTACCAGTATGTGGAAGTACTATGGGAATTGTAGTCTTTCCTCTGTTGTGCAATACCAACAACGTACGGGATCCAGGGCTGCAACCCTGAGCCTTAGGAACTCTCTCCTTCACGCAGAGGCCTACGGGGACTGCCTGAGAAATACTGCCAAACTGCTTTATTTAGCTGGGAGATGCTTCTCAGATGGGAAAGAAGAAAAGTGCATGAAAGGTTTTGAAATGCATCTTCTCCTCCTTCCCACGCAAGAAGTAACTTCCAAGCAATTATTCTCAAGTGATCACATACTTCCAAAACCATTTAAGTTGTAATCAGGAAGCACGACCCAGTGAGTAAATTTTAATCACTATAATATACATATAATACACAACACATGCATAACAACATCGTACTTAACCGTACAAGAGTTTTTATAACCAGTCCATCATCTCTTGTACCTCTGAGGTCTTGGTATCTCCACAAGAAAAAATAATTCACTGGAATGAGTGTTTTTTTGTCAGTGGGGATGACGCATCTGCTGCTTTTGTTCCTGTCTCCCCACTGAATGCTATCATTTGGCTCACCCCAGTTAAGTAACTATGAAACACTGGCACAGAGTGAGCAAATCAAGCTCTGTAACAAAAATTAAAGGTTATTTAAAGGCTTTATTTCATACTAAATTGTTGTACCTGACTTACCTTGTCCCCACTTTCAGTCAAATGTCTCATAGACAGTTACATTTTATCACCTTTTACACATTTTTCCTTAATCAAGTCATCATTTTCCCACAGCTCTTTGCCTTAATTCAGAGAGATGATGAACTCTGATCTTTCCCTCACATCATCATATTTTAATGCTACAAAAAGAATAAAGAAATATAATTTAAGAAAATTAAGAAATCCAGAGAGAACAGAACAGAGCCATTTTCATCTTTTTGAAGAAAACAAGAAAAAAAAAACCAGGCATAATATAGTACAGTTAGCTGCTGGGAAGTGTAGCCCATCATTAGCCAACTATTATTACAATGTCTCGAGACTAGAAAAAAAGAGAAAGCATAGTACTAACAGGTTCTGACTAAATTCTTTAAAAAAACCTCAAGCTGCCTTTCAACATACACTTAAGTTATCTGAGTTAAACCTAAAAATATGTTGTTCAACCTGAACAATAAAACTGCCCCAAAATCCATCTTACAGAGTATAAGAAAACTTTTGTGACAGCTAGAAGTGTTATAGTGGAAATCAGAAAACCACTTGCTCTTAAGCTCTTCAACAACTTAATGCAGGTAGAGTACAAACAAAAGATCTTAAAAGGGAGGGGGAAAAAACCCCAACAACTTTCTCCAAAGTTTCCTTCTGTTCCCAAGGCATTTTCTCTAAGTTACAGTAACATCACCTTGTTCTGCAAAGTCCTTCCTTCACAGCTACCACTGTAGCACTTAGCGCTGCAAGGACTGCTAAAATACACTGCAGAGTGCCACACGGCACGTAACCTTCCCCAAATATTATTTAAGTGTATTCCACACAGCTTTTCTGACACAGCAGTAAATAGAAAATGAGGTCACCTCTCCCTAAAAACCTCAGCCCATGTTTACATTATTTCTAGTCTCCCTCGGTTTCTCTCCACAAAGCTGTAATGGCATTCAGAGATGGCAACTGTCCTCCTCCAGCTCCTCCAACTGTCTGATGTAAGCACAATTTGAGAATGACAACATAGAACAAACATGACACAGGAAGCTTTTATACCCATTTCCACATTTAGGTTTTTGGAATAGTGTATTTGCACCACTGCTGCTGATAGTACACACTGAATTCGAGTGTTTCCAGAAAAAAAAAAAAAATCAAAAATCTGAAGCCACGCTCTGACCAGGGATTAAAGAAAACAGAGGAAGTCCAAACATTTCCAGTGTTACGGCAGCACAGTCCGAAAGTACATGCACTAATTTTAGTGATATGAATAGACCCCAATAGCTTCGAATGAAGTCCAACAGCAGAATTTCACACTTTTTTGCCTGGGCAAGACAGCGGGAAAGAGAGAAAATTCAGACACGAATCCACAAAAACAGTTTAGGCATAAATTATTTCTGCTAGCTTGAGAACAGTGCGT